>NC_137043.1:33940381-34112881 GCF_032717465.1 Coenobita brevimanus
GCATAAATTTGAGGTCGGTAGGGTCAGGGTGCATCAACTGTCAAGTGGGAAGAAAATAGAAAGGAGGCTAACAGTCGCTTACAGTGGTTAAGTTAGGTTAAACTAGAGAAGGTTAGAGTAAGTTAGGACAGCATAGGTTAGATTAAGTTAGGTTAATACAGCATAGTTTAGATTGTTAGGTCAGGCCACATCAGCCATCAAGTGAGAGGAAAGTAGAAAGGAGGCTGACAGTCACTTACTATGGAGATGAGGGGCTAATGAATGCATGCCACCTAGCCACAAGCAGGGCGCTGCGTCACCGCAAAAATAACTTACGACAATTTTCCCTTCGTAACTAAGAATTGCTTTATGCAGGAAGGACAAGTGAAGGACGGTTCAGTCTTTCGTATGTCTCTTATTTTTCCTGTAAATATAATTCTTAGTTACGACAAGGAAATTGTTATAAGTTATTTTAATGAATCTCAACCCAGGTATTTCAATCATCATAGTCGTGTTGATTTTGTTGGGGTATGTCGGGGGAGGGGATGAGGGAGAGGGCATTGTTTCTGCTTTCTTGACTGTATATTTTTCTAATGGTTTTGTTTGTGCATTATTTGTGGTTGTATTTTTTTCTGCCTGTATTTTTTATTAGTTTATGCGTTTTCTCAGTGGATGTGCGTTTTAGTCGAGGTGTGTGTGTGTGTGTGTGTGTGTGTGTGTGTGTGTGTGTGTGTGTGTGTGTGTGTGTGTAATTTCATGCGTGCGTGCGGGCGGGCGGGCAGCATTGTTGACATTTCTCTGGTCCAAGCATACGTAACGGGAGAGAAGCTTTGTTATTCGCGTTCGTATTATGGAATGTTAAGCAGAACTTCTTCGTTGTGTTGCGTAACATTTCTCTCGTGTTTGCCAGATGACTTTCTTTTATTTTTTACCGTATTATGCTTTATTATTAGATCTGTGAATACTGTTTTTCGTATGTGATTGCCTGTTTAGTCATTTTCGTTAATCGCTTCAGTACGATTGACCCGTAGAGGACAGGTAGCCACTCCTAACTAAAAAGAAAATGTGTGGTAGTAGTAGAAATAAAATAGTTGGGATTTCTGAGGTCCTCAAAAAGTTAGTGCAGACTTTTCATCCCTCATGTGATGAAAATTTAGAGGGTAAAAGGCACTCATGAGCTGAAGAATTACGATTTCTCACCTGAATCGTTTATTTTTCTACTATCATTTTTTTACTTTTCTTTTTTTGTTTTTATTCAGGGTAATGGATATTTAATGGAGGTTTTTAAGCAGTTTCCATTAATCCCATAAGTAACATTGATTTTTTTTACTTCCTAATGTCGGGTCATTTTATTCCAATAACATCTGGGAAAATTTCTCATAACTAAGGAATTAACCTATTACGCAGGTGGGGAAATTCATTGGCTAAAAAAGCATATTTCTCTCTCTCTCTCTCTCTCTCTCTCTCTCTCTCTCTCTCTCTCTCTCTCTCTCTCTCTCTCTCATTTCCCTTTCTGATTTTTATGTTCTATTTTTCTTCCTTATTTTAATCATTTGTTTTCCCATTTTTAACCTTCATGCCTTCCTTTCTTTTATCTACCCTGTTTTTTTTTCTTTTTATATATTTATCACATCAGTCTGTATTCTTCCCTATCCCTTAAGCTGTGCCAGATGTCTCTAAAATGAATGTCTGGAGTTAGCTGGAGTCAAGCACAAAGATTTTAACTTTACATCAATACGTTAGTCTAGAAAGTTATTAGCTTTCTTGAAGTGATGGATTTCTCTGGATTGATGATAACCGTCTGACGCTGGCGGGATTAAATGACAAAGTTTGTATACTAGAGCCAAAGAGACGACAACTTTCTAGCATTTTCGTCAAACCTCAGTCAATCAGTCAGCCATTCAGCTAGCCAGTGAGAGGTGGAGCTTACCTCAACCACGCAGTAAAATGGAAAGCTGGGATTGGTTAAGAGAGGCCGTGACGTCGCGTGGAAAGCTGTGATTGGCTGAGAGGGTTTTGACGTCACGTGGAAAGCTGTGATTAGCTGAGAGGGCTGTGACGTCACATGGAAGGCTGTAATTGGATGAGGGCCGTGACGTCACATTAAAACCTATGATTGGCTTAGATGGACGAAACTACATATTAAATGCTGTGATTGGTTTAATGAGTAGTGACGTCACACGAGGATTTAATTGGCATATAGAACGATGACGTCACATAGAAGGCTGTGACTGGCTTAGAGAGAACCGACGTCATGTAAAAGGGTGTAATTGGCTCAGAGGGCGATGACGTCACGAAGGCCATTGGGTATTTCCCTCGCTTGCGTTTCCCAGAACTTGATACTTGAGGGCGACTCTAGGACATTTTTTACTGCGTTTCAAGTTTTTCCCTGTTCATGTTTGCTTGTGTGTTTGGCAGAAAAGGTAAAATATTCTCTCTCTCTCTCTCTCTCTCTCTCTCTCTCTCTCTCTCTCTCTCTCTCTCTCTCTCTCTCTCTCTCTCTCTCTCTCTCTCGTGTGTGCTTGCAGGAAATCATAAAATACTTTACTCTTTTTTTTGTGTGTATGATTGAAACTTCTTTTGTTTTGTTTTTTCTTGTCTTTTATATATATATATATATATATATATATATATATATATATATATATATATATATATATATATATATATATATATATATATATGATCATATGTTTGAAGTTACGCCAGGACATATTTTTTTTTATACGTATCCCTGTAAACTTGGTACGAAGAGTGGAAGATTGTTGTTTTTGTTTATTTTCTAATTTTGTACAGTCTTTCATGCCTGGAAACAACAATGGAATTTTGTATTTTTTACGCACTGAGGAAATGAAAGCAAAATCTCTAAAGGCTACTTTTTTTTAATTATATGTTTGCTTTGAAGGAACGACTGGATTATTTTGTTTATTTTATATTCGTATGTTTATATGCCTGAAGATAACTCAAAAACATTATTTCTTTTTTAATGTATCCGACTTAGGACGTGGAAGAGGCAGTCCTTCCCCTGAGGCCCAGCATTACTCCAGTGAATCCGGAGATGGTGCACACACCGTCACACATGTCACCGCTTGGGCACTTATACCCGATCATCAAAACTGAGGTATGTAAGGGCTGTCTAATTCAGATGCAGTGAGATGGTACTGACGTGGATGCTTTATGACGTGTCGCTGGGTTTTGTGGAATTGCAGTGAAGACGTAACGAAATTCAAAACCTCAGTCTGCGTAATGGTATAAAAAATAGTTATAGTTTTTCATATATATAGTAGTTTAAATTTTTTCGGATATATTTTTCCGTATGGTTCATTAATATTTTATACGTAATTATCCTTCATTCTTTCCTCTTCCTTCTGCCTGTGGGTGACTCTACATTGTGACAAGCCAAATGGTTTCCTGTACACCGGGAAGCCATTTACTACTCTGGGTGGTAACCATATAACCAAATTTTGGCGTCTGGTGGTTTAGTGGGTAATTACGGCGCTCCAATCGGATTGAGCCGGTGAAGGTTTATATCCAAGGTGTGGTTGGTGTTTATTGTTCACGTAACGCCACTCAGGGATGAGTGAGGCTGGTCACTCTCATCTTAATGACAGGACCAACTTGCCTAGCCCCGGGCTCCTACGCTCGTCATGGGGCAACGTAGGATTGGATGATGAATGAATGAATGAATCACCATTTCTCTATCTGCATAGCGTTTTATTCAATTGTGTAATCATACTTAATTGCCTACTTTCTGTACAATCCTCTTAAGACATATCTTTACCCTAGAGTTTGATGAATTAGCACTTGAGTATCCCTTCATACAGGAAATTCCTCTGAACATGTGATGCGTCTCTGCCCACTGATGAAGTAATTTCGATATTCCGTCATCGTAGAGACAGCTGCTATACGTTCAGAATACGAAATAAAGAAGGTTTTAAAATGCTTTACCCAGTGTTTCAAAACGTAAAGATAAGAGAAGTAGGAAATTATCAGCATTTTTTTTTTTTTTTTTTTTTTTTAGTATCGCTGTTTTTCTAGTAAGTGAAATATACTCATTTGCTAAAATTATGGTGCTTATGAGAATTCAGCAGTTTCGACCCGACTTGGACGCTCCTCAGCTTTGAAGAAAGTATTGCTCTCAGGCTGAATAACATCGCGTAGTTGTAGCAAAAGGAAAAAAAAAAGTAAAAGTAAAAAATGGAAGTTAATGGGGATTACTTAATTTTAACTCCCTTACAACGAGGTGATCCTTAAGCTGAGGAAAATCATCTGGTGTTGGGAGGAATTAGTTTAAAAAAAGGACGTCATCACACTGAAGGGGCAGAGAGAGAGAGAAAGTGGGACATTTCAGGACTGGTTAGGTTAGGGAGGAGAGAGAGAGAAAAAAAAAGTAGCGTGGGAGCCAGACTCTTGAAATTAGATTTGCCCTAGTAGGTGCATACCCTTTTTTCTGATGTAGTATTATGAATCAGAAATGTACCCTGCATTATAATAGGGTCGGGGGATCAAAATGTGACCTTGTGAACATCCATTCGGTACAAACACAATGCACGACAAAAACAGTGCATTAATTATACTTTTCTCTGTTGTGTAAAATCAGCTCGACTGTTTACGATGCCTTCTGTGTTCTGTTAAATCAGCATAAAATGAGATCGTTTTTTTTTTTTCTTCTTTTTTTTTTACGATGGCCATTCAGGACTGAGCTACTATAACCCTAGTAATATGTGAATGAAAATAATTGAAAGCTGACTGAAGTGGTGATATTACTGTATCTGTAGGAAGAACTGTAAAAATTTTACTGTATCTGTAGGAAGAACTGTAAAAATTTCCGAAAACTTATACGAAACCAAGTTCTTCCTCCGACACAGATTATCCACCTATCTATTGCCAGACGCCTTAATCCCGTAAGGGGTGGCCATAAACAAATCGCATCCATGTCGCCGTGTCCCCCGCCATTTCATTGCCCTGCACCCAGCTCACACCCCGCTCTCTCATAGCCTATACCTCTCCACTCCATACCTCCATCTCATCTTGGCCTCACAAATTATGCTTATTACAATGATGCGGCAAAGTAAAGGAACAGCACCAGGTAATGTAAACCTCGCTTTTGAGCTGAGATATAAAGTTATGGTGCCCAGAAGAAAGGCCAGATGTTACTGAGACGGGAGTGGATCTTATTTCGACACACTGAATTGTCGTGTAGGAGGGACAAAAGCTATGAGCACCCTGTTTCATTAGGTGGGGATAAAAACTTAAAGAAAATTGTACCTAGTTTCATGGGCCACGTTTCGGTTGTGTCGCTTCTTACTGTTTGGACAATAATTACGTGGGTGGCGGTAAGAAACGAACTGTCCCAAAAGTAAACAGATGAAACAGGGTGTCCTTCGTCCAAGTTTCATCCCTACCACACGATCAAACAATTAGTGTCAGAATTTATCCGATTCCAGTCTTAGGGTGAGCAGAAAGTAGCTAGAATATATAAAATAAACATAAAATAAAGATGTCATGGTACTGTCAAAAGGAATAAGGGGGTGTTAAAATGAGGTGGTGTAGGTGTCAGGGGAGGAGATGAACAGTGGGGTGTGGGTGTCAAGAGGGGAGTGTCAAGGGAAGTGTAGGTGTCAAAATGAGGGGGTATGTGCATGTCAAAAGGTGTGTGTGTGGGTGTCAAAGTGAGAGGGGTATGCGGGCATCAAAGGGTGTGTGTGGGTGTCAAAATGAGGTGTATGTGGGTGTTAAAGGGTATGTTAAGATGTCAAGATGGGGGGTAAGGGTGTCAAAGACGGGTGTGGATATCAAGGGGTGCGTGGGTGTCAAGGGGGGGAGGGGCACTGGGGGGCGAATCCGGCGACCCTCCTACAGCGTGCCTAATCCCTAGTGCAGTATAATCTGGGGTGTGTGGGATGGGGCTGGTGACTTGCTTCACTGCACTGTTTCCCTTCTTTCTTCTCCCCTCCCATCTCTTTTCATTTCTTTTCCTTATCTCCCTCATCTCTTTTCCCTATTTTCTATTTCCCTTCCTTATCTTTTCCCCTCTTTTCCTTTTTCTTTCCCTGTTTTTTCCTTGTCTTTTTCTCTCCAAACTCTTTTCCTTATGTTTTCCCACAGCTCTATATTTCTGCTTCCCTGCCTTCTCATTTCCCTTTTGTTATTATTCCTCTTAAATTCCCCCCCTTTTCCTCCCCTCCCTCATTTCACCCCTTTTCACCTTTTCCAGCTCCACCTCCCCCATTTCCCCTCTCCCTTTCCTGCCCTTCTTTTCCTTTTCCCATCCCTTTCCCCTCTCCCTTTCCTCCTCTCCCCTTCCATTCCCTTTCTTCCCGTTTCACCTGTTCCACCTCTCCCAACTCCACTACCCCTTTTTTCCTCCCTATCCCTTTCCTCCCTTTCTCATTATCCTCCCTTTCTCATTATCCTCCCCTTCACCCTCTCCTCAGTCCCTAGTCCGAAAGGGTTTAAGTCTCTCGCAGTCTCACAGTATTTTCAAAGGATAATTGTAAGCCCCATTTAACAACACAGATATCGTATTGCAAGAACCATTAAGTCAGTTTTCATACCGTAAAATTCAGGTTTAGTATCAGGGTCCAGATTATTTAAGGATGCATCAGAGGTTTATTTTGGGAGTCTGGTGCAGAAGTCGTGTGTGTGTGTGTGTGTGTGTGTGTGTGTGTGTGTGTGTGTGTGTGTCTTTGTATGTGTGCGTCTGTCTGCGTATCTGTCTGCAGGTGTGAGTCTGTGTCTGTCTGTCTGCTTACAAGGAAAAATACCCGGCATAGCTTGGATTAGAGGTAGGCTGCACACACTTGACTATCAGTATGTTTCACGTACACCGATAAATACAAGAGCTTGCCTAGGTGAAGCAAAAGAAAAAAAAAGAAAAAAAAACAAAAAAAAACAAAAAAAAACATTATCCCAAAGCCTGTGCACACTAAATCAAAATCAGTCGTTCAGTACAATAAGTTTTTTTTCTTTTGTTTCTAGCTCTGTGTATTTCAAGGTCCTCTCTGTGGAGCCTAATACAGTAGTGTAATTATTTCTTTGTGAAGGTTCGGGCATTTAATTTGTTCCTTTTGGGCCAGCTTTGCAAGAGACACGCATACAGATAACAGATAGACACGTACTGTATGTACATATTTTCACACACACACACACACACACACACACACACACACACACACACACACACACACACACACACACACACACACACACACACACACACACACACAAAGCACTCGTACGCACACATGCACGACGCAAGGAGAGACAGAGAGATAACCCAAGTGTATTAAATAATGCGTGGATAGAGACGTGTATGATTCAAACAACTCCAGCATCATAGAATTAGAGAAGCGTGGAGAGAGAGAGAGAGAGAGAGAGACGGAGAGAGAGACAGAGACAGAGACAGAGACAGAGACAGACAGACAGACAGACAAGCAAAGGCAAGGAAAGAGGCGGACAGAGACAGAGAATGGCAAAGACAGAGACAGACAGAGAACGGAGGCAAAGGCAAGGACAGACAGAGAGAGAAGCAAAGACATAGCCAGACTGAGACATAGACAGGGATACAGGAAAATACAAAGACATAGAAAAGGCAGATACAGAAACACAGACAGAGAAAATGTGAAAAACAAAAGAAGTACGAGGAAAATTTGAGAATGAAGATCTTGAAACCATCAGCTCACCCACATTCTTAAGTTTTCGACACAAGATACCCCCCCTCACCCATCCTCTCTCCCTCCTCCCTACGACGGTGGGGGGAGAGGGTTGAAGAGGGAGAGGGTACGACGCGGTGGGGAGGAGGGTTGAAGGGGGAGTGGAGTGGGGAGGGCCATTGTGCCTGGGTGAGAGGGCGAAGCGAATCCTCTATGCGAAATTAGGATGACTGGTTGAGGCCCCTCGGTAGCGCTGTAGAAGAGGGACTGAACTTTTAGATAATATTCCTTCGTTACTAAGATTTTGTATTTTTTCTTCATTTATGGTACCTTGTTAATGCTTTTTTTTTTTATGCATTTTTCTTTGTGTCCTCTCCATGTGTGTTTCTTTCTCCCTGTTTTTGGTGTCTTTATGCTCTCTTATTCTGTATGCTTATCTCATTCTTTGTTTGTTTGTTTGTTTTTTTTCTCTGTCTCAAACTCCCACCTCACTGCATCTTTTTAGGTGTGCTATCTTTTATCCTTTCTCTTTCTGTGTGTCTGGATAATACTTCACCTTAACTTCTTAGGTGAGATCAAGGGATGGAATGATGATGATGATTTTCGAAATTATGATTAGATGGCCACGACGGCTAGGGACAAAAGTGTACTCAACCTTTCCCCTCTTCTGCTTCTCGCTTTCCTTTTTCGTTAATATCACTAAGCTGAGAGACTTGCCATGTATTTCTGCCCAGGGACAATTCTCTGTGATATGATGCGTCAGAGAGGGAAGTAACGAGCATGATCTTAAAGTAGACGTAGTGGAACAGTAAGCGAATTTTTGTCCCAGACTGTATGAGTTCCGGTTTAATCGCTCCCTTTTTTTTTTCTTTTTCTTATTTTCGTTGTCTTGCTTTCTTGTCTTGCTTTCTTACCCTTGTTTTCTTGCCCTTGTTTTCTTGTCTTGCATTCTTGTCTAGATTATTTGTCTTGTTTTCTTGTTTTATTGTCTTGTTTTGCTGGCTTGTTTTATTGTCATGTTGTATTTCTTGTTTTGTTGTCTTTTGTGTTGATTGTCTTGTTTTCTTATATTGTTTTCTTGTACTTTCTTATTTTCTCGTTTTATTATCTTGTTTCATCGTCTTGCTTCTTGTCTGGCTTACATGTTTTATTGTCTTATTCTATCGTCACGCTTTCTTGCCTTGCTTTCATGACTTGTTTTCTTGTTCTGATCGAGATACACTTCCTCCACACTGATGATCTTCCTTTTCCTGATGGAGCGAGACTATGAAGATGTAGAGATATACCCATGGACAAGCACAGCATATTTCCCGCAAGTCACTCCCTCAGCCCAGCATTCCGAGGCGACTGGGGGCGATAACTATCTTAATTGTGAGGCAAACAGCTGGGCATCATCAGGGGAAGCTGCACGAAACCTCTGCACTTGGGTAACAAAGCTGCCTTGTATTTCTTCCTTGCGCTAATGAGGTGGACGGGACACTGACTCCTCTCTGTCTACTTTAACTTGGCCTAAAATTGCCACCTCCCGATCTTGAAATCTGAGTTGTAGGATGATATTAACACCGGGGCATTTGATGTGGATGTACCCTGCTCACTTCAATGTGTTCTCAAACGGCCATATCTCTGTTTACTTTAACTTCGCCTAAAACTACCAGACTTAAAATTGTCATCTCTATACCTACTTCAGTTTGGTCTAAAATTGCCGTCTCTCCTTATACTTAACTTGTCCTAAAATTGGCTTACTTGAAATTGGCATCCCTTTGTCTTTTTTTTTTTTTTTTTTTTAAGCAAAGAAGAGAAAAACAGGGGCTAGAAGCCCGCAATAACTTGTCCTAAAATTGCTGTCTCTCTGTATACTTAAACTTGGCCTAAAATTGCTACATTTCCGTGTACTTTAACTCGGCCAAAAATGGTCATCTCTCCATTTTCAGTCTTAGACTGTAAGAAGATATTAACACCAGGACATTTGATGAGGATGGGACAGTAAGGTATCACCACATGAATATTTAATGTGAATATCATCTGTCTACCTTAATCCGACCCAAAACTGCCATCTCTTCATCTTAAATACGTTGCTGTACTAGATTGTTAATACTGGAATATTGCGCTAATCACGAAGAAATGCTATGCAAAAGGTGTGGGCCTGTCTTTTTCTGCCACAGAGGTACGCGAAATAAGCTCCAAAAGATGAAATTCTCCAAGTTACGGCAACTGAACTGTAGTTAGACAAATGATAGTGAATGAATCCCTCTTTTACAACGCTATAGTTTTAATGTGTATCACGAACTGATAAGTGGGAGAGTCATTGTAGTAGGAAGAGGGCTTCCGCTATTCACTCAGTGTAATGCTACCTGCTGGCGACTACGGAGTCTACACTGAGTGATAACCATATAACCAAGTTCTAATTGATTAAAGCGCCCTAGTTTAACAGATCATGCATGTAAGAAAATATTACAGCGCCATATGCAATAATAAACCGGTAAGGAGAACATGCTTGGGGAGTCTCCTTAATTGACGATGATACAGCCACTGGAGTGTGTCTTTTGAATTTTCAGTGGGGTCAAGACTGCTAGTGTGACCCTTACGCTTAATATAGAACCAAACCTGCCTGAAGACACCTGACGCAACGCAAGTGCATTCATACGCATCAACCTCTTAGGCCTATTTTATCTTCTTGAGTATTTGCTTAATGCACCTTCTTGTTTTTCTTCTACAGTTTTCAGCTAGGCTTCAGTTTTCAAGCACAATATCATTGCTGATGAAGCCTTCCCACAATCAAATAAAATCGTCTGACGTAAGTCGTAATTCGATGTCCGAGTCAGAACACTGCAGGGAAAAGGTTATTCAAGTTTATAAACTCATGCCACTAAAGCAACTTTTGGCCAAATAAATCGTTTGCCATTGGTGATTTTTAATAGATATTAAAAATAATTGAGTCAGTCAGTCGAAACGTATAGAAAAAAAAAAAAAAAAGGCCGCTAATATAGATTGGCATTGTCTCGGACCGCTCCTCCCTCGCTCTCTTGCCACCGACCTTGCCCAGGATGTAAACAGACCCAGAAGATCCTCAGACAGGGACGGTTCCAGAGGGAGAGGATGAGAGAGAGGAAGAGACGGTATCTGAGGCAGGGACGATACGTAGCCCCACACCACTCAGGGGCTCTAAATTATTTACAAAGTACCGATAACTCACCATAATACATGAACCAAAGCACATACACAACAACACTAAATTATTTGGAAATATCATTGGGCGGCAGAGGTACACGCACGCGCCGCCATAACCGAGCCTCCTAAATTACGAAAAAAATACCCCAAGTTGCCTCACCCCGGGACGCGACCCGAACCCAGCGCCACTAAATTATTTCTAAAATATCATTGACTTAGAGAGACGCGGGGAGCAAAGCACTTAGAGCCCCGGGCCTTAAATAAGCATAAAATATTAGGTATAACTCAGAGAAGGCTCCCCGCGATGTGACAACGGCAAGGAGCTCCACTACCACTACCCTGCCTCTCCCTCCCCCACCTACCTTCCCTGCCCCCCCACCTATAGCTACCCTCCCTGCCCTCCCCTACCTGTCTCTTTTGGCCTCCATGCCCCCCATCCTCCCTCTACCTCCCTACCCTTTCCTCCTACCTTCTCCTTGTCCTCCTTGTCCCCACCCTGGCCTCCCCTATCCTTGCCCCCTCTCTTTCTGTAGCTACCTTTCTGCCCTCCTACCCTTCCTGCCCTCCGCTTCCTGCCTCCATTTTCCCTTCCCTATGCCTTTGCCGGATCACCCTCCCTGTCCCTGCCTCTAGCCATCCCCTTGCCCCTACCCTTCCTGCTCTGCCTGCCTACCCTCCCTGCCAGCCTTCCTCCACCGGGCCCATTGCCTTCCTTCTTGCCTATAGTTGACCTCTCTTCCCCCCTATCCACTCTCCTTCCCTCTATGCTTCTAACCCTTCCCCGCTCTCCCTTGCCCCCACCCATCCCTCCCTACACTCTTTGCCCCTTTCCCTGATTCTGGCTATCCCCTGCCCTCCCTCCTCCCTCTTTTCCCCTCCCTGCCCCCCATTTTCCTCTCCGTCATCCACTCCTTCCTCCATTATTATCTCTTCCCTCTCGATCCCCAGTCCCTCATTTCCCTCACCACCACTTAGTCTCGCGAAGTTAGGGCCTCTTTCTGGCACCTTGGCCCGTATTCTCGTCATCTTAAGAGGCTCCGGAACACCTCTTCCTTAGCGATTTATTCTGCCTATTACGTGATATTCTCTTGACTGTAATATATGCTTAGATTCCGAAATGGGTCGTAAAAGTAACATTCATCTAAATTTTACGTCCCATGAGACTACTAAGGTTTAATAAGCAAAATGATTCACTAGCGAAGAGGTGTTAGGAAGAGATATAAATGAATCATAGAGAATACTAAGGGGAAATATTCATAATAAGTCGCTTCGAAGAGGTGATAATAATAAGATCCCTCAGCCCACTGCCATACGGTCTGGTACGGTCAGCTCGATAATGATACTGTTATTGGCCACATGATTGGGCACTGGCGCTAGGAACCCGGATGTTGAGGGAAAAATAAAACGAGAGAGAGAGAGAGAGTCATATTCTACACCTACCTCCCCTTCATCGACGTCCAGGTGAATCCCTATGCAGAATAAAATCGCATCACGTCAGCGAGAAAAAAACAGATCCAGTCGTGTTGTAGGACGTTCATGTGGATCGCGTCTAGCCCCTCCACTACGAGCGTTCTCCCTAAACTGAATCAAATCAGTGGGCAATAACTGTGGTCAAATGAAAAAGACGTGCCGGGTATAGCACTGCAGATGTTAAATATTTGTAGTATAATTAATGTACAACACGGACTGTGGATGCTGCACACTTTTAATGCCCTGTTTATCCTCGTCAGTATGATGAGGTATTTTCATTTTTATTCTTGTTACTACCAGGCACTTCAGTTCATCTTCCTCTCGTATGGATAGTGTGAGAAACTTTCTTCTATTTTCCATCTCTTTACTAAGATTGTTTTTATTCGCTTGATGTTACTGGTACACGAGTTTATTCAGCTTCAGAGAAACCATCTTTGGAAAGTTATTAATAGGTCCTTGAACCTTCTTTAATACTGATGGGTTTGGACTCTTCTTGCTGGTGTTTTTCTATACTACCATTCCCTTTCCATTATCCCTTTTCTTCCCTTTCTTCCCTTTTCTACCTCCTTCCCCTATTCTTTCCTTTCTTTTTCCTATTCCTCCACTCTTTTCTTATTCCTCCCCTTACCCTGTTCCTCCTCTTCCTCTTCCCTCACGCCTACGTAGCTCCTCCTTTTCATCCCACTCCTTCCTTGTACTCTCTCACTTACCACACCCGCCGTCCTTCCTTCTCCCCACCTTCCTGCTCTGTCTGCATATCACCATCCCATACCCCATCCTACTCTGTCTTTATATCCCCATCCCATACCCCATCTCTCTACCTCTGCTCCCCCTCCACTTCCCTCACTCTTTCTGACTCTACCTCTAACTCAGCCTTTCAGTTTCTCTACAAATGCAGAGAAAAGTCCCACCTCCACCCTCTTCACCCCTTTTGTCTCTCCATTAACTTCACCTACACCACCTCCCCATCCTGTCCAACCCTTTCCACTCTTTACCTCCCCACCAATATCCAACTCAATCCTGCCTCATCCTTAAACATACTTGGGGTTTCATTCTCTTGGGATTTATCTTGGAAAGATCGTATTACCTCTCTAATAAAATCTGCTTCTAAGAGACAGGTGTGCTAAGCCGACTCCTTGCTTTCTTTACCCCTGCACGGTTGTTGACTTTATACACGGATTTTATTATTCTCCCTTGTTTGAAGTACATCTCTCATGTGTGGGGAGGCTTCCCACATACTGTACAGCTCCTCTCAACAAGGTGGACTCAAAGGCTGTTCGTCTCATTAACTCTCCTCCACTTACTGATTCCCTTCAATATCTGTCTCTTCGCTTCACAGTTACATCTTTATCTCTTTTCAGTCGCTATGTCATTGGTCACTGCTCCTCTGAAGTGTCTGCTTGCATCCCTCCACCACTACGGCGGGTGCGTAACACCCGATTAGCAACAAACTCTCATCCCTTTTCTGTCCAAGTTACTAATGCAAGAGTTAACCGTTACTCCCAGTCCTTCATATACAGGTATGCAACAGGTCAGCTTTGGAACTGTCTCCCTCTGTCTGTATTTCCTGCTGCCTCTGATCTCCAGTCTTTCAAACGTAGTGTGTCCAGGCATATCCAGATGAACGGATCTTGAATTTGGCTCTCTGCTGTCCTTTTTTTTTTTTTCATGAACAATAATGCTGGCTCCTGGCCTTTGTCTCCTTCTTTCTTGCATTAAAAAAAAAATCTTCCTCGATCTCTAATCTTTTCTCCCTTTCCCTTACTCCTCCTCCTCTCTCTACACACTTACCTCCCAACCATTTCCATCTCCAACCCTGTCTTCACCTTCTCCAACCCCTTACCTCCACACCATCCTTCCAGTCTCCAGCTCTCCCATCTTTCCTTTCCACCTCCTCTCCCATTCTCCTCCCATGTCTCTCTCCACCCTCTTCCCTCCATCCCTTGCCTTTCCTCCTTTCCGCCTCCTCCTCTCACAACCTCATCTTCCCATTTTCTCTCCATTTTCATTCCTCCAGTTATTCTCTCCTCCTATCTTCCACCTATTTTCATCCATTTACTTTTCCACCTATCCTCATCCTTCCCACCATCATATCCGTCTATCCACCATCCTCCCTCCTCCTATCCACCTCCTCTACCACACTCTCCCAGTTTCTCTCCACCCTCTTTCCTCCATGTCTACCTTTCTTCCTTTCCTTCACCTCCTCTCCTCCACTCCTACCCACGAGCGAGTGTCATAGGAGCCTCTGGGATACGAAGAGGTGCTGTCAGTGTGAAGAAAATATTTGAGTATATATCTGGTCCCTCCTGCGTCTGTCAGTCAAGGGGTTGGTCCCAGTGCGCAGGCGTGTGGAATTAGCCAAACGAAGGTAGAAGAAAAAGTGCAGCATATTTCAGGGAATCGTCAGTTCTGATTCGGACAGAGTTTGTTGTTCATTTTTGTCCTCTTTAGGTTTCAGTCTTCGTTGTGGCCAATGGTAAGGCCTGACGGTGACCTGGTACCCATACAGGTTATTTATGTACTGTATAGATTTGATAGCGATAGATAAAGAGATAGGTGTAGATACAGATATTGATTGGTATAAACAGATATACAGTATAGATAGATATGGCGATAAAAACCTGGAAAGAAAGAGGTGGAAGTTTCCCTCATAAGATCAGATACATACAGCACGACCCTAAGTGTGCTGGAGTGGAAATATATTAAAGACGATGAGAGACCAAAGAAAAGGGAGGAAGACCTGAAATTCTACCAAATGCCGTATTCTCAAGAGGCTCTTTGGCCCCTCCTCCTAACAGCATGATTTCTTACAATGTCACCAGAATATGGTCTTGTTGGTAAGGCATCTGTCCTCATCCTCATCATCGTCATCGTCATCGTTACTCCGATTTTTTATCTAACCAAAAGATGGGATGTTGATATTTACAAAATGCAACTGTGGTATAGATTCGGAGGGAAAAAGAGGATGTAACAATAGAATTAAATCATTGAAGAAGAGATACCAGAAGCCCGTTGAAACCCACGTGAATGCAGCCCATAGTCTTCATTGTTCTTAGTATTATTATCATAGTTAGCAGAAAGACTTCAGGTTGTAGAAAACAAAACAGAAAATAAATGTGAATAACTGCCAGTCAAATTATAATTCATTCTTCTGTAAAATGGTAAGAGCTAATCCTGTTCAACAATTCAGTACATTTAAGGGTCGATGGCCAGCCTCGTTCCCTTGGTGGCATTACGCAATCAAACGGTGCCTAATCACCTCTTGTGGGTCGAACCTGGGGCGCTGTGACCACTAAACCATCAAAGACAAAAATATGCCCCTCAAAAACTAACCCTCATCATCATCCAGCCGTTGACCCAATGTCGTAAACACTCAGAACTCATTACACAACGGAACCCGCGTCTTTCCTCACAAGTTAAACTATTATCTGACTTTACTGCGAGTTTCAGCCCTACGGCAGACGTATAAAAAAAGAATTAGACTTGGGTATACTACTCGGTTGGTGCTCATTTCCGCAGTATTATTAAACTTAT
Source organism: Coenobita brevimanus (assembly GCF_032717465.1). Lineage (NCBI taxonomy): Eukaryota > Metazoa > Arthropoda > Malacostraca > Decapoda > Coenobitidae > Coenobita > Coenobita brevimanus. The sequence goes on from NC_137043.1 coordinate 33,956,188, forward strand.
GAGTCGTTTATGGACATCCCCAGAAAGAGAAGAATATTGTATTAAATAACCGAGATATATTCGCTATGTTCCTAAAAAAGGCTAAGTATCAGTAAATATATATTTACACAATATTTATAAGCAGTATATTTCTCATTCTTACGTCCAGAAATGACTTACTTATACTTTAAACCATGCACTCTGAAGGCTTACATATTTTTTTTCCAAAGCCATCCACAGCCACTATAGTTTTTCATTCAGCTTGGGAATACTTCACTTGAAGGGTTAGAAACAACCTTCATTAACCCATTAAGTATATACTATGACAACTTTTTTTTCTGTTGCCATTATTGTAGCTTTAGGTCTGCTATTGCCATGCGATTTTGTTTGGCTTAGAGGAAACCTCTTGTACCGATGAGATTAGAATTTTCTGCCCAGATCCTAAACCGTATAAGCAATACAAATTCAATAATTTATCTTTGCTAATGTGACAACTTTTACATTATATATTAGCTGCCATCAGATAATTTTATCCAATTTTTGGGAGATTTATCTGTCTGGAGGAGTTAGATTTACAAAGCTTTCACTAACCCATTCACTGCACAGTTCTTACCTACAGCGTTTGGAAATTAATTTAACAAAGGTCTTTCAAGCACTAACTCAGCAGTCAGAACTTTTCCTCACTATCGGTCATTTCACCTCCCCCATTCCCCTTCCGCCTGCTCCTCCCCAGTTCTCCTCCGTAAACTCTCCTCATCCCTCACCATCCAAACGCGTCTCCTTTGTCTCACGCTCTCATCTTCCCCCACCCGACTCAGATCAGCAGCTAAAATTTCTGTTTTATATTACTTAACTTTGACATCAGATTCTTAGATACGTAAAAGCACTCATATATTTGTGTGGGGGAGGGGCAAATTCTGGAACCAGCTATTTGCGATAAATTTCCTGTCAGATTATTTCAAAGCACATACAGAACCATGGGAAAAACAGTATTTCATTTCCAACATCTGCTTTTTGAGGTAAAGTGAAATATTACCGATAATTATTCTCACTCTCCCCAAGCAACCCTCTTCCCGTTCCCTCTCCCTCTTCCCCTCCTCCTACCCCTTCCCCCTTCCCCGTTCCCCCTTCCTCCTTCCCCCTTTCTCTTTCTCCCCTTCCCCTTCCCCTTTGCCCTTCCTCTTCTTCTTCCCCTTCATCTCCTTTCCCTTTCTCTTTTCCCCCCTCCTCTTCAGTTTCCTCCTTCCCCATCTCCATACCCTTCCCCTCCCCTTTCTCTTCCCTGTTTCCACCCCCAGCATCCAAAATTCCTCTCCCTCACCTCAAACTCTCCTCCACCCCCATTCCAACCCCCCCCCCTCGCCTCCGATGACGTGGGCAGCGAAGCATCTTTTTCTTCGGCACAAATTAAATTCGGCCATTCCTCGTATTAGCCCGAAGCGACACCAGGCCCCAGGGAGCCCCGTCCTCGCCCCCGTCTCTTCTGGGGGGTGGAAGTGGCAGGAGGGAAGAGAAAAGGGGGAGGAGAGGAGAAAGGAGAAAGGCAAGGATGGAAGAGGAAAAGGGGGAGGGAGATAAAGGAGGAAGAGGGTAGAGGGAGGGGAGTGGAGAAGGGAGGAAGGTTGAGAGAGGACGAGGGTAGAGAGTGAGGGGGAGGAAGGGGAGGGAGCGAGGGGGAAGGGGAGAGGAAGGATGAGAGGGAGGGGGAAGGGAGAGCGGGGGTGGCCAAGCTTGCAGATAAAACCATGAAGACTAATTAAGCTATATGACAGATTTCACCCATTAGCCTCGCGGGTGTCGGGGTGAAGGTTGAGTGGGGGAAGGGAGGGCAAGGGGGAAGGCGGAGGGGGATTGCCTTGGGAGGGTTATGGTGGGGAGTGGGTAGGGGGGATGTTAGGAATAGGGAAAATACTAGGGGACGGAGGAAAGGAAATAGTGGGTGTCGACTGCGGAAGTGGGGATTATTAGGGAATGGATTGTAGTGGGGAGTGGGGAGGTGGATGTTGAGGATGGGAACATACTAAGGAACAGAGGAGAAGAAGTATGGATAGGATGAGGGAAACGTTGCTGGGAAAAGGGGGAGAGGGAGGAGAGAGAGAGAGAGACGAGGTAGGAAACTGTTGAGTAGGGATATAGAGCGAGGGAAGGAAATTTTGGAGAGGAGAGAGGAGTGGGAGAATAGTAGGAAAGCAAGGGAAGCGAGAGAGAGAGAGAGAGAGAGGGGGGGGGGATTTACCAGGCGCCTATCCAGAAAGTTAAAGAGACGTTTTGCGGCGTAAAGTGGTGGAGGGGCTATATTTTTAAGAGGGGAGGGGGTGAGAAGGGGAGATGTGGGTGGGGGGAATGTGAGAAAGAGGTAGCTTTTTTCATCATGGGGTTTAGAGAATGTGGGGAAGAGGTCATTTCTCGGGGAGGGGGGAGGGGGTTGAAGGTATGCTAGGAAAGAAGTAGAGAGGTGAGGTGATGCATGGTTATTGAAGGAGGAATGTGAAGATTTTTAATAGAATGGTGATAATAGATAAGAACAACATCAGTAATAATAATAATAATCATCATCATCATCATCATCATAATAAAAATAATTATAATAATAACTTTAAAAAGGCAAAGGCAAATGATGAGGGCCTGCAGTATATGGTTCTTCCAAGGAAAAATAAACAGCAGAAGGCTGTATAAGATAAGGTTGACTTGGAAATGCCAGGCCACAGAGAATTTACGAAACTGAAGGTCAATGGCAGATGGAAGAACGGACTAGGAGGGTGTGAAGGGGGTCAAAATCCAAGAGGGGAGTGGTGCAAGGGAGGAGGGCAATCCATCAGGGGAGAAAGAGTGTTGAAAGGGATCAGGGCCAAATTGAATCAGAAGAGGATGTGATGTCGGGGGTCAAACTACGAGTATAGGGCAATGGGTAGTGATACAGGGGTCAAATTTCAAAGGTTTAATAGGAATACATAGAAATACATACGAAGTACCGATAACACGAGTTTTATTAGCTCATGACGAGGTGATGTGTTGGAAAAAAGTTAATTCTACTAAGATCTAACCAACTTGTAAGAGAAAAGGATGGAATAAAGGAAGGCTGTCCACCCAGATTATAGGGGAATGGGGAGTGCTGAGGAGGGACAGAGGAGCAAAGGGAAGGGGTAGGAGAAGAGGGGATAATGTGGAAAAGAGAGGAATAAGGAGGGGAGGAAGGGGCAGGAGGAAGAAGGGCACGTAGAGGACGGGGTAAGGAAGAAAGGAAGGAAGGAGTGAGGAGAGAAGAAAGGAGGGGCAAGGTGATGGAAGGAGAAAGGGAAGAGGAAATAAGAAGGAAAAGAAAGAAGGGATGAGGAGTGGAGGAAGGGGTATGGGGAGGTGGGAGTCGAGGAGCTGAGGGGTGAGAGTTGAGGATGAGGCAGGACGAATCACTGACAGCATATCTAGACATCCTGCCGGGCTGGACTTGAGGTTTACAGCGGACTTAGGGTTGACTTAGGAATGATAGCCCCAGGAGTGACTAAAAACTGACTGATAGCCTCGACAGTGATTGAAAATAGTCTGATAGCCCTAGGAGTGACTTAAAACTGATAGCCTTAGCCCTGGCAGTGACTTGACGCTTTGACTGAGTAGGGCTTGATTATATTAAATGTGATCGTTTGGAATTAACCAGACTAAAATACCTAAACTCCAACATAGCAATGAAACGGATATAGAGATGTTTAACCCTTATCTGTAATTAGTGAGAATAAAATATATGTAAAAAATTAAGAAGAAAAAGGTTAAAGTGGACAAAATTATATGGCGTTAGGAAGAATATAATGAAGAAACACGTCATCGTACTGAATGGGTAAATAATGATTACCAGTAGATCTCGTAAACAATGGAGGAGGGAGGGGGAAGGGAAGGGGGAGGAGGAGGGAAAAGGAAGAAGTGAGGGAGGGGAAAAGAAAGAGGAAGAGGAAGGGAAGAGGAGAGGGAGAAAAGAAAGAAAGAGGAGGGGAGGGGGGAAGGGGATGAGAAGGGTAGAGAGAATGCAGATGCGGAAAATCCATGTCCCTTCCCCTCCCCCTCCCCCAGAATCACCTCCCTACCCACCCTGACTCCATCCTGCAACTCCTTCACACTCCTACCCACTCCCCTCGCTTGCAAGGAAATGGGGGACCTGCAATGACCCGTGTATGTATAGAAGCGGCCGATTTGTCGACGCTTATTATGAATGGGTGGGTCTACTATTCACCTTCATACCCCGAAAGAGAGAGAGAGAGAGAGATAAAGAGAGAGAGAGAGAGAGAGAGAGAGAGAACGTCCACCGTCACCACTAACCTATTAAGTCACCATCATCCATCATCTTCATCACTCATCACCCACAGGTCTCATCACCACATACCCTGCACCACCATTAACCCATAACAGCCATCACCCACCCCTTAAAACGTTATCTTATTCACTCACCTAATGCTCTCATCACTCATAACACTCATCATCCATCTCCATTCATCATTTTCACCACTCACCGCGCACTCTCACGTCTCACCATAAGCCTGCTCTTCCACTGACCTATAATAGTCACCACCCACCTGTATCAACCACTCATCACTCAACATGTAGCCTATCCCATCCTCTCACCTACAACTCTCATCACTCATGGTACTCATCATCCATCATTTCCACCGCTCATCACAACAGATCACCGCCCCCGCCACTGAGAGAGAGAGAGGGGGGGGGGCCTCTACAGTATACGTTAAGTGAACCATGACAGGCGAGAGACGTTAAGTCGTTCACCTATCGTTAAAATGTTCTGGATTACTTTAGCCTAGTCTCGAAGTCCTATACACCTCGCAGAAGATAACACTCGTATAGGGCTGGCTGTTATTTTGCGTGTGTGTGTGTGTGTGTGTGTGTGTGTGTTCACCCTTTCTTTAGGTGGGAATATGTATAGGTCGGGATGATGATAATGATGATGATGATGATTCTTCCTCTTTTTATGCAAGTTATCATCCAGTCCTGAGGGGAGGGCTCCATATCCAACGTTTGTGGTGGAAGGAAGGATGACAGCAAAGGGTAGGGCAGAACTGAGGCTGGGGAGGGGGGAAGGCAGTGTGGGAGAGATGGAGGGATGAGGAGGAAGAGGCTATGGGATGGAAAGACTAGGAGAAAGAAGGAAGAAGAGAAAGAAGAAAAATATGACTGGGAGGTAGGATAAAGGGATGGTAGATGGCGAGAAGAAGAGAGGTTATAGGAGTAAAAGTAGGCTGTGAATGTGAGGGAGAAGGGTGGAGGTGTGAATGGAGAGACTAGGAAATGTGAATGAAGGAAAAGCAGACTCTAGCCCTGAGAGAGATGGGGAGGGGCCTGTGGAGGGAATAAGAGAGAGAATAATTCTGTGATTGTGGGAGAGATGGAGGAAACACGAGGAGAAGAAGAAGACTGGAGACGAGGCTGTGGCTGTTGCTGTTAGCTTTTAATTATATATGTGGTAGTCCCAGGGTGCGAGAGATTGTGCCGTCACTCAGGTCCCTACCGCCTACCCCCCCAACCCCCCTCTTCTCTCTCTCTCTCTCTCTCTCTCTCTCTCTCTCTCTCTCTCTCTCTCTCTCTAACCCCCATTCCTTCAAGACCTCACTTCCTTCAAACCCTCTTTCTCCAACCCCCTTTTTCCATGTCTTTTCTCTCTCTGTGCTCCCCTTACTTTCCCCTCCCCTCCCCTCCCCTCCCCTTGCATCCTCTTCCTCTAGGCTTCCCTCTCCCTTCAACCACCCCTCTCCTTCAAAGCCCCCTTCCCCATAACAGACCTCCACCACTCTCTCTCTCTCTCTCTCTCTCTCTCTCCAAGTCCCCTTCCCTGCCCCCTGTCCTCGTACGTCCGACGCCCAAACGATACGCCCAATTTTTCCGCCTCACCTTCGGACGGATATACTGGGCACATCTGACTGCCGGCCGGGTGGTTTTGTAGTACTAATCTGAGGAACGAGTTTAGAGGCGGGCTTCAAGGGAGGTGGGCTGGGAGGGCTAGGGGAGAGGAGCGGGAACACGGCTGCCCAACATATATGGAGATATATATGATAGTTCTCCCTCTTTCTTTCTGTGCATCTCTGATTTCTTTTTCGTTAGCTTCATTTTTTTTTACTCCTTTCGTGTATGTATGTAAGTATGTGTATAAACAGATATAGATATGTATTTAGTTATTATCTTCTGTATTCCTCTCTTCAATTTTCTCTGTCTTGTCATCGTTGCACCTTGCCTTCTTGTTTCTCTCCGTTGTTACCACCACAGTCCAACATCTCCAAAATCTCCACATCTCTTCATACATTTCACTCAGATTATGCAGTGCACTGTAGATTGAATATGAAGCCCGTAGCCTTTCCAACATTGGGAACGTCAGTTGCATTATTGCACTACCCTTTTGCTGCTACCAGATGATTTTATTCAGTTAAGGAGTGCACCGTAGTAGTGAAGGGTTTAATGAAGGCTATTTCCAGCACCTCCCATTCGGCAAATCACCCCTAAGTAGAAAATACTCGTCTGATGGCAGCAAGAATGAAGGATGTCCTCCCAGTGGTGTTGAAGTATTAGAATTGCCATCAGGATGTACAGATAGATCCAGTTTAGATACACTCTCACAATTAGTATAGGAAACGAGTGGTTATAAATTTCAGGAAGGGGTTCTAATAACTCTGCCACGGTATCCTTTTTACAGGTCACGGTGGACACTGCTACGAATAGGCGAGCAATATTTCTTTTTTCTTATATGAGTTCCAATTGTTTAGAAAGTTTTGCAGTCACACGTTCCTGTAAAAAACTTCCATGTCACTTTTCCGCTCTTCTTTCTCTTTTGTTTTTCTGCTGGCTTGTGAAGGTTTGGTATGCGAGGGAAGGGTGAAGGTAGGGATGAATAACCTCCGCGTTACACTTTTCTTGCTTTCCTCGACGCACAGTCACACACCAAAGTCTAGTTTACAACATCAGTCTGAAGCCCAATGTTGAAATATTGTGACGGGAGATGGTTTGAACCCTGATGGAAGGGACAATCAAAAGGAACCACCTCGGGGTTATTCAGAAACCTAAATAACTGGGTGTGGCCACATACCGCACACGCGCCGTTCAGTAACATACTTTGAGTCTGATCATGTAAACCAGTCCTTTGGTAGGGATTGCCGAAATGAGCAAATCGACCTGCTGCAGTTATCTTCTGGGTTTATGTGTTTTTACTTCCTCTCCTTCTGATTCTTCCATTCCCCCTGATCCAGCTTTCTCCTCAGTCATCCCTTTTTACTCCTAAAGATTTCCGATTTGCTCTCTTTGTGCCGTAGTCCTCTTAATAATTCGTTTTCCATCTTTTTTTTTTCTTTAACCTTCCCTGGTCAGGGGAACCCATAGAGCATTTGCTAGAATATCCAACTCTTAAACTGAAAAAACAACTTCGATTCTTCCACCGATCCTACTATTCCTGTTCACCCACCAGTACAGTTTGTGACTTGAATATAACATTGAATATTGAGGTCATGCTTTAGAGGAAGACAGGGGACCGCATTCTCTTAGGTTGGGGAAGATCCCTAACACCATTTCCCAAGCGATTTGTTTTGCTTATTACACCTTGCCGTCCTCTTTTGTGCAACTTAAATCCTTGTGTTATCACCAGACTCTGCATAGGTACCGTTTAAAAGGATATTAGCCAGTCGTATCCAAAAATAAATCGGTAAGGAAGAGATATCAGAGAGCCTCTTTAACCATCAAGAATACGACTCAGGAGCTGAGGTCGGCCTTGAGTCTTTCATTACCTTGAGGTCGTTTTACACATTCTTCCTTACTTCAGACGATTTTCTTCAGCTTAAGAAATATGTCGTACTGACTGGGATAATGAAGACTATATCCAACCTCTCCAGTTGGAAAATTCTCTCTAAATCTCAGTAAAGTCGCCTGAAAGGAACATGAAAATACTAAATAATACGTCACTGGATTGAAAGAACTGAAATTGCTTATACAGGAGATATGCGTAAATCAAAACAATCATCTGCTTCCTCTTCCTTGTCCTCCTCCTTCACTGCTCCTGCTCCTGCTTCTGCTCCTCCTCCTCCTCCTCCTCCTCCTCCTCTTGTACGGGTGTTGAGAGGGGGATTATGAGTGTGGATCGTGAAATGCGGTGTGTATAGAGGAAGGGTCAGGGATGGGTCGACACCCAGGAGGAATGGGAGGTGCCTAGGCTCACATTACGAGAGAGAGAGAAAGAGAAAGAGAGAGAGAGCAGAATTAGAGAAATGATAGAATAGAGGAGAAATTCGAGGGGAAGAGTGGAAGACTGAATGAAAACGTAAACTAGACAGCACTAGAGAGCGCATACCTCAGCCAATGCCATTGCCATTAAAAAGCATCCGGATCCGGATTCGGATCCGCCCCAAAATTTAATTGATTCTTTCTTCGCCCATGGCCCTCCTTCCACAAAATTTCCTTGAAATTCACTGAGAACTTATGGAGATATCTTCTGTGCAAACAGACAGACACACAGACAAACATAGGTTCATACATAACTTCCTCCAACTTCGTTGGCGGAGGTAAAAAAAAAAAAATGTACATAGATAGACAGATAGATAGATGGAAATATGGAGAGAGAGAGAGAGAGAGAGAGAGAGAGAGAGAGAGAGAGAATGGGTGATTTTGATGGACCATAAGAAAGACTTAGGACAGGATGCCACTAGGTCTCCCTCCCCCCGTCCGCACCTTCTTTCTCACATCAGCACTCTTTCCTCTCTTTAACTTCCAAGAAAGAGAAACAGTTAATCCTCACATCAGCAGTCTTTCCCCCCCCCTCTCTCTCTCTCTCTCTCTCTCTCTCTCTCCCCACTTTTGTGTGTGTGTGTGTGTGTGTGTGTGTGTGTGTGTGTGTATGTATGTATGTATGTATGTATGTATGTATGTGTGTGCTTTCTTCAGTGTCAGTTAATATCATAGCATCACTAACTTTTAGGTCATGTAATTAGTTATATTTCCAATACTATTCGTGTAACACACAACAAGAATTAAAAGTAGAATATCTTATCAATGCCTGACTAATGTTACCACGGCGATAGTCTTGTGAACACACTCGTTGACTAGAGAGGCATGTAGCACCCCCTCCCTAACAGTTATCTTCATATGGCACTTGAATATTGTACTGCTCGCTATCAATGCACCTTATGTCCTTATTAAAAAGATATGAACAACGTACAAGAGACCCAGAAAGTGTATTATGCAAATTTAATCGTAAAGGAAGAGACATTTGGATATCTACGAGACGCCGAAGGTTCAGCTAGGAGCATGATACAGCTGCTTGTGAAACTACCCTTAGCACATTCACCCCAGCCACTGAATGGGGAGCTGAATAGGAGCTTGGAACGCCTTAACCCCCTCATTGTCAGGAAGTCTTTTCTGTGATATTCTCCAATCGCCAGACAACCTTATTCTTGAGACTGCCAGATTTACTTTTTATTCCATGAACCGTGTACAGGGCAAGTACTCATTCAAATACTGTATTCTGGTTACCATCAGACGGTTTTATTCAAGTGAAGGATATCCGTGATCAGTAAATGGTTACATCTTGTCCTAATCTGATCCCTTCCGTTCGCTGACATCTGCATTATTTTATTCCTGCTATCACCTGAGGAATTTATTCAGTTGAGCGAGACTGCTTGATAATTGACAGACTTAACACTCTGGCTTTAGCAGGAACAGACCACAAAGCCGTTAATTCTCGCCAAACGTGTAAATAGACACTTCGTAATCAGTATGTTGCGGTAACTTTCTCTGAGACAATAAATTCGTCCGACGTTTGTTAAAATCAAATAAAAAATTCTCAGATCATGACCAAGGGATTCATCAAGAGAGTTTTAACTACTTTTTCGCCGAGGTAGTTTGCCCCGAACAGAAAAATATGGTCCAGCATTATAAGGATTTAAATCAAAAGTTCGTACCTGGCAGTGTGTGGGTTACTTGATGAGTAGGTGATATGATCTGGACAATTTTAAACCCCGTTCCTGCGGTCGTCCGACAGTAGCTGGAATTAAATAAAAAGTTCTTCGCAGGATTGAGTAAATTACTTAGCAAAGACAAGGAATAAATTTGTCGTGAGCAGAATAAACTCGGCAATCATGAAAGAATAAAATTAAATAAATAATCTCAATTCTCTGTGGGTTACCCCTTACCGAATAAAATCATCGAACGTAGGCAGGAATCCAATAAAAATCTGTAATCCGCAATTCCGAGGTTAAGTTATGGGTAAATGATTTGCGTGCAGGCCGGGTGGGTTGACTGTAAGCTGTTTATATGCCTGGTGGATTATGGACGGACCTGTTCTGTGGCCGTGGTGGTCGGCAGATTGGCTGATTCGAGGTGCTGACTGCTATCTTACTGCTGACTTATCCGTTTCCTTCTTTCTGATCTTCACACACACACACACACACACACACACACACACACACACACACACACACACACACACACACACACACACACACACACACACACACACACACACACACACACACACACACACACACACACACACACACACACACACACACACACACACACACACACACACACACACACACACACACACACACACACACACACACACACACACACACACACACACACACACACACACACACACACACACACACACACACACACACACACACACACACACACACACACACACACACACACACACACACACACACACACACACACACACACACACACACACACAGTACTCTCTCTCTCAGGTTGGTGTACGCAGAGAAAAGGGTCCGAATTAAGAGGAATATTAAGAGCAGAAGTCCTCTTATTAGCATCATTTGTCCTCTAATGATTCCATGATGCAAATGGATGGGGATATGTTGGACTGGTTAGGGTGAGATGGGGGAGGAGAGGGAGGGAGGAGGAGGAATGGTAGGGTTGGGAGCGGAGGGAGGATACGGGAGGGGGGGGGATAGATGGAAGGTAGGGAGTGGGAGGAGGGGAGGGAGGGGGAGACAGGGATAGGGGAAGGTGGAAAAGGGAAGAAGAAGAGCTGAAGAGAGGAATGGAGAGAGAGAGAGAGAGAGAGAGAGAGAGAGAGAGAGGGAGGGAGGGAGGAAGGGAGGGAGGGAGGGAAGGAGGCGGGGAGAGGAGAGGGTAAAGGAGGATGTAATAAGGGAGACAGGAAGAAATGCGGAAAAACTGAGGGAGGAGAAAACAGAATATGGGAAAAGGAAGAGATGATGGGTATATGAAACGGAGAACAAGAAATGGAGATGAAAAGGAGGAGAGAGGGAAGAGAGGATGGAGGGAGAGGGTGCAGACAGACATAATAAACAGAAAAGAGAGTGATACATGAAGTGGGGGAATGGCAAGAAGTGGGGTGAAGTGTGGGAGAAGGAGGTGAGACGTAAGGTGAGGGAGTGGCCATCGAGTAGATGCGGGAGTGCCTTGTGCCCCCCTACACTCTCTCCGTCAGACCCTTGTCCCTCCATTTGAGAGAGAGAGAGAGAGAGAGAGAGAGAGAGATTTATCTGTCCCTTTCCTCACCCATCCGTCCACTCACACCAACACCCTCCCATCCATACCCACAGCTACCCAGCCACACCCACACTCGTCCAACCACATCCACACGTGCCCAACTACATCCACACCTGTCCAGCCACTCCCATACCTGTCCAGCCACACCCACACCTGTCCAGCCACTCCCATACCTGTCCAACCACACCCATATCTGTCCAGTCACGCCCACGTCTGTCCATCCACACCCACACCTGTTCAACCACACCCATATCTGTCCAACCAAACCCACATTTGTTCACCTACACCCACGCCTGTCCAACCACACCCACACCTGTCCATCCACACCCACCCCACTCAATCACAGCCATCAACATCATACCACACCCACATATCCCAGACTACACTCACACCCATTCAGCCACACCCACATCCACACCCACTCTACCACACCCACACCCACTCTACCACACCCACACCCACCCATCCACACCCACATATCCCCAGCCACACTCATATTGCCAGCCAAACTTACGTCTCAAACCACACCCACATCTAAGCAGCCACACCCAGACCTGCTCAGCCATACCCGTACCCTCTGTGTCTCATGTCTGTTCTCCACACCAATTAGCGTTTGAAGGATAAAATACAAGAAGTGAATTTAGAGTAAGGGAGAGTTTAAGAGATGCATTTTTCTGCCTGCCTTGCTCTGCTGACTCGGTATTTAGTTAACGTAGACAGTGCTGTTGCTGATGATGGTGATGATGATGGTGTTGAAGGCAGTGATGATGATGATGGTGATGATGATGGTGATGACGAAGGCAATGATGATGATTATGATGATGACAGTGGTGGTTGTGGCGGCTGTGACGATGACGATGATGACCATGACGATGCGAAGATAATGATGGTAATGACCATTGAAATGATAATAATGATTTTGATGATGATAATGATAATGTTAGTGATGATGCTAGGTACAATATTAATGATGATGCTCACGGTGAAGACAGCAGTAACGAAAACCATGATGAAACCATTGACGATGAAGATGATGATGAAGGTGATGATGATGATGATGATGACGCAAAATAAGGGACTAAGGGTCATAACTCACTAATAACAAAAGCGGTGACGAACACGAAAAGTCATTAAAAAAAAGAATAAAACCAAAAAAACCACTACAGACCAACCGCCGATCAATTTTCCGAAAAGAAAAGCCGATGTGCATTTTTTTTCCCCCTTCCAACTCCAACTCGGCTAATTTGCCCCATAAGTTGAAACGCCATTTTTCACATTCCACGCTGATTCGACTCCGGTGTTGGTAGAGAGGCGGTGTGTGTGTGTGTGTGTGTGTGTGTGTGTGTGTGTGTGTGTGTGTGTGTGTGTGTGTGTGTGGAGAAAGCTAGTGTCACCTGAATTATCATCTGCTCTCTCTCTCTCTCTCTCTCTCTCTCTCTCTCTCTCTCTCTCTCTCTCTCTCTCTCTCTCTCTCTCTCTCTCTCTCTCTCTCTCTCTCCATAACTTCCATGTGTTTAATCTCTATAGTTGTTGTTGTTGCTGCCGCTACTGCTGTTGTCTTTGTTGTTGTTATTATTATTATTGTTTTTATTATTGTTGTTGTTGCTATTAGTGTTTTTTGTTGTTTTTGTGTTTTGTTTTAGTTTTGTTTGATTTGTTGTTTTTATTGTTGCTGTTTTTAATGCTTTTAATATTGTTGTGGCTGTTACTATTTTGTCGTTGTAGAAGAGGAGTGTGTGTGTGTGTGTGTGTGTGTGTGTGTGTGTGTGTGTGTGTGTGTGTGTGTGTGTGTGTGTGTGTGTGTGTGTGTGGTACATTTCGTATTCCTGTCGGCTTAGGAGGCTACCTAGCACTTCTTCCTTACTAGCATAATAATTCTGAGCAGGGCACCTTTATTTCCTCCTTTATTTTTTTTTTTTATACAAACTGCGTCTCCATTACAAATATATTGATAACATACAAGGGACTACGAATATTTAGGCGTACATGTAATTTTCACAATAAGTCGCCAAGAAGCAGGTGTTTAGGGAGACTCAAAAGACAACGAAATTACAGCCCTCAACTCGTAGTAAAATCAGATCAGATGGTTGACATTAAAGCTACGTCATATCAGAATTAGGTCACGTTAAAGTCAGGTCAGATTAAAGCCAGATCACACTAAAGAAAGATTTTATGAAGGCCAGTTTATTTCAAAGGCAGGTCATATTAAACCAGGTCACACTAAAGTCAGATTGTATGGACGTTAGGTCATATAAAAACCAGGTCATTTTAAAGCCAAATTTTAGGAAAACCAAGTCATATAAAAACCAGGTCATATTAAAGTCAGGTCATATTAAAACCGGGTCATATTATCAGGTCATATAAAAACCAGGTCACATTAAAGCCAGATCATATGAAAACCAGTTCACATTATCCCAGGTCACATTAAAGCCAGGTCATGTTAAAGCCGGGTCATATTACTACGCAGGGGTGCCATCCATCATCATTCCTCACCAGCTCCTCTGACTGCCTCTCCTCCTTCTCTCCTCTCTCCTCTCTCTTCTCTCCTTTCTCCTCTCAGCATCTCTCCCAATCACCTCCACCTCCCCCCTCCTTGTTTTCTTCTTCCTCCTCCACACATCAGTTCTTTTCCTGTTTTTCCCCTTCTCATTTCTTCCTCCTCCTCTGCTCCCATCTCTCTTTCTTTCGCCATTCATTCCCTCCCTCATTTCTTTCCGTCCTCTCCCTTTTTCCTCCTTCTCTCCGTTCCCTCTTTTTTCCCTAACTTCTCCCACAACTACATCCAACCACAACCACATTCAGTCATAACCACATCCAACCACAGCCACATTCCACCCACAGCCACATCCAACCACAACCACGTCCAGCCACAACCACGTCCAGCCATAACCACATCCAACCACAACCACATCCAGCCACAACCACTTTCAACCACAGCCACAACTTTTCGTCCCTCATTCCCGTACTCAGAACCAGTAACTCAGAGGCAGTTACATCCAGACTCACTGACCAACCACATCTAACCTTAACCGCAGCCAACCAAGCCAAGCCCAAAGCCATACCCTGAGCCTGCCAAAGCAACCAGAAAGCCATATTCTTAAGTTATCTAAGCCAGCCACAAAGCCAATATCCACAGCTTATCACACTCGCATCCACAGCCAGCCACACCAACCACAAAGCCACTTCCACAGCCAACCACACCAACCACAAAGCCACTTCCACAGCCAACCACACCAACCACAAAGCCACTTCCACAGCCAACCACACCAACCACAAAGCCACTTCCACAGCCAACCACACCCAGCCACAAAGCCACTTCCACAGCCAACCACACCCAACCACAAAGCCACTTCCACAGCCAACCATACCGAACCACAAAGCCACTTCCACACCCAACCACACCCAACCACAAAGCCACTTCCACAGCCAACCACACCCAACCACAAAGCCACTTCTGCAGCCAACTACACCCAACCACAAAGCCACTTCCACTGCGGCTGCCCATCAAACTTGAAGGAGAACACGCTAACCAATTACTTAAAGAGACAACCTGCCTCCATCTAGCCCCACCTCCGTCCCTGCTGCCACTCCACCCCTGCCGACCCCCTTCCTCCACCCTTTTCTTTGCCCTTAACCCCACCCCTGCTGCCACTCCACCCTCTGCCGCCCCCTTTGCCTTCACCCCTATCCCTGCCGACCCCCTGCCTCCTCCCTTTACTTTGGCCGTACCCCCACCCCTGCTGCCACTCTACCCTTTGCCGCCCCCTTGCCTCCACCAACACCCGTGCCTCCTCCTCACCTCCTTCTCGCCCCTACTCCACCCCTGCTGCTGCCTCACCCCTCCTCCACCCTGTCTCCACCCCTGCTGAACAAGTAACCTTTCTCAGACTGTTATAACTGCAGTTCTTACTTTTGTATCATCAACAAATTTGCATGTAGTACCACTCATGCTTACATGTGTTATCACCATTATAGACCACAAACAGAAACGGATCAAATACCCAGCCCTGAGATACTCCCCTAGTGATTGATGTCTTTGGCGATGATTTACCACGACCAACTCGCTTTTCCACATCATCTTACCAGTTGCTGATATTGTTATTCTTATTCCCTTGGACCAAAGTTTTTTTTTTTTTTTTTTTTTTTAAGAGAGCGGGGGGAGAATGAGGAGGGAAGTGTGATTATTATCGATTCGTAAAAACAACGAAGGAGGGAGGGTGACTGCAAAGAAATAGAAAAAAAAAAAGGGAGGGGCAGAGTGGACAAAGAATACATAGAATACAGGGAAACAATTTTAAATCTTACCTAAATCAGAAATAACCAAAAACCAATAAGCTAATTCCTGATTTTTTTTTTTAAATATTTCTGAATGGGACAATATAATTAAGAAAAAATGTGGAATGGGAAGCAATGTCTGGAATGCAGTAACACTCTAAACCTGTCTTTACCCACCCACTTTCTCCTTTATCGTTCGTTATCATTATCAAGGTAAGGGAGGTGAAATTTGGTAAAATGTGACCATCGAGTTCTGGAGCTTAACACTGTACCATATGATCTTTTCCGGTCAGTGAGTGAGAGGGGCCTTCAGAAGCACCAACACATAATATACCACATCACTTTCTTTATCAGTGTGGTTTTAGATTTCCATGTTCTATAACCTCATTACACATAAAGCTGATATTTTTCATTATTTTTTCATTTATTTTAGTTTTTCTTTAGGTTCATAACATTGCTGATATCAGTAATATTATCTCGTCCCATATTACCCTTGTGGACTAGGAACCCGAGGCTAGGCTACCGATCTAGGATATTCAAAGTAGGTATAGATGGTTGCAGAATATAAGTCGCCTGTTAAATACTGGAATCGATTCACCCACATCACGTGACCTTCATCTCAACTGACGGCATAGACCACCAGGCGTGTTATTAGTATTAGTAATAATAATTATAGCACCCCTGGTTGTCTGATGATCAAATGACGCTAATCAGGACGACTTTCATGTGCTACGTGCAAGTTCGAATCCCCAGGAGGTGGCTGGAGGGTTATCGATCATGTAATGCCACCAGGAAGACAGGCCAGTAACCCAACCTTAAGTGTTCCGTACTACAGTAGTCTAGCTTGATGAGAGTGATATGAGACTGATTTTATTTATTTATTTACGTATTTATTTATTTTACTGGTTAAAATCATTATCATTATCATCATCATCATCATCATCATCACCACCACCACCACCACCACCACCACCACCACCACAGTGAATGCGAAATGAAGAAAATGAAACCCAATATAACAAAAAATAAATAAATAGAAAACTTCTTAAACTTTTTCCAGAGAGAGAGAGAGATAGGGGGGGGGGGAAGGTCTGTCCATCGATAACCCTCAGAGCCCCAAATGACAACCAGACCTGACGGAGAGTGAGCAGGGTTACCAGCTTAGCCGGTTCGATTTCGCTAGGTGCAGATCCTTTTACTTTTTATAGGGACAGTTATTGACCTCGGGCGAAAAGCAGTCTAGCGATATTTCAGGATATTTTTAGCGATATTGTAGAAGTTTGAGGGATAGTTATGGTAGTCTCGATTTTCTGGCACTAGTTACAGCGATATTCTTAAGTTTTTCGTCATATTACAGCGATATTCTAGAGATTCTTAGCACATTTCCAGGCACATTGCAACTTTTTAGTATCTTATGAAAGCAAGTTTACCGACATTCGTGAAACCTGACTTGGCAACACTTAGAATGACCCTCCATCCGTTTTTTGTCACGGTAACGGGGGGCCCCTCAAAAAAAAAAAAAAAAAAAATGTGGCTTGGTTCCGCCTCGCCCTCTTGCATCACCCTTTCTACACGAAGCTGAAAAATATCGTTTAACGGATGCAAGAAAAAAATATATATTAAAAGAAGCCTCAACCAGACAACCAGAAGTACAACCGAACAACATAAAGGACAGCCAGACAATACAAATACAAACATAAAGCTCATTTTAAGTAATACAAAACACAACCATATAACATAGAAAACGGAAAAGGTACTCTGCAACCACAAATACAAACTAACCAATCAACAGTCAAAGTTAAAACGCAGACACAAAGCACAACCAAACACAAATTAGCAAAAAAAAACAAACAAAAAAAACATACACACACAAACCACAAACATACCAGCAACACATCCAGACAGCTCAGAAACAGGCATGACAAAAGACAACCATAAAGCACAACACAACCAAAGACAAAATAACACACAGCCAAGCAACACTAAATAGAACCAAACACCACATAACATAACCAAACACAAAGCAATCTTAAAACACAGCTGGACAACACAAAGCAACAAGACATCATAAAACACAGCCAAGCAACACAAGCCACTGACAAGCAAAATAATATTCATACAACTCAAAAAACAGTAAACACAATGACGACAATGCAATCCACATACGAACACGCGAACAATAGTCAGAGAACATAAAGCACACAGAACACAGCTTGACAACACAAAATTTACCCAGACAACACAAAAGAACAATAAAACAACACAACAGACACCCAAAGAAGACAATGCACGCCAAGAAACACAAAACAACCACAAATAGTAATGACAAAACAAACTCGTGAGAGAGAGAGAGAGAGAGAGAGAGAGAGAGAGAGAGAGAGAGAGAGAGAACACAGCAACCCGGATCGTCCACCTTGTACACCGTCCAAAAATGCAAAGAAAAAAATGTCAGCTTCATATCCGCCTACTTACAACACTCAGGGAGGCAGACACCAACCCTAGTAACACGCATGCAAGCAGGCATGCAAGAATGTGTAGACACACACACACACACACACACACACACACACACACACACACACACACACACACACACACATAACCTCTGCTGCTGACCCACCTCTGAAGTCATAAACCCAAGCAAAGGCGTGTCTGTACCCGTGTTATTTTTGTTGCCGCCTCCCTGTAAATCATTGTTGTTGTGGTGACTGCGACAGAATTATCATGGATGGATGGACCACTTTTTTTTTTCGTTTCTTTTTCCTCTCTTTTTTTTTTCCAATATGCATCCGACTCTGGGCGTAGGTTAGATAGTCCATTCCCTAATATCCACCATTCCTTCCATGCAGCAGCCAAAACTAGACAGCACGCCACCACCACAACAGTTAATAAAGACTTAGACTACTTCAAACAGCAGTCGACCATTCCACTCCACTGCCTGTCCCTGAGTTCTTATTGTGATTTTTTGTGGAAGGCACCAAGACGTGGTCGAATTTGCTATGATAGTTTTGTCGCAATCACAGCCGTATATTAAACTTGATTACTTTTGTTTTCTACCTCATAACACTGAAGCATCGCGCCGTAAAATAATAATAATAATAATAATAATAATATGCCTGTTTACCATACTGTCTCTTTTTCTAGGTATTTTCACCACAGTTACCTTAGGCCACTGCCACATTGCCATTTAACTTTGTCATTTTCACCACAATCACCAAAAAGATCCGTTTTTCTGCCATTAACGTCACCACAGCCCACAGGTCTAAATAAACTCCACCATATTGTTCGTTCAGCTTCGTTATGTTCACAGCAGTCGCCCATAAAACCTAGTTATCCAATGGTCTGTTCTTCTTCTTTTTTTCTTCGTTATTTTCTTGACAATCACACCTTAAATCACACGAGTCAGCCTTAACCCCTTCAGCCCGTTTACATCTTTTTGCATAATGTGTTTGCTCCTACCAGAACTGATTAAACTTATGACAGCCCTCTGGTGACGAAGGGGTTAACGAAGGCTCTATGTAACTTCTTCATTTCGAAAACCTCTCTTCCAAGGTGAGTAAAATTGTTTTATGGTAGTAAAAGTAAAATAAATATAACCTTCTTAGACTGAAATTTGTGTTCCCTCAGCCTAAGGAGGTCATTATCATCTTATTCTTCCTATAGCCTGACGATTTTATTTTACATAATAAACTTTTAGAACTAGGGGGTTAGACACTGCCTTCCATAACCCCCTGCACCACCAGACGCCTTTCCTAATCTAAATACAGTCGTCAGTAAATGGCAAGAATTGAGTGGAAAACAGTGCCCTCGAGTTGAATTACTCAACCCTTTTCTACCAGAGGGCCATATTCATTCCGTATCTGATACTGCTATACTCGTTTTACCTTAACTTCGCCCAGATTTTCGTCCTTTTGTAGTTTATTTCGCGTAGCTCAGTGCCAGGAAAAGACAATACATCGGCTTTTCATCCTTTACATGGCATTTTTTCGTGACAAGCATGATATACTAGTGTCTATTGTTACAGCACGGCATTCAAGAAGGAGAGGCGGTAATTTTAGACCAAGATAGAGCAGAAAGGGTGTAGACGTCTTTATTAACCTAGGGAAAGTGCTCATATAGTGAAAGAGATAATGGAGCCTATACCTAACTCTTTCAGATCGAAAATTATCTAATAAGCTGAATATAATCTTTTTTAAATAGAGAGAATGAAAGGAAAACTACCTTCTCGGCGTGAAGTAGTTAACCATCCTTTTGCAGATCCAACTCGTACGGGTGGGGGGGGGGGGGGAACCGCCACAACAGCCCGCAGGATTCTAGGGATAAAATATTGGTCCATTGTCCTCCATTAAAGTGTGTCTCATTGTAAATCTCCACGCCAGCCACAAGAGAGGTCATAGAAAAAATAAAAATAAAATAAATAGCCCGTCGGTGAGGACTGGGATTACGATGGGGCTATGTATGTATACTGGGATCTGGGTATGGAGAGGTTGAATATAATCGTTTGGTGGTAACATGAATAATAACAGCAGCAAGTCGAACTGGGATTCCGATAGTGTTATGTACTGGGATTTGGAGAGAGCGAAATGCGGCATAAATGGTCTATCGATAGCAAGGACAATATAACAAGCACAGCAAAACTGTACAGCCCCACTCCACAGCAGGGGACTGTAAAACCTAGAGGCTTATAGGAAACACAATAAGTAAACGCAAATAATATCATAGGTCGACCAAAAAAGATTTATGTAATAATACTACTGTTACACTTAAAACCATTTTCTTTTACGGGACGCTCCCCGTTGCTAGGCAGTTTTTCACTTGAAACTTCCTCCTTATCCCCCCTGGAAACAGGGTTCACATTGTCCCGGGCTAGCGCACGCTGTGGAGTGGAAGAAAATAAAATGGCTCATCGAAATTTCAAGAAAATAAATCCACTCTGCGCGAGTTCTAGAGTAAAATCGTCTGCCAGTGACAAAAGAAAAATGCCACACTGATGTAGAGGGGAGAGAGAAAAAATAAGTAGCTCATCGGTACGGAACAGGGTTACGATGATGAAGCTGAAATCTGAAGAGTGAGAGTTTAAGCCCCCTTCACAATGACAGGTCTCCCCTATGATGAATAAAGTCGTCTGGAGACAGTAAAGAAAGAAAAAAAAGACCATACTAAAAGGTTAATGGGCTTTGGCTGTAATCCCTTCACTACAAGAAGTTTGCCTTAAGATAAATAAAATCTTCAGAGGGTGGCATGCATGAAGAATAAATATACGAACCCAGGAACAAGAAAAATTGTCATCATCATCATCATCATCATCCACCCCTTATCCTCAGTTATTAGTTTGGGAAAGCAGTCATTCAGAAATCCATACATGCTAAACACGTGAGAGTATATCATCACCACCACCACCATCATCATCATCATCATCATCATCATCATCATCCCAACCTTTATTCCCACTTTAACGATGGATTAAAAAAAAAAAAATCATTCACAAGGTCCTTCCATACTCACAAGGCAAGGCAAACAGGTGAAAATGTATGGGAGAATATTATCATAGTCAGGTAGGGGGTGTAATAAAATTATGACGTGTGTATGTAAATGAAGGGGATATATGTAGTGGGGATGCTTGGGAAGGGGAGGGTGGGATGTAGGAGAGAGAGAGAGAAAGAGAGAGAGAGAGAGTTGAAAATTGCTGAAAATTTTGCATTCTCTCGTTTGTCTCTTACAAATTCTTCTAACTTCGGCTCTCTCTCTCTCTCTCTCTCTCTCTCTCTCTCTCTCTCTCTCTCTCTCTCTCTCTCTCTCTCTCTCTCTCCCTCTCTCTCTCTCTCCTCCTCCTCCTCCTCCTCCTCCTCCTCCTCCTCCTCCTCTTCCTCTTCCTCCTCCTCCTCCTCCTCCTCCTCCTCCTCCTCCTCCTCCTTTTGGTCTTATTCGGTCTGTGATTTACGACTCTCTGACTCAGGCTTACCAACGACCCGAGACCTCCACACACTCCCACCCCCTTCAGATCTCTGTCTCTGTCTCTGTCTCTCTCTCTCTCTCTCTCTCTCTCTCTCTCTCTCTCCCCCTTCCCAACGAATCAACCTTGTACTCCCAGCTCAAAAAATGTAACTCTCTATTGTGGCTGTACGGAGAAGGGAATAAGCGCTTTACTGGAAGGGGACGGTGGTTGGTTGTATAGGGCTTCGTTTTACGCGGATTTTTTTTTTTTTTTTTCGGTCTCCTTATGCGCGGATTTGGGGACTTAGATTTACACGAGTTTTCAGACTTCTCTATACACATTTTTTTTTTTTTTTTTTTTACTCTTTATGCCTGGATTTATTACTTTGTTGTATGCGGATTTATATTTTTTTTAAGACCTCGTTATGCGCGGATTTTACACCCAAGGATTTCATAGATCTGCCGTTTTATGTTTCTGTGTATTGTATCATGCGGCTGGTCTTCGTCTGACATGGGCGTCCAGCTTCGCGGTACACATTTAAGTTGCGTTGTCTGGGTCCTGAAGGGCAGCTGATCTGTAGGGCCGAGGAACGCCACTTTTTGTCAGTAAAGAAGTCACATGTCCACACCTAATGCGTCACGTACGGGTACAGGTGTGGAGGGATTTTTAGTGCAGGGTGGCAAGTGCATGAGATAATTTGCATTGCTGGAGTAACTGTGACTACACTGTGATTTAAATCTTCAACCCATGATCACTGAAAATGTTGTTCTAATTTTATTCTTGCTGCTACTTGACGATGCGATCCAGTTTAGAAGAGTTCCCTGGTACTGGAGGGTAAAAAGGCTTAATCTAACCCCGCCAGTTAGAAAAGTTTACTTTAAAGTCAAATTATGCCGTTTGAAAATACCAAAAACCTCACCTACACCCCATACTTCCCATCTCACATCCCACATCTCCCTCCCCCTCTCCTCCTCTCCCTCACCCATACTCCTCTCCCAGGCCTCCCTTCTCCTCTTCCCACACTTCACCCACTCCTCCACAATCCTCTCTTCCCACATCACCCCTTAACCCACAATCTCCTTCCCCCATCCACACCAGCCTTCCTCCAGGTCTCGCCTCCCACACCTTCCCTCCTTTCCCATACATCCTCCCTGTCCTACACCTCCCTTATCTTCCAGCCACCTCCCTGCCTCCCACATCTCACACTCCTTGCCACACATTCCCCTTCCAACATTTCCCCTTCCCTCCCTCACCTCCGTCCCTCTCACATTCCTCCCTCCCTCTCTCACGCCCCCTCCCTGCCATATCTCCCACCTCTCCCACAAAACACCCTCTCCACATCCCCTTTCCCATATCTCACCTCCCTATCTCCCACACCTTCCTCCTCCCACATTTCCTCAACACGCCTTTCCTCATCTCCACCCACCCATAATGTAGACTCTCTCTCTCTCTCTCTCTCTCTCTCTCTCTCTCTCTCTCTCTCTCTCTCTCTCTCTCTCTCTCTCTCTCTCTCTCTCTCTCTCTCTCTCTCTCTCTCTCTCCGACCTTCCCCCCTCACCCCCTCCCACTGTGCAGACAAACCTTCTTTCTCTTCTACTCCCCGACCTCCCCTCCCTCACCTTAACTTCCCCTACTCTCACCCCCCTCCCCTCCCTTACCTCCTCCCACTGTGCAAACAAACCCTTCCTCTCTTCTTTTCATCGAACTTCCCTCCCTCACCATACCTTCTCTCTCGCTCACATCCCCCATCACCCCCTCCCACTGTGCAAACAAGTCTTCTCGCTCTTCTCCCTGACCCTTCTCCCTCACCATACCATCCCCTCCCCACCCTTCCCTCATCCCCTCCCACTGTGCAAACAAGCCTTCTCTCTCCTCCCTGACCTGCCTCCTTCACCATACCTTTCCCCCCCTCACCTTCTCCCACTGTGCAGACAACCCCTCTCTCTCTCGCTTCTACTCCCCGACCTCCCAATCCTGATTTATTGAGAGAAGCGACACCATGCCATAAATAACCCCTGACGTTTATTGTAAAGACCGATAAAGATGTGTGATTATGATAGGAGGTGATCATCCCCACCTCCATGTTCGCGGGGATTTGGAAAACCATTCGCTCCCTCGGTCCCTCTCCCGGGGGGCGTCAACAGCTGGGTAATGACGCCGCTGAAAAGGAAACTAACCGACCTGCCCGCCGTCCCTGTCTACGGCTTTACGAGATTTCGCAACTCCTTTCCTTTTGCTATTTATTCTCCATGGTATAGTTCACTGCCTTTCTTTTTCTTCCTCCTCATCTTGAAGATTCTTCTACATCTTGTTGATTCGTCTTCTTCTTTGTCTTGATTCTTCTTTTTCTTCTTCTTCTTGAGAAGTCTTCATCTTCTTCTTCATCTTGAAGAT
Organism: Coenobita brevimanus; assembly: GCF_032717465.1. Lineage (NCBI taxonomy): Eukaryota > Metazoa > Arthropoda > Malacostraca > Decapoda > Coenobitidae > Coenobita > Coenobita brevimanus. Next base: position 33,980,288 of record NC_137043.1, read on the forward strand.
TCTTTTTCTTCTTCGTCTTAGATTCATCTTCTTCTTCTCCTTCGTCTTCTTCTTTGTCTTAGATTCCTCTTTTCCTTCTGCTTCTTCTTCTTCATCTTCTTCTTCTTCTTCTTCATTCTTCATCATCATCATCATCATCATCATCATCAGCCGACGTCAGACACACACACATATATATATATATATATATATTATATATATACATATATATATATATATATATATATATATATATATATATATGTAAAGAGGTTCTGGAAATTAGATAATATAACTTGTCATACACACTAATTCAGTCTTTCAGAAGTTCAGATCCATTTCACAGCTCATATATATGCAGTATATCCAAAATCCAAAATCTAGACGGATCCTAAAATTAGATAAAAATATAAGCTGTTTCATACAACAGTGATTCAAAATTCCATACACTGAGCTCAATCCAGGTCCATATAGCTACACAGAACCAAAATTCAGATAGTGTCTTAAAGTTAGATCATTAAAAAAAAAAAAATCCTTTTAAGTCGGGTCCATACCAAATGCTTGCTGGCGAGGGCGGGTGCGGGCCGGAGTTTTGCGTCATTGTAACCCACGCCAACAAGCATTTGGTATGGACGCGACCTCACCAAATCAATCTTTCAAAATTTCAAACACTCAGCTCAATCCAGGTGCATGTGGCTATACGTAGATCCAAAATGGCTGACGTTGCCGGCTATGGGGTGCTTAATCTGGCCTCTCCTCTTCGCTCTGGCCGGTCGACTATAAAACCTTGAGTCTGAGGAACCGAGATAACATAAAAGCCGGGACTGGGAATGAAAGGGTGTGCACAAGAGGCAGTACTGTAGTTTGAGGCTGAGAGAGAGAGAGAGAGAGAGAGAGAGAGAGAGAGAGAAAGAGAGAGAGAGAGAGAGAGAGAGAGAGAGAGAGAGAGAGACAGAGAGAGAGACAGACAGACAGACAGAGACAGACAGACAGACAGACAGAATAAATGAGTTAGAGTCTTCATTATCTCATGTAGTACGATACATTTTGTGTTTCAGTTAATTCTTCCAATCTCTAGACAGTTTTATTTAGAATAGGAAGGCTGTCTCGAACTAGACTTACATTACGATTATAGAAGTCCTTTTGCGAAACCTTTAACGAAAAATAAATAAATAAATAAAATACTCTTTATAACGTACCATGCAGGCTAAACACATCTAATATTCACAACTGTTCCGTGAATGATAAATGAATAAATAGAAATAAATAACTGCTCCATGAATAAAGGAATTAAGGATTTGGCGTAACACCTTCGCCTTCTCAGTATCCCTCTACTGCAAGAGGCCTTTTTTGAGCTGAATAAAGTCGTCTCGTGGTAGGATGAAAAAAGTAAAATATTCCTTCCTTTAGAATTTAGATGAATATAAGCGTGTGGTGGCAGCTAGAATAAACTAAAATAAAAACTTCCTTCCATAGAATAGAAAAAGTGTCCAGATTAATGAAAAGTATCTAGTGGAAACAAGATTAAAGCAAAAATAAAGTTCTGTCCCTTAGAATATAATTGTGTGATGGAAGCGAGAATAAAGTAGACATCGTACTGAAGGGGTCCATACATCATTAAATAAAGATGTATAAGATGAACAGAAGCGTCTGGTGGTAGCAAGAACATGGTGAAAAATTATGAAAAATAGTGAATGGGTTAGGACTAGGACTGTTCACACATATTTATTAGCCATGACGTCACTCTGCCTCAGTCCCAGTGGAGAGAGAGAGAGAGAGGGGGGGGAATGTGTGTGTGTGTGTGTGTGTGTGTGTGTGTGTGTGTGCGCTCTTCGTCATTGTATTTTTGGTATTGCTAGATGGTGTCATTTAATTTAGGAAGTCAAATATAGCCTTCAATAACGCCTTTACTGCCAGAGGGCTCGCCTTAGTTGAATAAAATCGTCTAGCAGTAACAAGAATAAAATAAAAAGACACCCCATCATTTAGAAAAACTTAACCCTTTTCATTTGCATGTCAGAATTTCCTTCTTCCAAAGTCTCGGGTGAGTAACATCATAATATTCGTCAGACATCGAATTTTACCCCGAAACACCTATCATACTTGGCCAGGAGACGCTTGGGTATGTCCGTCTTTGGTGAGAAAATAAGCAACTCCTCCCAAAGGTTATAAACTTTCTCCAACAAACACGGGATCCCTCAGTATTCCTTCCTCCCACCGTGACAAAATGCACAGAAAAATGCAGGTATTTCTTCGCAGCTTTTTCACTTATTACTGTGAAGTTAAAAGTCCTGTTAAAATGTCGTGTGTCAGTAATGTGGAGAGAGAGAGAGAGAGAGAGAGAGAGAGAGAGAATCAACCAGATAAATAAAAATCGTTACGTGGGAAGTCTCCCATTACTCCTTTAGCTCAATAATCCGACATAAAATCAGGCGGGGTCGTAAAGCAGGACTCATCATGGGATCACAGGCTCCTCAGATTGCCAGCCTCTTTCTTGCACTTCTTCGTGACTAGTATATTTCTGACTTTGGCTCATTAATGTTCTCCTGCACGGTATTTGTGTGTGTGAGTGTGTGAGTGAGTGGGGGTGATGCAGGACCGAGATGGCTGATTCATGGCACAAATGGCAGTCCCTACGATAAACCTCAGTATGTCTTTTTATTTCTTCTGTTCTGACTGATGCTTGACAACTTTATCTAGCATGGAAAGTCTTATGATTACATTAGCCATATCATTCCAGTGACGCATTATATACTTTGTTATTGCTACCACCACACCACTACCTCGGAGAGACTTATAGACTTGACGGAATTCTATATATCTTTAATTAATCCTATTCTTAAACAGAATTAAAATTAATACTTTATTGAACTGAAGCGGCAAATATGTTGACTTACTGACCAGCTTCTTAACTCATATAGCAAATGGAGAGCCACGGTGGTTCAGTGGTAATGTTCTCATATCTCGATCCGTGTCTTCCCCTAATCTGGCAGTACATTGAGAGTCCGAAAAGATTGGGAACCGCGACATCGAGCGAAGATTATGGAGCTGAACACTAACTTTGGAGAACGCTCGAATTTAAGATTAACTTTTCTCTAGGGTAACTAAAATTGTCATATCGTGTCGTTCCCCACAATTTTGCAAAACCGCCACGTTGTCGTTGAAGCATAGGCCTGCGGTTGTGCAGTGCGAAAGGGGATACCGTTACTGTATGCTTTCGTATGATGATGATGATGATGATGATGATGATGATGATGATGATGATGATGATGATGAGGAGGAGGAGGAGGAAAAGGAAGAGGAAGATGGTGGTGGTGTGGTGGTGGTGGTGGTGATTCTTAATGGTACACTAACAGTGTTCTTGGCTCTCATGGTAGTACATATATTACTTACTTCATTTATCAGTAACACCGAATACATGTCAGAGCTGCTTTCGAAATTACTCCTTTCTAATCATTAAGCCATTTTTAAAAAAGGATCCATTTTAAAAAGGTTTGTGTTTCAATTATATGATTGTTCGAAGCAAAATCCGACTACCCATTCACTACGAAATCTTCACTCAGTCGAATTAACTATCTGTCCACAAAAACAAAAATATCGTACTGTAGTGATTAATGGAACTTATTTCAGTCTTATTTCATGCTAGATATTACAAACCCGAAAAAGATCGTTTGCCAACAACAAAAATTTGATAGCACATGACATCATCGTAATAAAGGAGTGAAATCGAGCCACCTTCTGAAGCCCTGCCAGCACATCCTTCACTGGGTTCTCAACAGGGGTACACCTGAAAATGATATGCAAATTAGTGAGTGCAGGATCCTCAGGTGCGCATGCCCGGTGACGTAATGAACCCAGACGTCATCGACCAAACACGCCATTGCTGTTTTTACTTTATCCTTTTAGTACGATTGCCAATTATTTGTCTTTTATTTTTTCTATACCTTCTGAGGATTTTTATTTTAGGGGGAACCTCTCATATGGGTTAGAAACGACCATCATGAACCTCTTCAGTGTGTCTGGTAAATCTGCGAGTTGCATCTAGAGGTAATGCCCACTAGTTACACCCAAAGTTACACCCACAAGTTGCGCCTACCTGTTGCACCCCCATGTTAGGCCTATATGGTACACGCTGAGTTACGCCTACAAACTATGCCTATATATTTCACGAACAAATTATATACTACACATTACTCACGAAGTTATACCTAAAGTTATATTCCAAGTTACGCCCCAAGTTTCATCAAAAGTTACCGTCCGTTTAGGCCAAAGTTACAAACAGGAGGACATGTTAGAGAGCTACAGCCCAAGTTACAAGCAAGTTTCACCTAAGTTACGCCCAAGTTAGAGGGGTGGCGCAGGTAGGGGTGTGTGGGTAGCGATAGCGTAACTCAGCGGGCAGTCAGCGGGAGTAACTTGACACGTCCTGGACCTTCATAAATAACTGCAGGGTGAGAGATAAGATGGCTCTCTCTCTCTCTCTCTCTCTCTCATATATATATATATATATATATATATATATATATATATATATATATGTATGTATGTACAGTATGTGTGTGTGTGTGTGTGTGTGTGTGTGTGTGTGTGTGTGTGTGTGTATTCATTTACTTATTCATTGATTTATATACGTCGTCTAATGGTTAATATTCATCCCTTTACTTCGATTACATATTTACATTTCATCATTGCTACTACCACATTATTTTATTAAGCTTACTAAAACTTTTTGAAAAGAAGTGGTAGAAAGAGTTGTCACTGGCCTATTCCGTTCTAGAGGTCCTTCCGGAATTGAATACAGTCATCTGGAGACAGTACCAATAAACCAAAATATTATGTCATAAGATTGGAAGGATTCAGCTGAACGTCACAATTTCACTGCCATGTAGTAAATAGGCAGCAGTAGAGTCCAGCCTTAGCGATCGTTGTCCAAGATAAGTAGGGACGAATTATTGTATATGAGAGCACTATATTCATTTCAGTTTAACTTGGCCCAGATTGTCGACCCTTTGTACCCTATTACACGTAGCTACACACACACACACACACACACACACACACACACACACACACACACACACACACACACACACACACACACACACACACACACACACACACACACACACACACACACACACACACACACACACACACACACACACACACACACACACACACACACACACACACACACACACACACACACACACACACACACACACACACACACACACACACACACACACACACACACACACACACACACACACACACACACACACACACACACACACACACACACACACACACACACACACACACACACACACACACACACACACACACACACACACACACACACACACACACACACACACACACACACACACACACACACACACACACACACACACACACACACACACACACACACACACACACACACACACACACACACACACACACACACACACACACACACACACACACACACACACACACACACACACACACACACACACACACACACACACACACACACACACACACACACCAAGCATCACGGCCACATCCCCTCCCGCTCTCCCACACCCATACCAGCAGTCGAATTTCTCAAACGAATCGATTTTTACCATCAATAAGTCTCCCTAACAATCAGCTGCTACCACAGATCGCGTAGTTTTTCTTATTTTAACACATTAACATTAACTTTGATTTAATTGTGAAGTTTTTGGCAGCGTTATGATTGAGGACAAACTTATATGAAGGCAGTATAATACATACCGGTAACTTATTTTGTATTATACATTTTGCTAGGTATGGCAAGGAGGTAGAGGAAAACACGCGTGAAACAGAATTAAGGTTGCTCATCATTCTCAACTGATTTCTCCTCTGGCTTCTTCCCCAACTATAGGTATTTCACAGGAACCAGGCTCAGATTTTTGTCCTTTTGTACGTCATTGGAAAAAAAAAAAAAGGACTGTACTACAGATCAGCATTGTATCCATAGCACTTCCTTACTGGCTTCATATATGGTGTTGATTTTCAAGATAGATATATGGCGATTTAAGGCCAAGTTAGAGTAAAAACGAGTATAGATTCGTGAATACTTTCTTCCCTTGATGAAGCTACAAACGAAACTAGCCGGCGAAGATTCTCAGCTCTGTTCCACCCCGTGTTTTCCTCCACCTTCACATACACAGCTGAAAATCAAGTCCAGGGATTGCGTTCTTGTCCGATAGCGATTCTTTTTTGGCGCCTCTTTCAGTGCTATTTATCTCTGAATATTACACCTTGATAATATCTTTCATGCTATTTATGTTCCCTTCGTACCAAGTTATTTATATTTATCTTTCAAGCTATACTCTTTTCGCATCACAAGAGAATACTAACGTGTCATATACAGAAATGTGACAAGGGGATACGTTTGGTGGGAGGAATACAGGATAAAGCTTGATTTTTTTTTTTTTTTCCCCTCTCACTCTAACGTTTCGGGTTACACAGAACGCAGTTTCTCTGAGGATGGGTTCTTTTAACGCGAAGTGTTAAAGAATTCAAGTTCTGTCTTGTGTTTCTCTCCCACCTAACTTATCCATACAAAAAAAAAAAAAAGGAGGGAGAAGTGCTATAGGGAGTCTCCTTAACCGACGAGAATATGAGCCCAGGACACGCCAGCAGGACACATGACGGCAGGACACGGACGCAGGACTCCCCGCAGGCCCGGTGCCTAATTTAAGGTTGGCCCCCAGCCAGAGTTACGTGTAGTGGTGATTGCGGAGACTAAATGCGTTTCTCCTACACGTCGCCAGCTCCAGCCTCCCACCATCCCTCCACCGTGGGAGAGGGTTGGACAAGTGATGGTGAGGTAGTGAGGATGATGGTGGTGGGAGTGGTGGTGAATGTGGTGAGGGTGATGGTGGTGGGAGTGGTGGTGAGGGTGATGGTGATGGGAATGGTAGTGGTAAATGTGGTGGTGATGATTGCTTTGGGACTGATAGTGATTTGTTGTGGTTGTGGTTAGTGACAGTGATTGTGGCTGTGGTAATATTGTGATGGTAGTGATGGCTGATGTGTTGGTGGTAACAGTGGTGATAATTGTGGTACCTGGTAGTAATAGCTGTGGGGGTGGTGATACCCGTGTTGTAGTATAATAGTTTTCAAAAATTCCCTAGGCTGGCGGTAGTAATATCTTCAAAAAATTGCAAAAACTGATGGTGGAAATAACTTTTAGCAATACCATAATCTGGTGATGGTAATGGGATTAAATTTGTAGCTCATATTTAATGCATAGTGTATCCATTTGTTGGTTTGTTGATACTGTGTTTATTTCTGCTTATGTTTTCTCAGAGTGACAGGCAGAGGGAGAATATGTGTATGCATGTGCGTGCGTTTGTACAGTTGCAGAAAAAGAAATGTGGTAGGCTGTGGGAAAAAATCAGTGTGAAGAGACAGTTTACTTCTGAGGTTATCTGGTGTGCACAGCCACGTTCAATAGTTCCTTTACACCGCGATAAAGCCGTGTGAAAACCAAATGAGACCCTGCCAAACCAATCAACACTAATTACCTGGGTCGGAATTTTGCGTCATTAGGTGGGAATCCAAGATGTGTAATGGTTCTCTGGCCCTGTCTCGAATTTGGGTCAGCACTTAATGGGTTCTTAAATCAGTAGTAATCAAGTGGTCTGGAATCAAGGGTCATTAGTCACTATCACGAAACGTATGCTTCAAAAGTTTTCGTACTTAGCTTTAGAGTGTAATTAATGCACAGCAGATGTCAATACTTTTTTTTTTTTTGGGGGGGGGGAGTTTACCTGTGTGGAGTGCCGTCAGTGTGTGTGTGTGTGTGTGTGTGTGTGTGTGTGTGTGTGTGTGTGTGTGTGTGTGTGTGTGTGTGTGTGTGTGTGTGTGTGTGCGTGTGCCTGTCTGTCTGTCTGTCTGTCCCTCCGTCTTTTTTTTTTCATGGAAGGCGTGCATTCTGGGAGTGGGGACGACTGTTTCGGTTCTGCCTCCGCCATCTTGAATTCTCTCTCACCAGCGCCCTCCCTTCCTCCATACCCCTCCCTTCCTCCATACCCCTCCCTTCCTCCATACCCCTCCCTTCCTCCATACCCCTCCCTTCTTCCATACCCCTCCCCCTGTGGGCAGACGCAGCCGATCTCCTCCTGCCCCTGACGGAATGCTCGTGTTATAATTACGTTTTGGACATGTTGATGTCACCTTTTTTCCTCCTTTCCCCTCTGCTTCCCTTCTCTTTCCAGTCTCTCCCTCCATCTCGGTTCTTTGAGTCTTTCCTTCTCCCTTCTATTTTGTATCATTCTCTCTCTCCTTTCTTTCTTTGTCTCTTCTCTCCTTCCTTCCCACCCTTCCTTATCACTCTTCTCTATTTCTTTTCCCTTCAGCCCAGCTTTTCCTCCCCCCTCTCCTTTCGTCTCTCCTTCCTTCCATATCTCTACCTCTTCTCTCTATTTCTCTCCCCTTCCCCCTTTCTTTATTTCGCCGTCTCCCTCTTTATATCACTCCCCTGGTTTATCTTCTCGCTCTCTTTCCGTAGCCTGTATCTCTTAGTTATTTCAGTTCATCTCTCTCTCTCTCTCTCTCTCTCTAATTCTTGCCCTTCCACCTTTCTCACATTTTCTCTCTTTTCATGCCTTTCCTCTTCCTTTCTTGGATACGGATTTCATTAACCTTTTACCACGAAAGGTCCCTCATAAGCTGAATAAAACTGTCAAGAAGAAGAAGAAAAAGAAGAAAAGACGTAGAAAGAGACGATAAAAAGAGAAGAATAGAAAATCCTCCAACTGAAAGGATTAAAGTTAAGACACGACCCCTTGATTCGGTCTGACCGCGGCACATAAGCAGGCTGCCCACGGGACCGAAGGCCATGACACAGTTGGTGGCGGCACAGGAGGGGGAGGGGGACACTTGATGCCGCATTTTTACACGAAGGTCGGCCTTGACTCTCTGTACTAATGATTCAGGCAGTGGTGGTGCTAGAGGCCTTACCCTTCATGATGAGCTGTAGAGAAGCTTTGACTGAGTTGTTGTAGGAGGGGATGACTTTACATCAACTATCGACAGTGTAGTCAAAGCTATAATTGTTTTAATTTTTGCTGGTCAGGAAAGCTGGAAGTCATGCTACAGTAGTTAAGCATAGAACTCTGATAGGGTCCACACTGACGTCAACAACTCGCCCTGTAGTTCTGTCATTTACACAGTTGAAGGACTGTACCCTAGCTATATCTGAAGCTGTTAAAGTTTCAGATTTAGTCATCTAGGTAAGGTGAGTTTTTACTAGATATCCCAACAGCGAGAGGAAACAACGTCGACTGAAGTGGGATGGGAAATGAACAAAGCTTACCTGTGCACCGTGGAGAGGAGAGGTATTAATTTCAATATCAACTTTCCAGTCGACGAGGTGAGCCAGATTTGTAGATTTATAGACCTGCATGATATTTTTCCCCTTCCACACAGCTTAATCCGAATCAGAGGCGAATCACCACCAGTGATAGAAAAGGATAAATTTCGAACAAAGATGCGTGAGAGGTTTGGACTGGTACTCCCTGTACGCCCGTCTTCTCGTTGGTTAGACTCCTTATACCCCTTCATTACCAGCTTGTACATGTATAAGACACGTTATTAGTTCCTTATTTAAGCAGTCTGTTCTGGTGTCGCCAAGGACCATACAAGAGATTCTTAAAGTGTTTTCAGAATAAATTGTAGAGGAAAAGATGCTATAGAAAGCCTTCTAAGCCACCAGAATACTTGTCTTGGTGGATGTTAATGACGGTGATATGTACAGAATGGAAACACTTGAAAGTGAAGGCAACATCTTTACACCCTTCTGTCAGCGTAAGTCTCTCCTAAGTTTAATAAAATACCTTGACGTCAGTCAGAACGAAAAAGACATCGTCGTACTGAAGGGATGTCTTTTTAAATACCGTATGTCGCTTTGGCCAGAGGTTTTACCATTTAATAACTAATAACTATTGCGTTCATTTATCAGTGACCCTTTTTTTTTTCTTCTTCTTTTACAAATATTAGGGAACATGTGCAGGATTATCCATAGTACAGGTACATGAAAGACTCCTATCAAGTGAGTTGATGATGAACCCCCCACCTATACCCTTCCAGTTCAAAAAGTTACTCCTAACCTGACGGTAGCAACACGGATGTATAAAAAGACTTCGCCATACTGAAGGGGTTGATGAGTGATCCTAACCCCACCACATAAGAGCAGCCTTCTGTAAAAGGAATGAAATGGTCTGGAGGCAAAGGAGACGATGAAAGTTAAAAAAAGCAAAATCATCGTACTGCTGGGGTTGCTACAGCTTGTTTCTAGCCCATTCTGCATTAGGGTTGTTTACCCACCTGGAGAAAGTCGTCTGGCGGCAGCAAATATAAAATAAGATACCATATTGTGTTGTAGAATATTTGAGCATCCTTCCAACTCCATCACAACTATTTCTTCATAAGCAGAATAAAGTTGCTTGGGGGTTAACCATTGTAGGAGTCGTCATCGTTCTGTAGGATTTGTTGGAGCTCGTTTCAAACTCTGTCACCGAGTCTTTTCTTCCAGCTTTGAATAAAGTCATTTGGTGACAAACAGTCAAATACAAGACGTCATCATGCTAAAGAGATTAATGATTTAGAAAAGGAACGATGATATTCATATAAACACCCTTCAGTCTCTCGAAGATTTTCGTGTAAGCATCCCTGTCTTTCAGGAATTTTCATATAAATGTCCCTCAATCTCTCAAAAGCACAGACATTGTTGTTTGCCGGCAGGATTATTTAGTACATATGCGTATATATATCATGCCCGCCTCCAGTATTTATATCTGCATAAAGAGATAAAAGTTACGACGTTCATTTGTGGTAAATCTCGCACTCATCCCGCCATCACCACCAGCTCTCCTTGGGTCCCGCCTTTCCCACCCTCCCTCGCCGGATTATCATATTCGCCACGCTTTATTGATGTTGCCTCATTTTGGCACCCATTCTCTCCCTCTTTCCACGCATGACCCTCCTCCCCCTCCGCCCCATTCTCCCCTGCCCATAACTTACCTCAACCATGCACTATATCACCAAGCGGGACTCTAATGATCACTCCTCCATTGGCAGCGTCACCCTTCGGCCCAGGTTGGTTAGAGACGAAACTTCCCAAGCCCTGTGTCCGCAGGGGGTGGCGGCTCCCCTGGTGGTGCGAGGCTGAACTACCCGCTTAGAGAAAACGTGGATGTGAGCAGGGCGGACTTGTACAATCTCCCCCTCTGCTTAAGAATAATGTAGCGGTTATGCAGACAACAGAGTCTCTGCCACCTCGCCGGACTCTCGGGTAATAAGATTCTGCAGTTGCCTTTCCCTTCGCAAGCACACAGACTGCATTATCTTTGTTTCCTCATGGCCTGAGATTGTGGGAACACTTTTGACATCATTCCAGTAAAAGAAATCAGGCTGATTCAGATAGCTTTTGATACCCCAAGAATTTTCCTCCCAGGACATGCTTAGAAATCCATCCCAGCTATCTCTAATGCTGGAACAGGGTTGTTTGGTTTATTATTTTTGTTTGTGTTCAGAATTAGAACGTATAATTTGATTATTCGTTTTTTTTTTTTTAATTACAGGGTGGAGGGAAGAATGCTCGATGGCAGTGAAGTGTGTGACATAGGGGCGATTCGTTTGTGTCCACGCCTAATGGGATTAAGGTGTCTTAAGAGAGATAGATATATTGATAGACAAAGTCTGTTTGTTTCTCACACCACGATGTTCAAAATCACACTCAGCCCACAACCGGTAAGTCCCAGGTTCGATTCCCGGGCTGACCACAAGACATTTGATTAAAGTCCCATTATCCCAGTCTGCTCACGCCTAAAGCTGAAATAGGGATCAGGATTTCTTAATCGTTGGTTGCGTGTCACAGTCTGGGATTTTTTTTTTTTTTTTTTTTTTTGGAGGGGGGAGGGGGTATTTCCCTTGCTATTGACGCTACTCCCAGGAAACTGGTGATGGTGGTGGTGCAATCGGTAGCATACTCGTCCCAGAACTGAAAGATCCTGGGTTCGATTTTAGGGCCGACCATGGACCATGAGATCTTTACCCCAGCCTGTTCATTGCCTAGAACTGAGATTTACGGACCTGGATGTGAAAGGAAGGTTGCTAGTTGTATTCTGTGGACTTGTTGCAATGCTGTCCTCGCCATTTATTCCACCCCTTCAGTCCCATGGCTTTATTTCCTACTTCATTCTGTCTGTCTGCCTTTCTATCTGACAGTCTGTCTATCATTCTATCTATTTGTTGCATCAGTCTGTTATCTATTTATCTATGTATCTTCCTCTCCATCTGTGCCCATCTATCTATCTATCTGTCTATCTGTCTATCTACCTGCCTGCCTACCTACCTATCTACTTACCTGCCTATCTTTCTCTCTATCTCTCTATTTCTTCTATCTGTTTATTATCTATCAATCTATCTGCCTACCGACCTACCTACGTCACCGCATCCTGTGAGTGGCTGCCTCGACAAAAAGGACCCCCAAGCTTCTGTCCTCGCTCCTCGTACTGAAGGGGTGAGTGTGACACAGCGTTTTCTTGACCCTTTCAACTCGAGGACGTTATTTTTATGCACTCCCTGCCACCATATTATTTTATTCAGTTCGTATGTGTTTATGTATGTATGTATGTTTGTTTATAGGAAGGTAAGTTGGTAGGTAAGTGGATAGGTTGGTAGGTACGTAGGCATGTTTTCAGGTTGACAGGTAGGTTGGTAGGTTTTGGTATGATTGTAGGTAGGTAGGGTGGTAGGTAAGTAGGTAGGTATGTAAGTAGGTAGGCAGGTAGGTAAGTAGGCATGTATTATAGCGACCTGCTTGCACACGCCAGTCACCGTCGGCAGCTCAACCATACATGTTCAAGCCGTGTTTCACTGTACTGTATAGGGCAACTGGTCATTTGGGCAGGGAACACCACTTTATATCACTGGAGAAGTATCCCACCGCCACCCAATGCTTCAGGCACGGGGTTAGCTGTGGAAGGCTGTTGGAGTATAGGGAGAGAATTGCGTGTGGAAATTAAACTCAAATATAGTCAAATCCGTTCTCCTCTCCTACCTCCATTTCGTCTTTTTCCCTATTGGTTTATTACTGATTCTGCTCCGTTACTATATTCTTGTGTGTTATTCATGCAATCCCTGTCTACGTTTTGAAAATATAAGAGGCAAAAAAGAGGACATTAATGGTGTAGTTTGGAAAATAAATTGCCAAGGAAGAGGTGCTAGGGAGCCTCTTTAACCAGCGAGAATATGGGCCTACGTTTCATCTCGTCTGTTAAGAAAGCTCCCTAACACCTTTGCTTAAGCTATCTATTTTGCTTACTACATCTTACTGCCCTATTATGTGTTATACAGATCCTTGAAAATCGCCATAATGAGTCATACAGATCCTTGAAACTTGCCGTAATGTGTTATACAAATACCTGAAAATTGCCATATTCTGCGTAATTAGCGTACCTTGCTATATCCAAAAATAAATCGCTGAGGAAGAGATGCTAGGGCCTTTGACTCCAGCAATGGGAAGGGTGCAGGGGAGGCGAACGAACTTTTATATGTGCCTTTACATAAACTATACTGTTTCTTTTTGTTTTTTCTTTTATCGAGGCGAAGATGCACATGACAGACTGGTGATCACTGGCTTAATGCAACATCACTTCATACTCTCTTTACTCATTAGCATTATTAATTGACAACAAATATCTGAGGGTAAAATTTGAGTTAGTAAATGTTATTCGGACATGCTGCATTGAGCCAGTCATCACGAACCTGTCAAATGCATTTTCGCCTCGATTTAAAAAAAAAAAAAAATGAGTATAGATCTGTGCTGCTAGGTAAAATGAGCATCAAGAGTAGCACCTAGGGTTAACTGTGGTAACTTGAATAATACAATGGCCTTATGTGATGAATAACCGTCACAGGCTCAAAAGCTTAAGATACAAAGACGAGCACGGCAGCTAAGCGCCTCACCACGTTTGCCCCCACCTTTACCTTCACCTGCTAGTGAAGGAATCATTGGCGTATCTAACCCCAACCAGTCCTTACAAATCTGTCATAAACTAAATACAGTCGTCTGGAGATGGAGGCATGAGAAAGTCTGCGTCCACACCAAATGCGTACTGGCGCGACTGAGAGTTCATCACTGCAGTCCATAGAAGTTTTCGTCAGTACCCACACGCGTCCAGTGGGGCCGCTTTTGCCAGTTTCAGTAATGCAAAACTCCCACCTGCACCACTGTAACGCATAGATGTGTTCGCTAGCACTGGCACGCATCCATTACGGCCACTTAAATGGGTTACAGGAATGCAAAACTCTCGCCCGTGCCAGCAAGCATTTGGTGTGAACGCGACCTAAAGCAGAAAATGTCATGGGATTGCAGGGGTCATGCAGGGGACGCATAGCAGAACCACGGCAGTCCTTCAAGCGCCATCCACCTCTTTATTTATCGACTCTTCTGATAATGACCTGATAATGTAACCACAAATCAAACTGCCACTGCCTACATTTAAGTCCTGATTTATCACGCTCTTCGCACCGTCCTCTTCCCGCTCCTCTGTGGGTCGTAGTCTCTTGATTTCATAGCACTTTTTCCTTAGCGATTTATTTTTGCATACCAGTCTTTTATATCCTCCTGTTTTTACGTGTGCAAACCATGCCGATATGAAATTGAATAAAAATAACACTCAAAAGGCTATTAAGGTGTAGAAGACAGAATAATTCGCTGAGGGGATGATACTACGAGGTCACCTATGCCAACGAGAATATGAATGTGTGACGTAATACTCGGCAGCCAATCAGCGTCATGGAAGTGGCGAGATTTATATGGAGCCTGGACTGGCTGTCCCATTGTGTAGCACAGGAGACATTTAGCACCTCTTCCTTAGTTAATTATATTGTATTTTAGACCTTAGCATTCTTATTACGCCATCTACAGTATATCGTTTATTATCAGTTTCCTTCAGTAACATATGAGATGATTTTAAGACGTAATATTCAGCATAAATTGCTAAGAAAGGGTTATTACGATCTACATAGTTTACATCAGTAATAATGCAACATGATACTGAGGTGTAATATTCAAAATGAATCGCTAAGAAAGAAGTGTTACGAAATCTGCTTGAAATACGGCCCATTGTGTGAAGAACTTGTGGTGAGGTGCGGCAATGGCGGATCCTATCCCCTGTCCTGACAAATGCCTTGTTGTAAGAGTCACCGTCAGTGAGGTATGGCCCGCAAATCGGCTTTCTCTCAGGGCACGTTCTCATAGCATCCTATCCAAAAATGAGAAAAGGAGGCGAATGGGGATTTGGTGAGTGGTTAAGAGAATATGGGAACTGTACACGGTTCCCACCTTTTCCCACTCACCAGACCCCCTACTCAGTTCTATATGAAACCTCACGTGCCAAACTTTTTCCCAAAAATCTTTTACACACACAGCTGTTATCAAATTCCACCCATCAATCCTACTCAGACCTAGCAAGAACAGTGCTGATCTTACCAGGTTCCACTTTCGTATTTCCACCATTTCCCCCCATTTTACCTCAACAATCTCACGTCTCTCTCAGGTCGCGTCCACATGTGTACTCGAACATATGTTGGCAACACAGCTGGCAACATGTTCGGGAACATGTTTGCAGCAGTATTTGGACAGATGTATGCAAAAATGTGCAGCTTCCAACGCTGGCAGCAGAGGTGATGGGACAAGTGTGTCCATACGAGGCAGCTGAGACTTCATCATGATGTTGCCAACATAATCTGGACGCTGCTGTTCCCAACATGTTTGCAGCGTGTTCGTTACTGTGTTGATTGCACGTTGCCAACACTTGTTTGAGCACACGTGTGGACGCGCACGTACTCTCCAGTCATCTTGTTTCCATACCATCCAGACTGTACACTGCCCTAGTGTTCTCATACATACTGTTAACTGTGTTGATGAGCTTCCTTCTCATCCTTAGCCTCTCTAGGACTTTACCTAGTTTGTACCTATTCTCCAAGTCGTACGCTTTCACAATATGTAAAAATGCCAAATCCTCGTACTCCTTCTTTCTACCCTTAGTCATTTTAATTATTAGTTCTCTCACAACAGGCATAGTATCCTCACCTCTTCCATCAATTCTAAAACCGTTCTGCTCTTCACTCAACACTCTGTTCCTCTCTAGAGTCTTTCAGCCTCTCATTCAGGACTCCGCAAAATTCCGTGGATATGGTATCCGTTAGCGCTGTTGTCCTGTAGTTTTTAAGCTCTCTCTTGTTTTTAGGCCATCTCTTGTACAACACCGTAGTGTCTTTCATTCCGTTTACTGGATACTCTTTCCTCGTCGTAAATTCTCCTGGACAACACATAATTCCTCTATCACTGTCTGACCCCCTCTCTGTAGATATCAAGGAATTTCGTCCATACACGCCGCTTTACCTGCCGTCAACTTTTTCACATTCCTTATTTCTCTGCCTGTTTCCCCATCCATGTCCTTAAATATCCTCCTTTCTGTGTCAAAAGTTGCCTCACTCTTGTCTTTCATGTCATTCATATCCCCAATTTCCTCCAGAACTCTTTTATCGCATTCACCTTATCCCTGGTTTCTCTCACAGTGAGAGGGAAGGTGGTGAGACTGTCACAACATTCCCTTCTACTGCTAGTTCATGTACTGTCACTTTTGCTTTCCTATCCTCTTCCCCTTAAGAAATTATACCATTCTCTATCCCGTTCCTTCCCTTTAGCACGCAGTTCCTCCACTATTACTTACTTGGCTCCAACTGTGGCTTTCCTGATCAGTCTCTACAACCTTCTGTTTATTCTTTTACTCCTCCCATGCTTCTTCATACGCTGCCCTTCCACACTATTGTCTTCATTCTTCCTTAACTCCCCGCACTTCCTATTGCATTCTTTCCTTATTTTCTTGCACTTTCGACATTCTCATTCCACCACCTCTTCCTTGTTCCCTTTTCATACCACTTTCCACCACACCTATCCTTCTTTCATCCACTAGTGTTAGTTGCTCACCCAGGATATCATTCACTTCATCCACTCGACATCGTCCCTCCATCTAACTTGGCTCCAACTGCTCCTCTTCCCTTTCGTTTCTTTCCGCATTCCCTTCTTTCCTTCTTGCATTCCTCTCTTGCATATGCGTACTCCATCCCGATCACAATTAAATCACGATATGCAAAAATTAAATAGCTGAAATAAGAGGTGTTAAAACATCTCCTGAGAACACGAGTATGTAGCCCACACAACACCTCACCTTTGAGTTCGTGTTTTTGTCGAGTAACGAAGCTCTTTAACACCACTCCCTTAGCGATGTATTTGTAGATGTGGCGGGTTAATGTCCCTTTTCTTTTTTTTTTTCGATATGCATAGAGAGTGGGGCGATATTAGAAGGATTTACATAACACAGAGGACAGGAAGGTGTAATAAAGAATACAAATCGCTTAGGAAATGGTGTTAGGGAGCTTTCTGACCCCTTCAGCTCCTCTCTCTCTCTCTCTCTCTCTCTCTCTCTCTCTCTCTCTCTCTCTCTCTCTCTCTCTCTATCTATCTATCTATCTATCTATCTCTCTCTCTCTCTCTCTCTCTCTCTCTCTCTCTCTCTCTCTCTCTCTCTCTCTCTCTCTCTCCATGTCTGTCTGTGTTTTATCGTTCAAGAATGACCTGGTATGCATCAGTAACATACAGTGACGTTCACTTCCTTTAATGGTTTAATATAGGCGTGGTTTTCCTCAGTAACATACAGAGAAATATTTATGTAGCCTATGCAGAAAACGTGCTGTGGAGCCTCCTACTGGTAAACCTACGAAACACTTTGGCAGAGTTGGTTCTGAGTTAAATGAATATGTCTGGTGTAACCTGGAATAGGACACTAAGCTTTTTTGTTCTCAGTTAAAACGTAATCTAAGGTATTTTTCGTAAACGTTTTGCCCGGGAGAACTTTTTCTGGGCGGCATAAACTCGACTGATATTTAACGGAATACAGAATCAATCTATTCTTACTGAAACTTTTTTTTTACTCAGTAGTATTATCTGTAGTAGCTGATTACGCTTGAGATACAAAACAAAAAACGCCTGGACCCCTCTGGTTACTGTAAGTTTTCCGCACCTTGCCACTACCTGTCATTTATTTTGCTCCACTTATAAGCCTGCTGTGGTAATTGAGTAGTTAAAGAAAGCTGTAAATAACCCCTGTCTAAAAAAGATTTTTCTTAAATGAGACGAATCGTCTGGGAATAACAAGAACATAATAAATATCTCTGCAAGAACGAAATAGTAATAATTTATTAGTACCCAATAAAACACCGTTTTCTTTGAGGCAATATTAACGTACGTTTTTTCTCACTATATGGATAACTAAAAGCAATTTTTGTATTTTTTTCCCACAAGTGATTTTTCTATTACCTCTGCCAGGAAACATTAATCTACTATCAAGTGAAGGAGGATGACCTGCATCTAAAAGTGTACAATTAGCCCTGTTAGCGCAAGGATGTCTTTTACATTTTATTGTTGCTACCAGCCGATTGTAAAATTGGGAGGGGCTAGTGGAAGGATAAAGCTATAATCCAAGACATCCTATAATAATAATAATTAAGTAAAGTTGTCTGGTACTATCAAAACTTAACAGAGAAAATAGTTTTGGGTTTGATTTTTATTGATTTAGAGCAATGCAAGCGGACCGTCCCCAATTCAAGACTGGCATTTCTATGACAGTTTCCCGCTCTCCTGTAACTGAATATAAACAGATCGAAACTGCACGAGAGGGATGCCGTGTGAGATTATTACACTGCAATTGGGCCAGTGTGGCAATCAAAGTAAGGCTGTGTGATGTTATATGAGGTGATGATAGAGATCAACAGTGTATCATTTCCTTGTGGATCTGAGGCGGTTGAAATTCGGTTATTGTTAGTCAGAGCACTATCGTTTTTTTGCATTTTGTATCGTTTAAGTGACAGGTTTGACAAATTCGGTGATATTCGTTTTTTGCATGAGGGTTTACCATAATTCGTTGGTATTTCAGCTGTTTCAGGCAGTTGAATATCATGTTAGGTAGGTTAGCCTAGTAAGAATAGGTTTGTTAGGTTATTTTAGATAGTCTGGATTATTTAGGTTAGAAAAATCCATAAGAATAACCATGATTTTCCAAAGCTGCAAATATACTGATTCAACAATTGAAATCCCCCAAATGGGTAGAGCAGTGAAGTGTAAATAGAGAGGCAGGTGTACTCATGAGAGAGAGGTGAGGAATTTGGTAAATACTTTATTTTGAACCTTAATCAGATTTTTTGTGCATTTTTTGACACTGCCCAACCAAGTTTAGGAGCTGTGACTTTCATTGCAAATGCTTTGTATTTTAAGTAGTAAATAAGGGGAGGAGTGGGGATGATTCTCCATTTTCAGGTTCATCATTGCGTGTGTTTTAAAATGAGAAAATCTGACCATACCTTACCTAATCTGATAGACTTATGAGAGGGGGATGATCATAAATTTGTTCGTAAAGCCCTCGCCTGTACTGCCATACCATATCATACCGGTAGTTCCAGAGAGGAACTGGTGTAGGCTACTGCATGTATGGATGGTAGGCCTACTGAACATAGCATAAAATGTACATGGAATATCATGTATTATTCATACATTCTCTTGTAGCTAAAGATTAGAATGTTAAGCTGTAAAGAAAGAGTCTGATTATATAGTATTAACATCACACATTATGCAGTGTTCCTTTTGTAGGAGCACAAATGTAGAATATTAAACTGTGAAAAAAAGAGACAGTTTGAGTATATTACAGTATTCAGGTATATGTATCTTCCAAGTAGTTTTGGAGTACAGTATTTGAAAAATGCTAACATTTGTATTTACAATTTATTACAGTTGGGTTTGAGTTCTGGAAGAAGCTTTGTGGTGAACATGGCATCTCCCCCGAAGGTATGCTGGAAGACTATGCCACAGAGGGCACTGATCGTAAAGATGTGTTCTTCTACCAGGCCGATGATGACCACTACATACCTCGCTCTGTTCTCCTTGACCTTGAGCCCAGAGTCATACACTCCATCATGAATTCTCCCTATGCAAAGGTTAGCTCAGATGCATTTTATTTTAATTATGGCTTAAACTAGCTTGAGACCTAAAAATGTTTGACAGTATGGCAGTGGCTAGAACATGACTAAAATCTAGAGCAAGTACAGGTATACTTTTGAGACATTTATATACTCTTTTATTTATTGATGTTTTTGTTTGCTAACTTTTCCATACAATACACAAAGCAGTATCAGGAGTGTGGTAAAAAGAAACTGGGGTCAGTGCAGTACCTGTAGACAGTCACACTGGCTGTAATAATCAGCCAAACCTCCTCACAAAATACCATTCATTTCCTGAGTCACTCTTCTTCCTTAAAGTGTTTATTGCTCTTAATATGAATCTTTTTCCCTGCAGCTGTACAATCCAGAAAACATCTACATGTCAAAGCAAGGTGGTGGTGCTGGCAACAATTGGGCAGCTGGGTACAGCCAGGGTGAGCGTCTTTATGATGAAGTATTTGATATCATTGATCGTGAAGCTGATGGTTCAGACAGTCTCGAAGGGTTTGTCCTGTGCCACAGCATTGCTGGTGGGACTGGCTCTGGCCTTGGCTCTTACATACTGGAAAGACTTAATGACCGCTTCCCCAAGAAACTAGTGGAGACATATTCTGTCTTTCCAAATCAGGATGAGATCAGGTGAGTTCTGTGAGATAGTGTGTTGATCTCATTACAGTACAATACATTAATTCCCCAGTTTCTTAAACTAAATTTTGATAGGTTTATATGTACTGTAATTCCAGTAATTTATCATAGTACAATACTGATATATTATTAATGTATGTAGTATGTCTTTAGTGCTCCCAAAAGTAGTTACATTAGTTAGGCTATATTGGTTGACCATTCTCAGTAGCTACTGCTTCTTGGAATGAATTAACAAATGAATGAATTGCCCTTCTGTATGGAAATCTTGTATCATTGTCATCATCCAGACAATATATCTGTATGGGAATACTGAATATAATTCTTAACATCCTCATTAATGTTTCAGCGATGTTGTGGTTCAGCCATACAACTCCCTGCTGACTCTGAAGCGCCTCACCCGTAGTGCTGACTGTGTGGTGGTTTTGGATAACACAGCACTCAACCGCATTGCCACTGACCGCCTCCACATCACTAACCCATCTTTCTCTCAGATTAACTCACTCGTGTCAAACATCATGTCTGTCTCCACTGCCACACTCAGGTCAGATAACAATTCAAGTCCATTTTGGATGTTGATGGTGAAGTGATTAGGTTTGCTAGAAGGGTAGTGGGATTGCCCTAGAGATGTGTTGGGTTATTTCAGCTGTTTAAGTCCTTTATGGATAATGTTGTCGAGTGTTATGTGAAGATAGTGAACAAAGGGAAATTTCATTGTAATACAGTACTGATAAGATGTATGAGGAGTGTTCAGATTTTTTTTTTATTTCCAGGAAGATACTAGAACAAAACTGTAGAGAGAGTAAGCTGGAAGACTATTTTGCTTGAAACATTTTTTAGGAAGAGTTGGTTACAGTATCTGTTCTGGCAGCACGCCATTCCATAATTATTGTTTGTACTAGATTTCCTTTTTGGATTTTTTTTTTTTTTTTTTCATTAAAGTTACTTTTTGGTTTGTGTCTGCTTTCTATTCATCCTTTATAAGCAAATTGTGTCCACAAAAAAAAAAAAAAAAAAAAAAAAAAAAAAAAAAAAAGGTTCATCATCAAAAGTTATGATGTTCCTTATATATTATATTAAGAGAAGTTTTTCTTAGAATAATGATTTGAACTTATTAAAATTACACCTTGTATTACCATTTATATTTATGCAGGTACCCTTCGTACATGAACAATGATCTGATTGGCCTGATAGCCCCACTGATCCCAACCCCACGTCTTCATTTCCTCATGACTGGTTACACTCCACTCACCACGGACCAAGAGGTAAAACTAAGTAGCCTCTCTCTCTCTCTCTCTCTCTCTCTCTCTCTCTCTCTCTCTCTCTCTCAATGCATACATGCATATGCATGCACATTTCCTCCACTCTCTGCTCTGTTGCGGTATATACCGGTACAGTATTTGATATACAATACACATCTCAGCCCCTTCATTAAACCATCATTTTCACCACTTACTTGACATAGTAGTATCTTCTGCTTTCTCTTTAATATTTCATCTACATTTGGTACCTTTTGTACAGCAATCAGAAGACTTATCCTTCAGTATTTTTGCACTCATTTGACTCACTCACATTTATTAAGGCACAGGCATGGCCTTTTTCCGCCCAGATACTATTACAAGGAAAACTTCTGCAGCAGTCTTCTGCCAGCTCTATGTCCAGTCTTCCATATTTCTCATTCCTCTTCAGATGTCAGAAAGTGTCTTCCTTCTTATGTTTTTATTGTTGTTTGCTTTGTATTGTCATCACAGTAGAATATTTCATGTAGCCAACCTCAGTTTCCCACAGCCATCAGAAAAAGTGTCATTGAACTTTTCATCAGAAGAGCTCTGTTCCACTCACCCAGGCCTTCTGGCATGTACAGTATTTCACAACTGTTCCATTCCACTCTCTTCACTACATTGTCATTTGCATGCTTTGTGAACATTACCACCTTCCTATTCTTCACCCACTTCACTTCTGCCTTTGTCACATTATCAGCAGGTTGGTGGAGGATTAGTGCCCCTCCCTGTAAAAACAATTAACTCTAAGCCCTTGGCCACCCCGTTTGGGATACATGGCATCTGGCAATGAATGAATGAATGAAACATTCCTTTTTTGTAATTCACCTAATCCTGTCGTTTCTACCACTGCTCTTCTTTTGTCGCTCCCATTTACGATTTACCCCTAGTTCAAAATATTATTAGCTAATATTTGTTGGCAGAGTCCCCCTCTCATCATTGATAATGTAATTTTACTTCTCATAGTGGCTCATACATTTCAATATCTTCTTCCTAAATAGTTTCCTGTTTTCAGAATATGATAGTTCACTTTCATGTTTTCTTTCACATTCAGCTTCTTCATTTTTCTTCTTTCCTTATTTGTCTTCATCATCATCATCTAGTCCTGTGTTGGCCCATGAGGAGCGTAGGAGCCCGGGGCTAGGCAAGTTGGTCCTGACATCTAAAATGAGAGTGACCAGCCTCACTCATCCCTGAGTAGCTTTACGTGAGCAATAAACTTCAACCTGTTCATTTAATGTAGACTGACTGTCAATAAGAAATGAGTATTTGGTAATTTTTTCGTTTGCAGTAGTTAATGTCATAATTTAAGGATTACTGTTTGCCATAAGGAAGCAAAGTAAGTTTGCATTGTCATATTTTTAGCAGAATAAACAGTTAAGGTACCACCTCATAACAGGTTGCTTCTGTGAGAAAAACAACTGTGTTAGATGTGATGCGCCGACTGTTGCAGCCCAAGAATATGATGGTTTCCACCCCACTGGATCGCAACACCCACCACTGCTATATATCCATCCTCAATATCATACAGGTGGGCTTATCACTGTCAGGGGCCATATCCATAAACTCTAGAGTTAGGTCCTTTGTAAGCTGTAAGATAAAGTGGCTGGGGGTAATATGAGTAGAAATGTCATTGTACTGTAAAGGTTCCTTCAGATTTTTTTCTAGCCTCCAACTCATAGGCCTGATCATCTGCATATGTTTCGGGGAGCAGTGTTTTTGATAGATGCACTTTTCATGTGTCAGAGAAAGATGGTAATTTTAACAATGACTTACTGTATGTATTTTTCCAGGGAGAGGTAGACCCCACCCAGGTGCACAAGTCCCTGCAACGAATCAGGGAAAGGAAGATGGCCCAGTTCATTCCGTGGGGGCCAGCCTCCATTCAGGTGGCACTGTCCAAGAAGTCTCCCTATATACAGTCAGCTCACAGAGTTTCTGGCCTTATGTTGGCAAACCACACCAACATTTCAGCAGTAAGCTGATTTTAAACTTTTGGTGACAGTAAAGTGAAAGATTTTAAAAGTTTTGTTAGCCAGCTACCCTTTACACTTCTCATTGTGATTATAATAGGCAATTCCCTATCAGCACAACTCTCTGCATTCCCTTTCTCAGCTCTAGTATCACTATCACACCTGAGCATCCTTCTCTTTACAAGTACGGTACATAATCAGTTCCAGTATGCATCTTTCCTAACTTATTCTGTACACTCCATACCATGGTTCAAGTTTGTTTCTCCTGGTATTTTAAATGTGAATAATTGAAATACAGTGTGTGATTAAGAATTTAATTACCATTTATAAAACTTTCCTCTGTTCATCACTGCTGGGAATAATAATGAGTAAATATCTGTCAATGTCTCTATAATTGTTAGTTGATAGCCAGTCTTTTATTTCAGGATCAGTTTAATTGATGCCTAAGAGCATTGTATGAGTATATTACAAATAGTTTTTTTGCACCATTAAGACATTCCCCAGTGCTCTCTCACACTACACAGTACGCCACATATTCACCTATTTTCATGCTTACACTACAACACGAACAGTTTTCCAACATAACCTGATTAAAAGGTCCATTGGCACTCATGACACAAGTGGCCATATCTCTGAAGGTTCATGGCCATGTGAACCCCTACAGGAACAACCACGGCATCAGTATTTACCTTTCCTAATTTTTCAGCCTTTATTTACAGTACTGTACGTGCATCCATTGTGACTGTTGCTAATTTTTTTGTATCCCATTCAGCTGTTTGAGCGCACCTTGAAGCAGTATGACAAGCTACGTAAAAGGGAGGCCTTCTTGGAACAATTCCGCAAAGAGAACATGTTTGCTGAGAGTTTGGATGAATTGGACTCCTCTCGGGAGGTTGTGCAGCAGCTGGTAGATGAATATGTTGCTGCTACCACCCCAGATTATCTTTCCTGGGGCCTCAATCAAGGAGTTGAAGAAGCATAGTCATGGTACAATCATGGTTATCAGTTGGTTTGCTCCTGATGCAGATTGATTTAGGGAATTGTTTGAAAGGTGTGTTGTAAGGAAGGTTGTTGATTAAAAGACAGAAGATTGTGCATAGAGTGTACAAGTGAGTTTCAAGGTAGGAAGAGGCCAACATCATTTGAGATGATAGTTGTATATGTGAGAAAGTGAGATGTGGACATAGTGGAAATCAGGAAGTTTCCAAAAGGTAAAAACATGACAAGGGTTGGATGCCTTATTTGAACTTAAAAGACAGCAGAAAGGCTGTACCCCACAAGTGTTGCGTAGGTGCTTACTCCCTTCACACAGTCATGTTTTTTCAATGTATTCCATAAAGATGACAATTCTTAAACAGATTGTACAGTATTAGTGGGATGAAGGAATTAAAAGTTTCGTTTTCGTTTTCATTTTTAAAGGCTCCAACATGCTTGCATGTGTTGGCCTTGGTCACCTAAAGGCGGCTTTCCACGCTGCACGATCCATTGCAGCCTCCCTGTTCAGTCCCTTAACCCTAAGGTCACACTTAATGACCTCATCCCATGTCTTTCTCGGTCTCCCCCTCATAACCCCACCCCCAATATTAACACTTCTCACCTTCCTCACCCAATTATCATCCCCCATCCTCTCCACATGTCCAAACCACCTCAATCTACCTCTCCTCATCACAACACCAATACACTCCAGTCCCATTTTACCTCTCAACTCTTCCATTGTAAACCCAGCCCCTCCAGGCCTTGGACGCAGGGACGCACTGCACATCAACCTAATCATTGTCATTTCTGTACGTCTGAAGGAATTAAAAGTGTGCATCCAAAATCACACACTTCACAGTTTGAGCTTGCTTTGTTTGGACAGTTTTCATAAAGGACATAGTTTATGATGGTTTGAAATTCAGAGTTAAAAATAACTACAGATTTGGAATCTTGACCTTAATACAGAATGAAAGTGTGATGTGAAAAGTTTGAACGTGTGTGAAAGAATTAATGATGTGAAGCCTGTGTGGACATTTATATGTGGGATGAAACTGATATTTAAATTTTCAGTGGTTAGTGGAGAAGTGTATAGTCCATCACAGGGCACCCTCTTGATAGTCCTTCGTATATATTTTCCTTTGCCTGTTTGTGGATCCTTCTCACTCCATATTTAATTATTTGAAATTAAATTAGGATGATGTAAGTAGAGTAAAATTCAAAAGTGACCTAGTGTGAATCAGCTTAGTTGTATATCTCATCCTGCATACCAAGGATTTCAGAGTAGCCTGTTAAAAGCAGACAGTATGTTGTAAGTTATAGCTCACCCATGTTTTACATCATTGCATCCTTAGCTTCCATTGCACCATCATCATCATGATCATCATCGTTGTGCTGACTTTTCTTGTATTTATATTTTAAAATTTCACTTTACCGTTGTAATTTGAAGACCCCGCATAACATAAATGCAAGTATGATGTAAATATTGAAAAACTGTTCCTCCCTTACCTATGAACCCATTAAGCTTTACTAAACTGTCTTTCCTCACAGTCAAGGAGCACAAACTTGAGAACTGTCATTACAAAAGCACAAAATCCATCCTAGTCACATAACAGACTCTTGCACTTCTTCCCCTCCCCCTCTGAAAGTGTGCATTAATACATGAATATAAAATATTTGCCACCACATAGTACCATACATTGTATTACCATTAATACAAAACTATATGGCCACCACACTCATCCAAAATCTTTGTCAAGTGTGTTTCTGCTTGAGCCATTTTGAGAAACTTTCCTTCTCAGAGAATAATAAGAGTTTGCTGTGCTAGACTGTAATGTCCCCATTAGATTTCTTTTCAAGACAGAACACTGAACGACTCTTCTTGCACTGTATATGCTGCACCTCAGACTGCCAAACACTTAATGATACTATATTATTAAAATGTCCAGTATCAACAGCCATTTATGGAAGACAGTACAGCCTCTCAAATACAAACATCCAGTAACTTCTCTTTCTAAAATATTTCTTTTCTTGAAATGGAGGGTATTGATATCTTTCATGAGACAGGGAGTATTGATGTATTCCATCCATCCATCATCCACTCCTGTGTTGCCCCATGAAGAGCATAGGAGCCCGGGACCAGACTAGGTGGTCCTGACATTTAAGATGAGAGTGAAGTAATATTTCATGAAATAGGGGGTATTGATGTCAACGAACGTCACACAGCCAATACCTACTTGAAGACGGTGTATATTTGTGGACAGATGCAGCAATAGGATCATACCAATACAAGGTAGTTCAGGGTTCTGTAGTCTGTTTTTCTTATATGATTTATGTCTATTTATTTTTCTTATTCTACTTTCCAAATTATTTCATTTTTCATAAAGTCTTTGGAACCAAGCATTTTTGGATTTAAGAGTTTGTTCTGTGCCTGTAATTGTTAGATATGATTTGTCTGCATCCCATATTACAGAGTGTAGTCAGCAGTTATCTGGAAAAGTCAGATATGTTCTGTTATCAACAAATGCTTCTGAAATTTCCCTAAAAAATTTGAAGTTTGCTGCACAATACTTCCTCAGTTTTAACAATGTGACTCATTTACTTAACCCATTCATATAAGAAATTGCTGTTGTACAGCTGTGTACTGTAGTTTGTGTTAGAAGTTATACTGGTATTTATGAAGATATTTGTGTTCTGAGCTTTGAAATTTAAAACTGCCATAGTATTTTTTTTTTTAACTTATCCTTTTAATTACGCCCTTAGTAGGATGCAGTTTGTATTAGTCTTTAAATTTACTACCACATTTATTGTTCACTTTAATATATGGCAATGGTTAGTTACAATCATTGGCCCCTTCAACATCTGTGGTGACAAGTAACCTTAGTCCTCCTTAACTTGGCTTAAAACTGCTATTTCCATCTTGAATGCTGAGCTTTAGCAAGAGACTACCACTAGAATGTGGTGCTAGAAACAGAAAATAGTGAAAAGATAAAGAGCCATAATATTGTCATAATCAGCCATTGAAGTACAAGAAATACTGATGATAGTAATGAAAACATGGCCCTTTGAAGTGGGCAAACTTTGGCTGTCTGGATGCTTCTACTCCTCACCCCAGCATGGGGTGGGAAAGGAGGTGTGGATGATGATGATGATGAATAATGAAATTTTCCACGAAGTTAAGGTGAACAAACAGTAGTCTTATAGCTTCTCCCCTGATTCACTTTTGAGGATACTATTGCCAGAGACAGCCTTGGTATTAAAATTCCTTGTTAATTGGTTCAGCACACCTTTACTTTGCAATATCCTACTTTCCATCATGGTAGAAATGTAACCTATGCTTCATTTTTCACAGACAATGATAGTCTCATCTGTTGTTACTATTGTCATAATCACATGTCCTTTTTATGCCTCTGCCCACCTATGGTGGAGGAAGTATTAATTGATTGATCTGTCCATCTGTGTGTGGGTCTATGCATCTGTAACTCTTTGGTGGCCACAGTATCTCCTGAACCCATCAACGGAATTCCACCAGACTTTTGTCAGTGGTGCAATATGAGGAGAAGATGAACTGATTAGGTCAACCAGGTCCAGGGTCAAAAGTTGCCATATGTGGTCCATCCATCCATCCATCATCCAATCCTACATTGCTCCATGAGGAGCATAGGAGCCCAGGGCTGCAAGTTGGTCCTGACATGTAAGATGAGTGACCAGCCTCATTTCTCCCTGAGTGGCATTACATGAGCAATAAACCCCAACCATCCTTTGGATATAAACCTTCACCGGCTCAAGCTGGTTGTAGCGCCATAATTACCCACTAAACCACTAG
This sequence comes from Coenobita brevimanus, assembly GCF_032717465.1. Taxonomy (NCBI): domain Eukaryota; kingdom Metazoa; phylum Arthropoda; class Malacostraca; order Decapoda; family Coenobitidae; genus Coenobita; species Coenobita brevimanus. Next base: position 34,009,069 of record NC_137043.1, read on the forward strand.
GCATCAAAATTTGGTTATATGGTTACCACCCAGCATAGTAAATGGTTTCCTGGTGTACAGGAAACCATTTGGCTTGTCATTCAGTGTAGAGTCACCCACAGGCAGAAGGAAGAGGAATGAAAGACAGAAGAGGGAGTGTAAAGTCACCCATAGGCAGAAGGACAAGGAAGGAATGAAGGAAAGAAAGACAGAAGAGGATGGAAGGAAAGAATGATGCCGGAGAGGAAAGGACAGACACCAGAGAGCAGCACTATATTGAGTGAGTGGATGTAGTGCTGCTCTCGGGTACATGTAGTTTTTTATATGTAGTGGTAGCCCACTGCTTTAAAGCAAAAGTCAAACGATACTCATGTGCCTTATGGGCATTGCTTTGACTTTCAGTCATGCAACTAGAGATGTTTTGGTTATGAAATGCCACCAGGTTTGTAAACTTGTCATCTATCCATAAATGTTCTGGACTGCTTGTAGCATAGCCTCAGACCCTTACAGCTGCATCACAAGAAGTAATATGAGAATGGCTGTAATATTTACTGTATCATTGCATCAGCATTTCGAGATGAATTATATGTCTCTGGGTTCCATGCCCCATATAAAAGGTAAAGCCTATATCCCTTTGTCAGGAACTTTCCCATGACACGCCACAATCTTCATGTCTTCATGTGTCGCCACATGTCGTCATGAGTAATGTGTCGTGACTTAATGATGACGTAACACTGACGTGGAGAACTTAGTCATTCTTCACGGTTCTTGGTGCACTATGACAATTTTTGGAATGTTCAAAAGTTGTCGGTGTGGGCGCCGACAAGGAAGAGAACGTGGCACGTCGTGACAGTAACATCATTTGTCTTAGCTGTGACCTAGCGCATCTTAGCGTGTCTTTGCTTGTCATAGCTTGTTATCTGACGCGTTGTAGCAATAACTTGGAGATTGGATCCCGAAGACTTGCTGTGACACACAAAGCTATACGTACGACAGGCAAAGTTATGCCTAAGATACATTATGACAACTTATGACACGCTACGTGGCGATGTCTTGGCGTGACATGGAGTCAAAGTGACCATTATTTTTAAACTGAGGGATGATCGCAGTGTGTTGTCGGGATAACGTGACGCTTTCGTAGGATGTTGTAACAGTGTCTTTTGTGTGTCTTAGCATGTCTTTTGTGTCTTAGCACTAACGTGTCTGTGTCGTAAAATGGCCCTTTAGGCCTACTGTTTGAGGTATGATCGTGGCATTTCACTAAGATCATACCTCGAGGGTAAGATCATGCTGATCGGGTCCGTTCTCAAAGATGAACTTGAATATGGGACACGGGCCTAATGACCTAATGAGTCACAACTTCATACCCTGTTGTTGTTATTGCTGATGTTGTGACCTGAAGCTCCTCATCTCCTGCAGTCCACCATCCTCCTCCTTGGGGATGGGAGGTGGGAGGTAGGGGACATTTGTATGACTGAGCAGCAGAGGTTTCCATTTATATCAGTACTGTCACATGAAGGTGTCCCTGTCGAGTACCCATGGTGGAAAGAGGTGAAATGAACTGTGATGAAAGCATATAATGACTAGATGGTAGAGAGAGAGAGATTGAGGTGTCAGGAGAGTGAGTGCATTGTGTGTAAACTGCCTACAGAGTGTTTTCTGTCGATACTGTTATATTAAATGAAGATGAATGGACCTTTCAGGGTTTGATGAATGTCTTTTGAAACGTGTTCAAGATACCAAATTTGAAAGTGATGGTAGGAAAAAGTAAAGGTATTGTTTTTTGAGAGAAGTGAGGTCTCAAAGTTTATAGTGAGAATGAATGGTTAGAAAATGGAGAATATGAGTGTGTCCAGGTATTTAGATAGGGTGATGAGTAAAAATGGGAATTTAGAGGATGAAATGGAAGAAAGGGTACAGCAGCAGGGAAGGAAAGTTGCAGGCACATTGACAGTGATGACAGTGAATTGTGTGGAAGTAAATAAATCATTGTATAACAGTGCTGCAATCCCTACTTTGATGTATGGATGAGAAGCTTGGTCTTTGACAGAAATGCATGTCAAAAATGCATGGAGTGAATATTAGTTTTCTGAGCATGTGGAGTTACATGGAGAGACAGACAAACAAATGAGAAAGTTCATTAGTGTTATGTTAATGTGGATGTATTGGAAAATGTCGGAAGTACTCTGGAGTGTTTGGCCATGTGGAATGAATGGAGAAAGAGATAGGCAAGGAAAGTCAGTGGTAGTGAGGTAGAAGGGAGAGGGGAAGAAGTATATTAATGAGGGGGTTTGAATTGGAGGGAAGGCATCCTGATGGCAGGGATAAGATGACACACTGTAGAGGTGCTTTGTTCATAGCTACCCACAGTAGGTTAAGGTGTCTGGCCATCAGGAGACAGATGAGAGACATTCTACTATAATGACTGGCAATAACTTCTCCATATATATATAGAGAGAGAGAGAGAGATATTCAGGTATATAGATACTGAAGATATAAAATGCTCAGAAAAGTTAAAAATAACAAGCTGAGAAGTGGGAAGAAGGAAAGATAGGACAACAGTTTGCTTCTCTCAAAACTAATTAAACTCTGCTAGTCTGCTCTCACCTGTGGATAGAAAAATTCTGAGTGCTAAATTGAATTTATTGAGGAATTTCATGTTAGATGTGTTGTAATTTGTCACTAACATTTGAACTCAAAAGAGCATGCTGAAAAGCACTGATAACATGAGTATATGGGCTAGGTCTAATTGATATAATGTGTCAGAGAAGAAAAATAGTATGCTACACTGGATATCCATGACATTTGTACTCTTGTTTTCTAAATCGAATTGACAGTGCCACGAGACTAATTATTTACATTAAGACTAGAATAACTAATATCGTCTATACTTCCCCAGTATCTTAGTAACATAGCCACACACGATAGGAATCCTATTCATATATAAACATTCATAATACCTCGTATGATTTCACCTTTTCAGAGGGATGGCTGTGGAATGTTATAAGACACTGTACAACTGCTTTCACCAAATAAATGTACTGTATCTTCATTGGTGACAGCCACTGACAGCAGATGTATGCCGGAAATCACGTTTGAACTGCCCGCGCCAGGTAAGTATGGTGCAAGGATTGGAGGCTACGGTCAGGTTCTTGGCGAAATTGTAGTTTAGCACTCGTTAAATGCTCTTAGCTAACGAAAAAATAGTAATATAATAGGGTATCCCTTAGGCGTAGATGGTTGTGGTTGTATTAAGTATCATGCCGAAGTAAGCGAAAGAACCTAAAACACGTGGTATCAAGTCGAGTTGCGTAAACAGAGGAAAAAGAAATCGAACTGGGGAAAGAAACTGCGTGTTTTTGGTGATTTTTGCAAAGCAGGTGGGTTGTCATGTAATGTACATTGCCTGTGCGCATGTATGAATTAATATTTTGTTATGTGAGTACAATTTTCATCACGAATTTTATTTGAAGTTCTATAGGCAAGCTTAAAACAAAAGTTCCCGCCATGCATCGCCTTAGGTAAAGAGGCCTCAAGTTCCCTCGACTTAAAAAAAAAAAAAAATCCAGAGGAACATGTAATTAAGTGGTAAAATAAGCTGCGGAAGTCAAGGGAAACTACAGTATTAAGAATTCCTGTGTAAAGCATTGGCTACCCCGATGATCAGTGAATTGGGGTTTAGTGGCTGAAGTTCTTGATTAGTTACAGACCGCATCAGTTTACACCCATAGATAGATAGTGGATATTATGCAAACCAAGCCAAATGGGACATACAGTACCTTAACCAAGAAAACAACATCCCATGGTATATCTTTGTTACTGTTGCATCATTGCACCATCAGAAACCGATCTCGGTTCTCTTCAGTCCAGGGATCCTCGTTTTAGTTTTTCTGGCAAAAGCTGGATAGTTTTATTCATAGGTGAGATCCCTGGGCTATGGATGATAGAAATGGACCCAGAATTCCTCTGGCTTGGGGATGTTTTTATTTTATTTTTTATATTAACCCTAGTTCAGCGGCAGACTTCACAAGAGGCACAGTGAAAGTCTGTATGGTCCAAACTGCAAACCTAATATGAGCTACAAGTTTCATTCTTTGCCACACAGGCACGACTTTTCCTTATTTCCCATTGAAATTAATCTGTCACAGGTTACTAGCTGCGGAGATTGCTCTAGGTACCTGGTACAATGAAGTTTTTAAATTCTCTCTGCAAAGTATGTAAGGTAGTGACATTTATATCACATACTGTCACCCAAATGAAGTTACCACCAAGAGCAAAACTTGCTGCCAAGCTCCAAGTGCATGTCTTACCATACTTTTGGCATAATTTCAAAATTTCCACTAATGTTAGGTTTAGATAATTTCAGTTAAGTTAGGATAGATTAGGTTTAACAAGTTAAGACATAGACTGGGATTTGGCTGATAGGCATTCAAGGACTCAAGGTTAATCCTGGGTGGTTAAAATTAGGAGGGTCTAGGGGACAAAGCCCCCCAGTCAGGATAAGTTAGGTTAGGCTAGATCATTAAGTTTCAGTAGATTTGAATATTTGATGCACTGATGTGTCCCATGGGTGAGATCGTCAGTAATCAATGTATCAAGTTGGTTGGAGTCAGCCACAGGCAGACTGGCAGCTTCCTTAAGTATGTGCACACCCTTGATATTGAACTACAGTAAAGTCCTGTAATCCAAATGGCAGGGGAGCGAGAGACTTGTGGACTAGCTACTAGTTTTTTCGGACTATTGGAGGGACCTCTGAAAACATTAGAAATATGTATGTGATCATTAAATAAACCTAAAATTATATGGGTTATTGTTTTACTCACCAAAAATGCATAGAACTGTGGATGAATATTTGCAGGCAGGTACATCCAAGTCGAAGAGCAAGTCCAAGCTAGATAGAACCTTAGATAAAGCCCAGAAAAATTCAAAAAATTTCACCTTGAAGAATTCGGAGTGTTAGGATATTCGAATTATTGGTTTTTGGATTGTAGGACTCTTACTTTAATTGGTACCAGACCCTTAACGTTAAAGCTAAACATCATACTTTTCTATCTGTCTATCTATCTATTGCCAGACGTCTTAATCCCATTCGGGGTGGCCACAAACAAATCACCACATCGCCCTGTCCCCCGCTGTTTCACTGCCCTGCTCCCAATTCACACCCCCCTCTCTCATATACCTCTCCACCCCATCCCTCCATCTCATCCTCAGCCTCCCCCTCCCTCTCCACCCCTCCACCTCACTCACATACACTCTCTTCGTCAGCCTTTCACCCTCCATCTTCTCCACATGGCCAAACCACCTCATTGTTTTCCTCCTAACCCTTCCTATCACATCCACATCCACACCACAATGCTCCTTTATATCCTCATTTGTCAGCCTGTCTCTCCATGTGCCTCCACAGACTCCTCTTAAATAACTCATTTCCACTGCTCTCACTCTTGACTTGTGTCCTTTTCAGTACGCCGCCTGGGAATACCAGATGCTGTTGGCATCCCTACGTCAAGTGGGGTTGGTGGAGGATTAGTGCCCCTCCCTGTAAAACAATTAACTCTAAGCCCTTGGCCACCCTGACTGGGATACATGGCATCTGGCAATGTAATGTAATGTATGTAATTATCTCCCACAGGCCCAAAGGCCTAAGGTACAAAGATGAACACTGCAGCCATTGTGAATGTACTTTGATAACTTTGAGCTCTTGGTAATTTGTACATCCAAATAAAGGCTGAAAGCTAGGTGTAAATTTGTGCATAACCTAATCTATACAGCACCAAATATTTGCGTATTTCTTATTTACATACTGTATTTTTTTCTTCTCCAGATCTGTTGTTTCTGAATCTGAGCTTAGTTATTGCAAGAAAGTTGAGATGCCAAATACAAGGAAAAGAACAAGGGGAACTGATGTGAAGGTTAGTTTCCTGGTGTATTGTTTTCAGCATCAGGTTTGTTAAATTATTGTTTGTGGTGAAAGAAGGGAGAAACTTCAGGATTATTCATTTTTGTATACTGTACAGTACTGTAGACCTTGAGTAAATCAGTGAATGGAATGAGTGATTTTAATGGCTTGGAAATGTTAGACCCATTTTTTTTTTTTTTTTTTTTTTTTTTCTCCAGGTAATTATTTTTATTTTTTCCAGTTGGGCTGGTTGGCTGGTGAAAGATTAAAACATGCAGAATATCGTAGCACGTACAAGATATAGCTTTGATTTGTGTACTAGAATGATAGCATTATTTTTTTTTTTTTTTTTTTTTTTTTTTTTTTTTTTTTTTTTTTTTTTTTCAAGGATATGCTTTTTCAATACAAATACCTGTAACCAAGTCTGCATTATACTGTAGTATGGCAGAATACATCTTGATGCACCCAAAGACCCATATTTGCTCAAAGAGGTCATTGAGGAACTTTAGGAATAAAGAATATAATACTGTACTTAGTTACATTCCAATACACGTCAGTGAAGAAAGATGGTGAATTGGACTGCCATTTAACAGATTTGTATCAAGATGTGAGATACAGATATTTCCACTGACAACATTATTTTATGGTCCCTTACCAAATTTTAGCTATATGTAAGCATTTGTAGCATAGTTTCCTGAGAATTTTGTGTGTAGCTGCTTTCAGAAACTTTTTGATAGAAAATTAAACATCCTCATTGGAGCAGAAAATCCACTGTGCTTGTAAAATCCTTCTTAAATCCTCTTTGAAAATTAAATCTGATGGTAAAGATAGTCCTCATTTTAAGTCAGGGATGTGTTCCAAAGTATTTGTGCTTTATTTGGTTCTGTAAGCGTGGGGAACTGGGAATCAACTTCAGCTGAATAGATAGCAGTGAAACTTTGATATACCTACAGTATGCACCTTTTTTGTAATTTACTTTGAACTTGACAGAAATAAAGAACATTATAAAATGTACCTGCAACTTAAAATGAGGCCTTACTACCAGGACATATCATTTTTGGTACCCCATGGAGGGTCATGTGGAGCATCCTGTTGCACTTAAAATGAGGGCTTACTACCAGTACATATCATTTTTGATGCCCCATGGAGGGTGTTGTGGAGCATCCTGTTTCACTGGATGTGAGGGCTTCTTTCCCACAGTGCAGTAATCCCTTGCTGTAATGGACCCGAATATAGTGGATGTGAAATTTAACTGACACTTCAAAGGCCACAGAATTTCCGTCAGCTATAACAAACGATGTATGTTAAATGGGCTCCAGCCTGGCCTGAAATTGTCTTTTTCCCATCATGATTGTAGAGTTGCAATAACAGACTACAGTACCGTAGAGTAATACTGTACTAGTCATGAAGAAGTACTATGACAAGAATATGAAATAAGTTGCAAAAGGGTAAAATTATGGGCATGGTGCAAAATGGGTATAGAGTATATTTTTGGTTGTTGAATATGCTGTTGTATTCATTTACTGTATTTTCAAACATGTGCTTGAAATCCCTCCTTGGGGGGGGGGGTGAGACAATCAGATATAATGGACTATCAGTTTTATGGTATCAGGCATTCCCTCAGTTAGTCTGTTACCGGTATATCGAGGGTCTATCCATCCATCCATCATCCAATCCTACATTGCCCCATGAGGAGCGTAGTAGTCTGGGGCTAGGCAGCTGGTCTCGTCATTTAAGATGAGAGTGACCAGCCTCACTCATCCCTGAGTGGCATTACATGAGCAATCAACCCCAACCACCCCTTGGATATAAACCTTCACTGGCTCAATCCGACTGGAATGCAATAATTACTGTACATTATTACAGTACGTAACTGCTTGTGTGTGAGTTGTTGTTGTTGTTGAGTTACCTCAGTCTTTCTGGCTGAGCAAACCTATCAACTGCAGGCAAGTGCAGGGTCAGCCTGTATGTTGAACTGATACTGCACTGTGGCAGACAGTATGGTACCTTGCCACAGCAAGGCACAGGGGATAATGTGAAGGTTTGGTTCCAGGATGGATACCACGTTTGCATCTCCACTCAGTTAAGAGGGGCATCCTGTTATTTGGCAATATGGTTACCACCCAGTGTTGTTAATTGTTTCCTATGTTGGATGAAACCACTAGTCTTGTTTGAAGAGTTACCTTGTTTAGAATGAAGAGTAATAAAAAGTGACAGGAAGGATGGGAGAAATAGAAATTGAGGATGGACACAGATAAAGAATGATAACAGTGAAGGAAGAAGTAGGCAGCACTACATCCAGTAAGTGGATATTGGTCACCACCACCCTGCTTAAGCAGTACATATGCCTGCTAAAATTGGAACGATACAGAAAAGATTAGCATATGTGTGAGTGATGGTTCTGAATCTTTCCTCTCCTTTTAGAAGATGGAAATTCTGTTGATCATCATTACTCAGTTGTTTGTGTTGTGAGTGATATTTCAGAATTTTTCCACCACTATCAATTATGTAGGAAGATGGAAAATGATGTTGTGTCACTTTGCAGGCTGTCCTTGTTATAGGTCAGAGATGTTTTGTAAAATATTGAACCTTTTTTTATACCTGTGGTTGTGTGTTTTCAAAGTAGCTACTGCAGATCAGTTTTATAGGTAAGGCAAAAAAGTGGCTATATTTCCTTATTTACTGAGGAATTGACAACATAAAAGAGCATAGAAAGGACAGCATACTGTACAGTAAGGACTTACTGTAGTAGGAAATTATAGTATATTTGGATGTGAATACTTTATGGGGTTATATGTGTGATTACCAATTATTTTTCATGGTAAAGAAAGCCTTACTTTTGTGTATTGTTGACTGACAGGAAAACTTGAATGTAGTGCGTAATGTACTGACACCCAAGCGCAGGTCACGTTCAGTACTAGAAGAGGTCAAAGAGTCATCCTCAAAACATGCCAAGGTAAGTAGTAATAGACCACTGGATAGTGTTTTGAGTTCCTCACTGCAATTTCATAGTATCATTAATTCAATATTGGAAGTATTGCTTTATCATGATGATCTGTGAGATGGTAAAATTGGTAATTAACGATAGCCATTGTCGTTCTTAACCACTTGCAGCATGAGATGCCTTTTCATGTAAACTCTGGGTACCTCCAGATAATTGAGGTTTATCATCCACAGTGAACATGACATTCAGTTCTTTATCGCAGTACCAGTTTGCAGTGTCTATCAAGAGTGTGGTGCTTACTGTAAAACATAGTTACTGAAGTAAATACTAAAAATCTGGATGGTGCCTTGTGTGTGTGTGTGTGTGTGTGTGTGTAAACTGCATCTGAATCAGCAGATTTGATTCAAACCTGAGCATTGAATAAACTTCTCATTGAATAAACTTCTTTCTCTGATGTCAATATGAAGCAGATTTTGTTTTCTGAAGTTTGTTCTGTTATTGTTTCTCATAGGTGGTTATTCTGTTTTTGCCTTTTTTTCCACCGCTGTTATAGAATCCAAGACTAGTTACAGCTGAAATGATATTATTTGCCAAATGATGTAGTAGTCTGTCCACTTTGCGTATAGATAAGACCCAGACTGATTAATTCATAATGCATTTTTGTCCTTTTGTTATATTCAATACATTTACAGCGACCAGTGCTTTCTGATGACGAGGATGATGATACAGTGATGAAAAAGGCCAAGTTGGATGCTACTCCAGTGATGAAAAAGATCAAGTTGAAAGATGAGATAGGCCAAAATGTCTCATCACGAAGGACACGCCGAGGCCAGATGGTGAATAGATCAAAGGACAACTCTGTTACCTCAGTACAGTCTCAGGAGATAAAGCAACAGGTCAAGGTGGAGACGCATGAGAATGAAGAGGAGGTGAGTTGCTGTTTAGGGGAACCGTGATTGTCATGACGTACTACAGTTCCTGCTATTATCCTTCTCATGTTAGGGACACTGGTACCCTTGTCACTTTAATTTGGCCTAGTATTGTCAGCTCCTCATCTTGAATACCAAATTGTAACAGCACATGAAGACAAGAATATGATGCTAGTCACAGAATGCTATGGTATTGATGTACAGCCATATTATTGTTATATATATTGTTATATTCTGAGGGTGAGAGACTGACGAAGAGAGGGTATGTGAGTGAGGTGGAGGGGGGAAGAGGGAGGGGGAGGCCGAGGTTGAGATGGAGGGATGGGGTGGAAAGGTATATGAGAGAGGGGGGTGTGAGTTGGGAGCAGGGCAGTGAAATGGCGGGGGACAGGGCGACGTGGAGGTGATTTGTTTGTGGCCACCCCAAACGGGATTGAGGCGTCTGGCAATAGATAGATAGATTGATAGATTCTGCCATTGAGTTATGTGCAATAATCTGCAAAAGGACAATAATATGGGCCACTGGAGGGCTTTGGCATATCTCTCATGGGCAAGATTTTGTAGTTTGTACCTTGAATTTTCAGGCAGAAGTGTTATGCAATTTTATGATATGTTTGGCTAACTGTCATCTCATTCCCATCCTTTAAGTTGATCCCAGAAACAGAGGAAGAGTAACTGTTATGAACGAAGTTTCTGCACGTCCTTACACACATACATTGGCTTTAGCATCTGACAAAGGCTCAGACTAATTTAGAAAAACTCATTCTTGATGCAGAAAACAAGTGCATGGCCAACATTGGTTAAGTCAGGAGGAGGAGAGATGAATATCAAAAGTTCCACATCACACACAAATGATGGTGAACAGGGTGTACAGGTATTGGGCTAATTGGCAACTCTCTTAGGCTCTGACTACTGTGTTGTGCTTGAATAGTTGCCAGTTTCCTGCCAAAGTGGAAACGTTCAATTGCTGTAATTCCATAACTATGATAAATTGAACAAAAATATTTCATGGATGGGTGTACCGTGCCATTTCCAAGACATTACTGCACAATACAGTACATTTTGTGAGGCTCACTAAAATTGCCAGATATTGTAATTGCACCACGAGAGATTTTGCAACCACCCTTAGCTACAGTTCACTGCTTAAACAGTTTTAGTCTGATGTCTACCAGTTTGATGGAATAGGTCAAGGTCAAAGGTAAGGTCAGAATTTGACCCCTATGTGTTTTAGTTTACAGTACTAGTAGTTACTTGATGATTGTTAGTATCAGTTGTGTGTGCCTTTGGTAGTTATGAATCCATCTACAGTGTTAAGTGAAGAGTTACTGCACTTTTGCATTTTGCGGCTGTATGATCATGTGCACTATAAAAAAAAAAAAAAAAAAAATGGACACGTTTTTGGAAAAGCGTACCATTCATTCATGTTTTCATTGCACAGTTTTAATTTAATGAGTATAATGCTGACTGAAAGGGGGAGAAATGTGTGTGTACCATATTTAGCTATGAAATAAAATAGCTTTAGCTCCTTGTTTATGATGATGTGGTTTAGTCTTGCCACTACCAGATTTTATTCAACTTAGGAAAGGCCTTTTAAATTGGAGGGGTTTGTTAAGGCAATATTGTATCCCTCAGATCAGATTTTATCATAAACTGAATCAAATCATCAGGAAACGGTTAGAATAAATTTAAAAATACATCTCGGCACAGTTCATGAAGAACAGTTCATGATTTTAACATCTTCCCTAGGTGATTGAAGATGTGAATGCTATGGGTCTGTCACCATACGAGTTGATGATTCAGCAGAATATTGCTGAGAAGCGCAAATTCTTGGATTCTTTGGGTATATTCAAAGTGAAAGAAGAGTTGAAGGAGAGTCTGCCTCGTCCTGCCAAAAAGACGACTCCTTACCGAGGCATTGCCAGAAGCCCCTCACCCTCGCGCCCGTATGTATGACTTACTTATATGTTGAAAGCACTCATTATAATGTGACCTAGCTTGTGATTTTTTTTTAAATTATTATTTCCCTCTCATTAAACAGCAGTTGCATTCATAATAAGTTGATGGCTTTTGGTAGTTGTGAACAGTAATGACTGTCTGACAAGTGTATGTGGCATGCATGTGCAGTATAAAGAATAATACCAGCAAGGGAAGGTGGAGGGGCTGATAGTTAGGCATTTGAAGTGGAGAGCCAAGTATCTAGGATCCCATATCATTTGACATGCTGTTGATGGTTCTTCTTTCATGATTTCTATATCCTCCTCATTCCTGTTCCCCCCCCCCCCTTTTTTTAAATACTGTATCATCTTATTTCTGAATGATTTTTTGGCTCATTCCACTGAAAATGCTGCTGTTAGTTCTCCTGTTTACCATGTTCTGCCCTATCTTGCAGTTGGTAATTTGGATTGAGATGATGATAATAGTCTTTTTGTATTTGTTGGCATTGGCACAGTTATTTGTGATATTTGGTTGGACGACCAGTATTTAGACTGAGGATCCTATCGCTGGGCCTCTACTCCTCTAGTGGGGATATAAAGGATGATGATGGATGAATGTAATGTTATTAATTTTGTTGATGCAGTTATTTGTTCCTCGACAGAGCAATGCTGCAGTGAAATCTGAGGCAGCAACACCTCACACATGAATGGGCATTGAGCAATAGTTGGTAGTAGGTGTCACTCCAGGTTCATCTGCATGTGAACCCAGTAGACCATAGTTTGAAGTCACCTTTCTTCAGTCCAGCATCCATCTCTGTTCAGAGAGGGAAAGAGTTGAGAGATCTTTGTATAATCAGTCATTAGAGCAACCAGGTTTTATCAGTACCATCACATGAAGGTGTCCCTCTGTAGATCCAGTGACCATTAAAGAATTGGTTGATAGGTGGATGAATGTAGTATTATTTGTTGATACAATAATGTTTGCATGGCAGAGCTATGCTGCAGTGTAGTTTGAAGCTCACCTGAATGTGCATAACGGCTTGGATTATGACTGAATATATGGTTTTAACATTATTCGGTAATGCAGTACTGTATACTTAGGCAGAGTTGTGTTGTGGTAAAATATAAGGCAGCAACATCTTGCAGTTGAATGTCATTAAAAGATGGGATTATTGAATCAATGATTTTAAAATTATTTGGCAATCAATGACCTATGCTCTGGCAGAGTTGTACTGCGACGAAGTCTGAGGCAACAACGTCAGACACCTGATGGCCTTCACCTACCTCTCCCATCAGATACTCAGGTTGCCCTTGCTGATGAGCGAAATGACCGCACCAGGCCATCTCCAGGTTTGTGTTCAGATGTCCCTTGAGCTCCATACTGTCAGGTCACATAAGTTGCCTTTTCTGTTAATAACCTCTTAAATTTGGTGACTATCATTTAATGACCTGATGCAGCTTCAGAATGACTTTCTGAACTGTAGGAGCCAGATATAGCATTCATGAACACCTTGACCATAAATTGTCTTCACCTAGTTGAGTATAATTGTAGTGTTAGCAAAGTGTAATCATAAGTACTTGTATGTCATCATATTGAGGAAGTTAACCTACTCATGGTTAGGACCACTCAAGTTTTCTATACTAGCAGATGCCACATTACAGTAACCTCTCAAATAACGCAAGGGTTAGGTTCCTGGAGAGGTCGCTTTAGTTAAAAACGCGTTTTTTAAACAAAATTTTCCCATAAGAAACAATGGTAATATTGGGGGTTACATTCCTGGACCCTGGGAAAGTCAACTCATTTGGAGAGTTATACTACTTTATACTTAAAAGCAGCAATATTAATTTGAAGGAAAATGCACTTAAAAAACAAAAACGGTATATCTGGGGAGAAATAAACAACATTTGAGCCCTAGTTGGGCCGAAGTGTTGTTTACTTCTCCCCAGATACATACTGTTTTCATTTTTTACATGGATTCTCTTTCAGTTCGGCGTCATTCACAGCACTGTGAAAGTTCCTCAGCATTATTATTACATTAGTAGGTCGTAAAAACACTACAGTAAAAGCAACATTTTCATTATAGTAAGTAGGTCACAAACAATAACAACACACACGGCCTCACTTCATCTATGCATCACTCGTCTGCTGCTGTCCCTCCTTACCCCTCTACCCCACCTCCCGCCGCTCCTCACCCTAAATTTGTTGTCCCTCCTCGCTCTGCTGTCCTTCCTCTGACTCTCGTGCTTCTGGTGATGAAGATAACTCCCTTAAGTTTTCTGTCTTCTTCATAAAGAACTGCTCTATCTTGGTCTGAGTGGTTTTCTTCTTTCTGTTCTGCAGCATCAAGTTGTATCAATTTAGATCTACCATCACTTTCCTGGCCAAATTTTGTCCGAAAATGAGCCAAATTGCTCAGAATGGGGCCAAACTTCATTTTCAAATATTATAGTTCGAATAAAACCAGTTTAAGCAACAGACAAATAAAAAATTGTATTTATGCATAAACTGCCACACACGGTCTATCAGCTTGGGACTGTCCAAGGCGCACGCGGCTAATTTGAAATCTTCACGTACATATAAAGTCGCGTTAAATCGAGAAACCCTTGTTAGTTAAACATATCTCCTTAAATATTTGCTCGTGTTAAAACGAAAACGCATTTTTTAAACTCGTGTTATTTGAGAGGTAACTGTATTTTCTTTAGCTGAAAGTGAGTTGTAGATGCCTGAGTATTAATACTGATTCCATGTCATAGGAGCCTGAGTACAAGTAAACTGGAAAATTTTGTGTTTTAAAGTTTCTTTGCTAACTGCACATTACTAAGATTTACTAAGTCCCCATATTTTCAATACCAGTTTTTACACATTCTTGTAAAGAATTTTTTTTAAAGGTTAACTTGTACTTCCACTGTAAATTCAAGTGAAATACTGTATATAAAAAAATTATCTAGTATAATTCGGTTGCTGTATGTACAGCAACAGTGCCAGTTATATGAAGAAATTTTTGATAATTTAGTGCACACCCCTAATAGTTGCATTTTTTCCCCTTTTTTATTTATATATAGTTGTTTATTTATTTTATTTTTTATTTTTTGCTATAAAGAGTTAAACCTCACTATAACGGACTAATTGGGGCCCAAGCCATTCCAAAAAAAGTGGAGTTCTGATAAAAACGACATCTGGACTTCCTCCTGCTAATCTGGATTTATTCCAACATATCTGACGTAATTCCAGATTGCACCAACGGTTTTTAAACTGTTTTCACTACCATTACAGTACTGTTCTATGCTATACTGTACATTCAGTACAGTAATTAAATGGTATAATATATATAATGATCCTGTACTGTGCACTGATAAACATGTCTTTTATTTACCTTATTGTGGTGAACATACCTGAAGTGGTCAGGCAGTCTGGACTGCTTCTGGCTTTGTCGGACTTTTTCTGATACATAAGAATTTCATTAATTAGCTCCTCAATTCTGATAAAAGCGAATTCCAGTCTATTGAAGTCCGTTATATCGAGGTTGTACTACTGTAGTCCAAGTATATGATGATGATGATAACAGTGACTGCCTACCTCCAGTCTTGTGGCCCTGTCTTGCCTTCCACACCACTTAACATTATGCATGTGGACCACTCACTCGATGTAGGTCTGCTCATGGGTGTCTGCCCTTTCCTCTCTTCCATCCTTCTTTCCTTCTGTCCTCTTCTGTCTTTCTTTCCTTCTGTCCTCTTCTGTCTTTCTTTCCTTCATTCATTCCTTGTACGTCTGCCTACAGGTGACATTACACTCCCTCTTCTGTCTTTCTTTCCTTCATTCTTTCCTTTTCCTTCTGCCTGTGGGTGACTCCACACTGAGTGACAAGCCACATGATTTCCTGTACACCAGGAAACCATTTACATATGCTGGGTGGTAACCATATAACCAAATTATGGTGCCTGGTGGTTTAGTGGGTAATTATTGTGCTCCATTCGGATTGAGCCAGTGAAGGTTTATATCCAAGGGGTGGTTGGGGTTTATTGCTCATGTATAGTCGCTCAGGGATGAGTGAGGCTGGTCACTCTCATCTTAATTGTCAGGACCAACCGCCTAGCCCCGGGCTCCTACGCTCCTCATGGGGCAATGTAGGACTGGATGATGGATGGGTGGACAAACCTTATCATCATCATCATAAATTTTTCCTAGTAAGGATGGGATGAGGTTGGGTCAAAAGGAAAGAGAAAACTTAAAAGAGGGAGAATTATTCTAGTAAGTCCTAGCCTAAAATTTAGGATGGGTGAAGACTGAATGGTACTTTATGTAGATTAATTTAAAGTAAGATATGCTACTGGTTCCTGAGTGAAGGGCGAATAGCACATAAAGAAATTGATTTCTTTCATCAAGGTAACTTGATAATGAATCATGAGTCACTAAATGAAGATTAGGTGTTAAATTATTGGCAGCTGAATGTTGAAGCTATTTTTAACTGGGACTGACTCAGAATGATTCGATGACAGGGCCAGCCCCAATAGTGGAGTACTGCCGTAAATCTGACCAAGAAGCCTGGGAAAATTTCCTGCCAGAGGTTAAGGAAGCACTGACAGGGAATGTTAGCACGGATCATTCCTGGGCTGGCAGCATTATCAGGTGAGTGTTTGTTCCTTGTATAATTATCCACCTGCATGTCATCCAGTTGCAGGTTGTTAATTTTGCTCCTGGTATTACCAGATAACTTTGTTTAGCTGTGAAGAGAAATTTTTAACTGGAGAGGTTATAGAATTCATGTACTGTATACCGTATAGCTCTTTACAACAAGACCCATGTCCCTATGCTCCTAATGGGGCAAAAAAAAAAGAAAAGTACAGTATTTTAATCTGCATAAAGATAGTCTGTTAACATTCTTGTCTGTTGATCAGGTTTATATGTTTCCCCTTTGTTTATACCACCAGTAATATAGAAAACATTGTGATATTTTAGAGTACATCTCCCACTTGTAATGAAAACTGCTGTACTGTATTATTGGGAGTTGGAGCTTGCCCAGGTTTTCACCCAGCCTTCTTCTCTTCTGGCAGTGTGGTTGAAAGGATGAAGAAGATGCAGATACGTGAAGAGTGGGTGGTAAAGGCTGTCCCGTGTCGCACGTTTGCCATTCAGATTCACCCCACCGTGGCTAAAACGCTTGTTCTTGTAGGGGCTAAGTGGGGTGAACTGGGTGAGTAGCTGTGAGCCGCATGAGGGTGATTTAAAGAAACTTGAGATTGGAACAAAACTCTATTCCTAATAAGTTTATTGCCCTGAAGAGACCAGCAGGTCTCTAGTTTTTTCCCTAACTTCTATTTCTCTGTAGTTTGTCTATCCATCTGTCTATAGCCAGTGCCATAATCTTGTAAAGGGTAGCCGTTCGTCTTTGAGTTGTGTTACGTGGAGGGGCACTAACCCTCTGCCAACCCACGTGTTGACATGTAGGGAACACATATGAATTGGTATATGGTTACCACCCATTGTTGTAATTGGTCTTGACTTACAGGAAACCATTAGACTTGTCACTCAGTGTAAAGCCACCTGAAAAGGGAAGAAGAGTAATAAAAAATGACAGGAAAGATGGGAAAAATTGGAAGAGAGGAGGGCAGACAGAGATAAAGAAGGGTAAAGGTGAAGGAAGAAGTAGGCAACACTACATCAGGTGAGTGGATGATGGTGTTCACATGAACTTGGAGTTGCAACAAGAACAATCCTCATACAGAAGACCTTCGTTATACAATAAACCAGTATTCAGTGAATTGATTATATATTGCAGAGGAGGTGGGGTCTTTTTCCAGTTGCTATATAACATTTTTGCTTACACAGTTATTACGATCTTGGACGAAACCTCCCTTGTCAGTGTATGAGAGGCCTGTAGCCAGACTTTTCAAGAGGAAGTGGGGGTCATATTCTGCTGAATCTGGACTTGCATAGCAGCTGGCTCGTCTAAGTTCAGGTGCATGCTTGCTGTAGGGGTTCAGGTGTATACATAAGCAATATTGAGAAGCAGCACAAAACTTCTGAATGATGGAGAGTGACTCTTTTTGCACTGATTTTAAAAAACAGACTGTGAGAAAGGGAGCCTTTAGGCAGGTGGGGGGGGGATTGTCCTACCCTCATGACCCTCCCCCCCCCACAGGCCTGCATGATCGTTATTTTTTCTTATACAGTCACTGACCTGTAAGCTTACTGTCACTGTTTTTTCCAAGATGGCCTTTGAACTTGGTCAGTGTCGGTTTTATTAGTGTCACTGATGGAACAGTAGTATTGTGTTGGAGTTCATGCATGCATCTCTCTCTCTCTCTCTCTCTCTCATATGTGTGTGTGCATATATATACTGTATATATATATATATATATATATATATATATATATCATCATCATCCGGACCTCCTTTCCCACCCAAGGACAGGGTGAGGAGTAGCAATGTCCAGACAGCCCAAACTTGCCCAGTCCAATGGGCCACACTTCCATTCACTCATCATTCAAGCCCCCGGAATCCTGGCTCTATCAGATATCCCCCAAACATTCGCCACGTTCTGTAGCTTCACACACACTATCCAATTGAGTCAATCTGGACACTCTCAAGCACACAAGGGGTGCCAGAATCCCTGATCACTCACTTCTCCTCACAACATTCATCCAGCCAGCTCGATCTCTTGTCAGTTCCCAAGCTTCACCAACTTCCAAACCTCTCTTCCACACACACTCATCCACCATAATCTCTCCACCTTCTCCTTGGCCTACCTCGCCTCCTCCCTCCTTCAAATTCGTTCAGATATAACTTTTTCACCACTCAGTTGTTATCCATTCTCTCCACATGACCATACCATCTCAGTACACTATTTTCGATTCTGGTGTCCACCGACTTCCTCACTCCGCACCTTTCACATATCACAGTGTTTCATATCCTGGCCACCCTCTGTACTCCACATACATTCATCAGCAGTCCCATCTACATTGCTTTTACTCTTGACTTTTCATTTTCATGCCACATCATAGTCTCACATCCATATGTTAAAGGTGGCACTAACACTCCCTCATGTAAGCTTCGTGCAGCTGCAACACTCAGGCCCCTGTTTCTTATCAAGGCCTTCATTGTACCAGCTACTTTTCTTCCTTGTGTCACTCTGCTTTCAACTTCTTTTGCATATTTTCCTCTCTTTTCTATCACTGTACCCAAGTATTTGAACTCTCACCAATTCCAGTCTCTCTCCATTCACTATAACATCACACTGGGAGTCACCTTCTCTCTCAATAACCATCACTTTACTCATTTCAACATTTACTCCCAAGGCACGACACTCACAGACATCAGCAAAACTCTGCACTAGATAGATATAGATAGATAGATATAGATATACAGTATATGCTACTACTAGGTGATTTGACCTTTTTTTTTTTTTTTTTTTGAGAGAGAGAGCTCTCTGCTACTGAAGGAATTTATGAAAGCTTTATCTAGCCCCTTCAGTTCTAGATGAGTATCTTAACCCCCCCCTCTGCAAGAGCCATTCATAACATCCATACCCCTAGCTGCAGGCAGTGCCAGAGCTGTTCCTAAACGGCCTAAGATTTTAAAAATTGGCAAAAATTGAGATATTGACAGAGGAGGGAAATAATTACTCTACACTCAGTTTTGAATGTGGGGCATCCCGGGAGACCACTATGAGTCACCCAGAGCACATCCCGTACATGCGCACTGCCCCCGCATCGTCAGCTTTGACTGCGTACAAAAAAAAATAATAGGAAAAATTTAAATATTGAGAGAGGCTGGAAATATTTACCTGGTGTTCAGCTTTGAATGTAGCAGATCATAGGAGACCACTGTGAGTCACCCAACAGGAGATATTGATAGAGACTGGAGATATGTACCAGGGGTCAGAATTTGAATATGGTGGGACATATGAGTCACCTAGTGCTCGTCCTACACTGTCGACCTTGGGTCGCCCCAGTTCACCTTTGACCGTGGTTGAGAGAGCACTGTGGCAGGGTGAAGCTGTTTCCAAGACGAAATCAACAGCATTCTCTTTGGTTTTCCCTATGATAGGGGCTCCAACTCCTTTTCTGATGATGTGGCCGATAGGTGTTCACGAGTGAGGCCCAAAATCAACCTTCCTGGCCTCTGTTATTACCAGTTTGGATGCTTTGATGAGTTTTGCATCAAACCTAACCTATCTAGGCCATAAACAAGAAATCGAAAATTGGCCGGCACTGAGGGGGTAAGAGGTGCTAAAGTCACCAGCAGAGAGGGGGTTAAACTGACAACTCTTCTGGAGTTAGAAGGGAAAAAAATAGATATTGTGTCCTTTGGCTGAAGGGGTTACAAAAGATCACTGTATATAAAAATAGATTTGTATGAGCTGTTGCTCAGTGGGTTAGAGCGCTCCGCTCTGACCGAAGGGTCAGAGGATCTAATCCACCCAAGGGTCATTGGTAGACATCAGGAAGGGCATCCGGTCATAAAATGCTACACACTTGAGTCCAAAGTCCTCTACCCAGGGGCAACTCCTTAGCGCTTCGGGGATACCTGGCATAAAACCAAATTATATTATTATATTATTATATGAGAAGTCACAGCTTGGGTATTGAACCTGGAAGCTAACATGAAACCGAAAGGGAGAGTGGAAATTACAATAGCAACTCCTCCCACAGTGTTTGGTTTAAGGCTGTGCTTGTTAAGAATTGGAAAAAAATGTTTCAGAAAGTGAGTGTATAAGACACACCCTTTGTTTCTCATTTGATCTCATTCATCATCTTTGTACAGGTGTGTGGGATGTGAACCGGGAAGATGACAGCAATGGAGCACACTATTTTAACCCTCACAGCCGCCCAATCAATTGTTTAACAGTGGACCCCTCACAGCCATCCCTTGTCTACACCACCAGTTATGATGCAACTTTGAGGACCACCAACATGCAGGCCGGCATGGTTCAGGAGGTAAGATTGTTTCGTTTCACCCTTTCTGCCTTACTTATTCAGTAGAGCATTATCTTTTTGCCATTTATTCTAAAATTATTGTTTCTGTCACTTCATCCTTCTAAGCTTTCATAAGAAAGTAGTGTAGTGAAAAGTTCTACATATCCCAGACAGGTATGCAGAGAGTATGGGAGCAAGTGTGTGTGTGAGGCCTAGACCTTCTCTCGAAAATATTTATGATAGTAGTGTACTACCATTTTTTTCCTGCACATGGTGCCAGAGAAGCATTGGAAAGGTATATACAGGAAGTATTTATTTATTTGTTTGTTTTTTATTATATTTTTCTACAACTGGCTTGAGGGGAATGGCTTGCTGAAGTCACATTGCTACCCGTAATCTGTTTGATCATTTTCCCACAACTTACATTACCATTTGTTTGGAAAAAGGTGTGGTATTGAGATTACATACGTGATTTATAACGATGACTCGTGTGTTTTTGTTTCATGTTGTTTTATATATTGAGTGGTTGTTGGGGGTGCTCACCTTCCACTCACTTGATGTACTCGTAGTGTTGCCCTAGGATGCCTGCCCTTTCCTGTTCTCCATCATTCCATCCTTTCTCTTCTGTCTTTCTTTCATTCCTCATCCTTCTATCTATGGGTGATGCTGCGCTGAGTGATAACCCAAATGGTTTCTTGTACACCACGAAACCTTTAATGATGCTGGGTGGTAGCCATTAACCAAATTATGGCGCCTGGTGGTTTATTTGGCAGTTAAGGCACTCCAATTGGATTGAGCTGGTGTAGATTTATATCCAAGTGGTTGTTGGGGTTTATTGCTTGCATAATGCCACTCAGGAATGAGTGAAGCTGGTCACACCCATCTTAAATGTCAGGACCAACTTGCCTAGCCCCAGGCTCCTATGCTCCTCATGGGGCAACACTGGATTAGATGATGAATGAATATATATATATTGTACCTTAACCCGCCCCATCCCGACGATGTATGGGTACGTTACAACGATTTGCATTTGCCAGTCCCGGCGACGTACCAGTACGTCGTGCAATTGCAATGTGCATAATTTCGACAATTTTCAAATTTCACGCTTGATTTGCGGTACGTACCCTCGCTTGACCTTCCCCTACCTGCCACCAGGCGGGGACACTCGGCGACCCCGCGCGACCCGCGCTAGCCCGCCACTCGTCCACTCACCTGGTAGCCACGGTCCTGCTCAGACATGGCTAAGAGAGGTCTCTCAGACAGCGAGATTCAAGTCGCCCTGGACACCTTTACCGGCGACAGTGATTCCCCACTGGATGACGAGGAGATGGACAAAGATTATGTGCAGCCAGAGGAGGAAGAAACCACCAGCAGTGACGAGGAAGTTCCGTCACCCAGGAAGTGGCAGTACGTGACTTACCGTGCTGCTAGAGAGGGGCAGGAGGCAAAGAAGGCACGTGGTATATCCTATCCCTATCCCCGGCGTGCTTTGGAAGGAGAATACGAGGACGAGGACGGAGCCATGGGACGTGCTGCCACGTGGTATGGACAGGAGGTCATAACACATCGTGGCCCAGAGCGCACACCACGTCGTATGAGCAGGTATGGGCCTAGCATTCTGTTTGGGGAGCTAGGAAGTCAAGTGGAGGGAGTGGGGAGTGAAATGGAAAGTCCTGGGATTAGGGAAAGTGAGAGCGACGTGAGTGAGTCATTGCTCTCCCTACGTAGTGTGAGGCGGCAGGGTGGATCACGTGGGCCAGTGCGGGTGCGTTCCTTATTACGTGGGGTTGTGAGGGAGGGGGAAGGTGGGGAGGAACCACTCCAAAGCACGTCTTATGCTCCCCAATATCCCCTAACCCGTGGTTGAGCTAGGTTGCGTGAGAGAGCACGTGGTGTGGTAATGGAGGGGGAAGGCGGGGAGGAACCACTCCCCAGCACGTCTTCTGCTCCCCAATATTCAACTATTTCATCCCCACAGCCCCCTAATGTTCCTCAAGGCCGTAAGGGTAAGGGAAAGGGAAAGGGTAAAGGCAGAGGGAAGAGGAGTGATAGTGGGGAAGCCCTCCGTACTCCTTCTCCCCCACCTCCCCAACCAGGATCTCCTCCCCACCCAGACGAAGGCGGTGATGGGGACAAGGGATTTGTGTCGTGGGATTGGGAGGATGGGAGTGATTTTTCTCCCCTCATTCACCCCTTCACTGAGCAAGGGCGATCTGGCAGCATTGCACCAGGTATTCACAGTAATTCCACCAGGTTGGATTTTTTCCACCTCTTTTTCAGTGAGGCATTCGTAGATCAGATCGTTTATCAAACAAACCTGTTTGCAAGCGCCCAGCGCCTAGAAAGTGAAAGATTGGGAACAAGCAGTAGGCATTCTATGATCTATGATTACCCTGTCTCCCTTCCAGAAATGTTTTTATTTTTTGCCCTTGTCCTTTTGATGGGTATTATAAGAAAGAATAGAATTCCTGCTTACTGGACTAGGGACCCTGTTATGTTTACCCCCATATTTGGTCAAGTGATGAGCCGTAATCGGTTTCAACAAATTCTAAGTCGCCTCCATTTTTATGATGCTCATGACCCTGCAAATGCAAACAACACTGACAAAATGAGGCGAATTCGGTTGGTCTTTGATCACCTCAGGCAAACCTTTCGATCTTCATTCTATCCCTATAGAGATCTCGTCATAGACGAGAGTCTCGTGTTGTGGAGAGGCAATATTTCATTCAGACAGTATATACCCAGCAAAAGGCACTGTTTTGGGTTCAAGATCTTTGTTATGTGTGACTGTAGGACTGGATACGTGCAAGACATAGTCTTGTACACCGGTGCACAGACAGACATAATAGAAGATCGAAGTATTGGACTGTCGGGAGCAGTGGTAAAGACGATGATACAAGACTACCTTCATCGCGGTCACGTTCTCTACCTCGACAACTGGTATGCTAGCCCTCTTCTCGCTCGTTATCTTCACACACATGAAACGGGAGTCTGTGGAACCGTAAAGGTGAACCGGCGTCACATGGTCAAGGTAGGGCGGAAACTTGCAAGGAGTGAGGTTGTCTTCTTCAAAGCAAACAACATCCTTGCAACAATGTGGAACCACAACAGAGAAGTAAGCCTCTTGTCCACGGTTCACCGCCCCTTGATGCACCGTACTGATTCTGTAGATTACCATAGCGACAGCAGGCGTCGTGTTTGGAAACCTGAGTGTGTAATGGATTACAATATAAACATGCGCCTCGTGGACCAGTCAGACTCCATGATATCGACGGTAGAGTGTGCCAGGACAACGATGAAGTGGTTTAAAAAACTGTTCTTTCACTTACTAGATATCACTGCTCTGAATTGCCACCACCTTCACGCCATGACCACAGGAGTTCAGGAAACATTTGAAGGGTTTGTGGGGGAGCTCACAAGAGAAATCTTTGCTAAGTATGCTGTTGAAAGGCCCCAACAGCGCCCCCGCACTGCCCCTATTACCCAGACTCCCCAGAGAATATCCGGCCGCCATTTCCCCACTCCTATCCCTCCCCAGCCCAACAGACCTAGGCCCCAGCGCAGGTGTCATGTGTGCAATAATTCCCAGGTGAGACTCACGACACAGAGGAAGGACACCCGCTATGAGTGCGTGCAGTGTGACGTGGGTCTGTGTATTCACCCATGTTTTAGTGAATATCACAAGTTGATGCAATTTTAGCATGGTGTGAATGCGAAAGGACGCTGAAATTATGAGGTAAATGCGACAGACAGACGCTCAGTGAAATTATCAGTCATGTAGATCTCCAAATATTAGTATAAAGTGCCTACGGGTAGAACATAAGTGAAAACATTGGGTGTAAGTATATAAATGTGCCCTAAGTTGAAACTTACATAGAGAGGGTTGTATGATGCGATATTCTGTCACTCAGTGCAATAAATACGGCCCGTAATTATATAATTATTATTATGTGACATTCTTACGGGTATAATATAAGTTCATATTATTGTATATGATGATGTATATTCTAAGTCAAATAATCATAGCGTGTGTATAAAGATAAGATTTCCTGACGTTCAGTCGAATGAATAAGGCACGTATTAGTCAAAATAAAAGTCAGCAAGTGATAAAGTGAATAATTAGTATATAAGTGTGTGAGTATTATGTATGACGAAACATTCCTTGCGAGGGTATTTTCAGGCGATATTCTCACGCTCACTTGAATAAATAATGGCAGTAAGTATGTACAGTGCATTCTAGGGGTGTAAACGTGTGTAATGTAAGTGGGAAAATATAATTGGAGTGAATAAATAAAGTAGATGATGAAACACGAGTGTTTGAGATCGTGGTTGCTACGTGAATATGCGCTAGCATATCGCTAAATGCCCTCGTAATGAATGAAAATAATTGAAAACCTTTACAGTGGTGGAGGAAAGGTTCTATGTAAAGGGGAAAAT
The DNA here is from genome assembly GCF_032717465.1 of Coenobita brevimanus. NCBI lineage: Eukaryota > Metazoa > Arthropoda > Malacostraca > Decapoda > Coenobitidae > Coenobita > Coenobita brevimanus. The sequence goes on from NC_137043.1 coordinate 34,034,105, forward strand.
AATTGGAAAGTGATAAAACAATTTGGTATGTTGAAATACGAGTCATAGCGAGTGCGCTTACTAAGCTGATGTGCGCTAAACTTATGCTGCATGTCATCATAATGAATGAAAACATCTGAAAACACTTACAAACAGTTGTAATTGGTAAATTGTCATTGAAACAGAAGTATACAAGTAGAAAAAATGATAGGTTGACTCATACCAGAAACTTAGCATATAGCATGTTACGACTCGGACCAAACTCGCTATGCTCGCGCGATGGTACAATGCTTATTTTTCATATATATATATGTGTCTGAAATCCATTATATTGTTACTGTTATTGTTTATTAGTTCAAATTCAATAAATGTAGAGGTGTTGTGTGTTGTTTCTCCCATTATTCCTTACCATAGAAAACGTAAACGCATATCCAGCCCATTACAGAATACGATACCTGCGGGGGGAAACCGCACCTGTACAGACCACTTATAGACCGCAGGGACCACTTTCTTTATGATTTTCCTTCGTTTCTCGACCTAAGCGGAAGTTTTAGCAGAAAAAAAAATTTTCCAAAAAGGCTCGGGACTGGGGGATGTCATAGGTGCGGAAAGCCTCGGGACGTGACGGGTTAAGATGGAAAGGCAGTATCTCTGGGATGTATAAAATTTCTGATGTTATCATTATTTTGCAGGTATATTTTGTGTGTGTGTGTGTGTGTGTGTGTAAATTGAAGTACGATAGATGAACAGTGATGCCTGGGTGTACAGAAATTGTCACATTGACGTTTTTTGCAGGTATATAGCCATGTACCAGAGCATGTCACCAACCAGTGGCTGTCTTGGCATGCACATGCTGACCAGAACACCATCCTTGTGGCAGCTTCACATGGAAAAATTGTTCAAGTATGTCTTTGGTGTTCATTTTTTATCTTATTGTTTTCAGGTACAATTAGTCCATATTTAAAGTTATTCCAGTTAAAATTATTTCATTACTGGGTTGCTAATGAAGTAACATGGTAATTCATCTTAAAGGTGTATGTGTTTCATTATCAGATTGTTTTGAAGTCAGCAGTGACACTGACTTTTTTTTTTCAGTAATTTCATATAAAAGTAGCATTTTTGTCACTACGCAATGTGTTAACAATGCTCATTTTTATCTTATTTGTTTCAATTATGCTTTCTTTTTTAGTGGATTGTTTTCAGGTACAATATGTTATCTCCTTATGTTTATTGGATTGGTGTTTCAAGTACTGGTATGTTAGCTGTGCTTGTTATGTGATTTGTTTCAGTTTTTGTTAATATTTATTTGTTTTCAGGTAGACTACTGGTATGTTATTTTCTGAACACATTGGTTTCAGATATGTTGTTTGTGTTTTGTCTCTCTGATTGGTCTCTGTCTCCCTGCACAGTTGGTTTATCATATGTGTTTATTTTATTGGCTGCTTCACCCTATCTTTAGATGGGGAAAAGGTCATGATGATGATATAATGTGTTAAAGGTTTGGATGGTACCAAGAATGTTCCTTTTATTCATTACCTCAACTATTTTTTCGGCCATAATAATAGTAGTGTCCACAAGCAATATGAGTTTTGACTCAGCTTATGTTACTGTTCTGTGCTTTGGAGTCATTCTTTCACTCAGTCTGTTGTTCATTTTCTTTCAGGTTGATGTGCGAGAGGACAAAAGGAAACCCCGATCTTTCCGTGTGCACAATGGGAAGAACGTAAAGGTGGTTACACAGCACCCAGGAAACTCAAATTACTTTGCTTCAGGTTCCAGAGATGGGTAAGTTTCAGATATGAGCCCATGCACTCATTACTTTAGGAGACTTTGTATTATCTCTTCTTTAGCAATTTGTTATGCATGTTACAAGTTGATTCTCATTTTTGTGTTATGTATGCCTTGTTCTTAACAGAGAATGCATAAGTATACAATAATATATTAGCCTAATTTACTGGATGCAGAAATAAATTAACAAGGAAGAGGTGCTAGGAAACCTCCTAAGCTGACCAGAATATGACTCATGATGTTAACCTGTCATTATGCCCTTCAGCTAGAGGACCTAATTTTTTTATTGTTCTTCCTATCATCATCATCATCATCTGGACCTCCTTTCCCACCCAAGGGCAGGGTGAGGAGTAGCAGTGTCCAGACAGCACAAACTTGCCCAATCCAAATAGGCCACACTTCCATTCACTCATCATTCAAACCCCCGGAATCCTGGCTCCACCGGATACTCCAAAAACATTCACCATATTCTGCAGATTCACACAACATATTCGATTGAGTCAATCCGGACGCTGCCATGCTCACAAGGGGTGCCAGAATCCCCTATCACGCACTTCTCCTCACAAAATTCATCCAGCCAGCTTGATCTCTTGTCAGTTCCCTAACCTCACCGACTTCCAAACCTCTCTTCCGCACACACTCATCCACCATATCTTTCAACCTTCTCCTTGGCCTACCTCTCCTCCCTCCTTCAAATTTGCTGAGGTATACCTTTTTTACCACTCTGTTGTTATCCATTCTTTCCAAATTACCATACCATCTCAGGACAATCTCTTTGATTCTGGTGTCCACCGACTTCCTCACTCCACACGTTTCATGCATCACATTACAGGGTGTTTCATATCCTATCCACCCTCTGTACTCCACATACATTCATCAGCAGTCCCATCACTGCTCTTACTCTTGACTTTTCATTTTCATGCCACACCATAGTCTCACACTCAAGCCTCTGTTTCTTATCAAGGCCTTCACTGCACCAGCCACTTTTCTTCCTTGTGTCACTCTGCTTTCAACTTCTTTTGCACATTTTCCTCTCTTTTTTATCACTGTACCCAAGTATTTGAACTCTCACCAATTCCAGTCTCTCTCTATTCACTGTGACATCACACTGGGAGTCACCTTCTCTCTCAATAACCATCTCTTTACTCTTTTCTACATTTACCCTCAAGGCACGACACTCACAAACATCAGCAAAACTCGGCACTAGCCTACTGAGTTCTTGTCCGGTGCTTGCAAGCAGTACTGCATCATCAGCATACAACAAATTTGAGATATTCCGTGTATCCATTCATTACCAGTGCCATCCCTCTCTCCATTACTCGTGTTTTTATTTCTTTCATCACCCCATCCATATATATATATTGAACAACCAAGGGGACATCACACAACCTTGTCGCACACCCACACCGATCGTGAACCACTCACATAGATGCCCATTAACCCTTACACATGCTTCGCTACCATCATAAAAATTCTTGACAGCACCTAACAGCTTACCATCTACACCATACATGCGCAAAACTTTCCACAATCCCTCTCTGTCTACTTTGTCGTATGCTTTTTCCAGATCCATGAATGCCATAAACACCTTATGGTCCTTCTCACAAGCCTTCTCTGCTACCTGTCTCGCTGCAAATACTTGTCCACACATCCTCTGCCACTCCTAAAGCTTGACATACATACACCTCGAGCTGACACATTTGTTGTCTCTCATTCCACTCTGCCACACCTCATTCATCAACAAAGCAACTCTTTACATCTTCCTCTCCCATTCATTCCCGATCTTTCACATTTCACACCCTCCCACTCCTCCACTTCGCACCCTTTCATCCTCATTTCACACAATGCCATCACAGCATATCTTGCACTCTTGAACACATTCACCACTTCCACCCTCTTGCTTTCGTCATTCACACCTCTCACATTCCACATGGCCACGCGAGTCTGCCCATTTGGTTGGGGCCCTGGTGCAGGTTTTGGGCCCTCTGAGGCTCCTATGATCAAATTATTTTCTTCAACCTCAAGAGGGACTTTCAAGATGGTGCAGATTATATATTGCTCTCATTAATTGTGTACTGTAGCTACTGTGAAACATCATCACCGAGCTGAACGAAACGACTTGAAGTAGCAAGAATGCCATGAAGAAAATGTAGCTAATTGAATTTAAGGGGTCAGATGAGATCTGCCCTTCTAGCTGTAGCTCAGCAGTGTATCCTATAAAAAATTTGCTTGATCAAAGGGTATTTGGCATATTTGTCCATATGTAGTCAGTCCCTCTCCTACAACACACCAGCCATGCATCACACACCCCTGTCTTTCATCATCTCTCATCATTCTTAGCCTCTTACTCCTCCATGCTCATACACCCTTGCCAAACTCCACTTCATTCACTAAAGTAAATGTAGCCAAATTATCTCAAGATTTTACTTTTTATGTTTCACTTGGATTCCAAATGATCTTGTAGTCTAGACACCAGTTACTTTAAAGCTTGGGTGCTTGGCATGTCAATTCTGATGCATAGGAGGTGATTGGATTTCCTAATACAGCAAGCGCTTGCATAACTCCTGATCACAGAGCGTCATTCTCTCAACACAGGAGGTGCCACTTTGTGTCCCAAAAATGTCACAACATGGAGGGAAAAAATAGATATAATGCTGTCTGAGGAAGCTGCTTACCTTTTACAGCACTTGACTACACTGTGATGATGGACATAGCGTGGCGGGAGGTCCCAGTTTATGTTTCAAAGTCATGCTACACAGCCAGTTATAGACAGAACGCAGCACTAGACATAAAAATTACAATTGGCCTAGCCCCGGGCTCCTACACTCCTCATGGGGCAACGTTGGAATGGATGATGGGTGGATGGAATTGACACAATGTGGCAAGTGATAGACAGAGTGTGGATTGCATCAGCCTATGACATATTGCCATCATGTGTCCGTGTGGGGTGTCGTCACCGTCCACTGAGCATTCCTGTCTCAGTTGAGCCTACCTTCTCCCCGCGCTCTGGCTGCACACATGCTGTGTGTCATCTTTGCCCCTCCCCACCTGACCCAACCTGACCATGTTGCTGTACCATGACCCTGCCAAAAATCAGAAGTCTCTGATGCAGGAGCAGATGGGGGATGTCATCAAGAGGAAGGAGAGAGGACAACGGAGCTGTGACATTGTGAAATTTTACGAAGTTAACGAGTCCACCATTCGTACGATCTCGACAAGAAGGAAACCATACTGAAGACAGCTCAGGCAATATGAAGAATCACCTGTGGACAAGAGGATACGAGTGTCTGATCCTGCTCTTGTAATGATGGAGAAGTTTCTGCGGGTGTACTGCAACCTGAATCGACTCGTTATTAGGTAGGTATGTGTCCTGAAAAAAAAAACTGAAAATTGCCCCAAAGTTTGAACTTGGGGTTGGCTTAGGTACCATGAAACCCTTTAACATGTAAACATATGACCTTATACCGTGGAATTTCCATAAAGCGAGAGCTTCAGGGTACAATATTCCCATGTTATGCAAGCACATGTTGTACCGTAATGAGAATGTGTGTATGAAATATATGCCAGGATTTTTTTGGTTTGGATATTGCCTCTCCATCCTTCGATTGTAAAGTCAGGATGATGGTGTCAAACTTATTAAACTATAACCTACAGTGGCAGAAAACCACATAACTGTATGCAATTACAGTAAGACCCTACTATAACGGACTAACTGGGGCCCAAGCCAGTCCAAAAAAAGCCAAAAATTCCGATGAAAGCGACATCCAGGCTTGCCCCTGCTAACCCAACCATTTTCCGAGATATCAGACTTTAGTCCAGATTGCATGAATGGTTTTTAAAGTTTTGACTACCATTGCAGTACTGTACTGTGTTATAACTTCACTACATTAATCAAATGGTATAATATATATAATAATACTGTACTGTACATTGATAAACACATCTTTTATTTGCCTTATTGTGGTGAACATACCTGAAGTGGTCAGGGAGTCCAGACTGCTTCTGGCTTTATCGGACTTTTTCTGATATATAGGAATTAAGTCTGGTAGCTCCTCGAGTCCGATAAAAGCAAATTCCAGTCTATTGAAGTCCGTTATATCGAGGTTTTATTGTATCTCTCCTTCTCCAACAGCAATGTTTGTTTGTGGGATGTAAGAAAGATGGGTGCTAACTCCCCAGTGGCAACTTGTTCCCACAGCCGAATGGTGTGTGGTCTTGAGTTTTCACCCATTACAGGTTAGTTCTGTTACCATACAGCTTCCTCCCCCCTCCTCCCCATTAATCATTTCAACCCGTGAACATCATTTTGATTTAATTTTTGCCATCTTATGAGGATTTTATTGAGCTGTGGATGAGCTTATCGCATTGGAATGGTTAGAAATAGCTTTCATTCACTTCTTCATTGCAACAAGTCTCACCCAAGCTGAATAAAAATCATCTGCAAGTAACAAGGAGAAACCAGTAACAAACATCACCAGATGGAAGAGTTTTGGGGTAAATCCTCAATAAATTAAGTTGCCTATTAAGGTTCCAGTGCTGTGTATGAAGTTGACTTATCAGCTTCCCCCATTTACAATAGGCTTTGCACAGTATGTAAAAAAACAATGATATTTTAGAACTCATCCATTATTTATAACTAGGGTTGCCTGTACATACCTCTGATGGGGTAATAATGGAAGACAAATCAGAGCTTATGTTATTCAGCTGTGACTTTTCCGTCCTTGTTACTGGAAATTTCTTTGATCTGAATTTGCTGATAATTATGCATTATTTAAAAAGAATAATTGTGGTAGTATCATTCTTGTGGATGTTGTTATTGCTCATCTCTCTCTGGTTGTCTTTTATTTGTGAAGAACAGAATGTGAAGCCATCATATATTTTTTACCATGGGATTGAAGTTGCATAAGACTTCAAGGAAAAAATATGTGGTAGCAGATAAACACTCAGGAAACTACATTAAATGAGTTATTATATATATATTGTTATATGATACAGTGCATGTTTTTATATTAAATAAGAAAGGCATGACTTTAATTGGCAAGAATATTTAGTAGATTATATACCAGTATGCTCTAATATGTTATTGGACATGTGGAGAGGATGAGGGATGATAATTGGGTGAGGAAGGTGAGAAGTGTTAATATTGGGAATGGGGTTATGAGGGGTTGACTGAGAAAGACATGGGACAAGGTCATTAAGTGTGACCTTAGGGTTAAGGGACTGAACAGGGAGGCTGCAATGGATCGTGCAGCGTGGAGAGCCGCCATTAGGTGACCAAGGCCGACACATGCAAGCATGTTGGAGCCTTTAAAAAATGAAACAAAACGAAACAGCAATTTGGCTTGAGTGTTTAATACAACCTATTGTATAGTGATACCATCAACAGAACTTGAGTGCTGCAATGTCCAACCTCTGATTATATGCTAAAGGGGTTTCATTTACTCATTAAAAATAGCATACATGTAAAACACCATAGACCTGCTTAGCCAGGAAGACTGTTTTTATTAAAAAGATGTCCAGTTCATTCAGTTAACCTGTGAACCTCAGGGGATGATTTATGTAAATGACTCTGGCTAATGCCAATGATTTTATTCACCATTGGGAAACCTCCTGAGATCCCTGAGTTAAGGAACTGTTTTATTTTAACCCCTAAACCTCAGGCGAAGACTTAATTTTATTTTTTTACTCTGGCCGATATCAGATTATTTTAATTCACATCGTAAAACCTTGTAAGATCTTAGGGTTGAGAGAGATTTAAAATTTTCTCTAGACAGCTTTAATGCATTAGTGATATATATATATTTTTTTCCTCAGATGATGTATTTGTTGTGGGGGAGCCTTCCTCTTCAGTTCTTCTCTCGCATGTGTATCTTGTTAGAATTAGCTTCCTCTCCCCTCCCCCCCCCATGTCACCACTGCCAGACAGCTTCATCATGGACCAGTACACATCTTGTTATATGTATTTCATAACAATGTTCTTGGTACTCCCCAGGCAAATCACTCATCTCCACATCAATGGATGATTACCTGAAGTTCATCTCCTGTGATCTCTCTGAGCTGAAAGGTCAGTCATGTCTTCTCATATATTATTTTTTCCCAGTTATTTTTTGTTTCCAGCTTCATTAGGGTTACACATAGTAGCTCATTCATTGACTGCATCAGCTTAAGAGGCTTTTCAAGTTGAATGATATAATATAGTGATAAAAAAAAAAAATCACTATATTGCAGAGGTTATGGGAAGTCAGATACTGAAGCTTTATACAGTGGAAAATCCAAAATTATCCACCCAGTCCAGTTCCAGTCAGTTACAAGTCCAGTAGACGAATTATCATAGAACGGATTTTGGTAATCTACTCTTGTCCCAGCTTTGTCAAGTAATTGTCAGTTCAAAGTTACCTTTTTGATACTGGTATTCTTCTTTTGCTGCTAAAGTCTCTGTAAATTAAAGAAAAATTGCCTTACAGTACAAAATTTCATTGTTACCAATGAAGATTTGCCATTTTCTCCACAGTTCACACTACAGTGGTAGTTGGAAGTTTGTTAAGTACTGTCAGTCCTCACTTGATCACTTGAATGCAGTTGATGTGATTTTATTTTATTATTTATTTATTTATTTAATTTTTTTTTTTTCTTCATCCAGACAGTTTACTCACCTTAGGAAGGCTCTGTCTTTATGAAGGTGTTTACAAAGTCTTTATCTGACCCCAACATTTTGAAAAATGTTTCTTAAGTTGAAATGAAGCATCAAGCTGTAGCAAGAATAATATGAAAATGACATCCTTGGCCTCAATAGGTTGAAGTCTTGTATGTTTGTTGGCAAAATACTACTTTCAGCCAAACTGCTGTTAGTGGGACTTACCCGTAGTTCATGCCAGAGTGGTGAAAAAGACTCAGAAATTTATTTCTCATTTTAAAACAGTTTCATGAGCAAGTGTAAATGAACAGTAGATATAATTACCCATTTAATTTAAAAACATATGTAGTGCCATTAGTCCCACCCATTAATTTTGGGTTTATACTCTGTCATAGCTCTATGTGAAATGTATTTGAAAGTACAAAGCAAGCTCTGCTGCCATATGGTGTGATGCAGGTTTATAGTTCATTGATGAAATTTATTACATGCTAGCTAAAAGGGTTGTGATAATTTTAGAAAGGAATATATATCATGGATGTTTTCCACATTTGTCTGTTATGGAAATTGCTGAAAGTCGCGACACATGGAGAGGTGCCATCAGATGAAAAGACCTGCATATACTAGTGTGGTTCATGGTCTTTAAATATATAACATAATGTAATATTTGTATATGTACACATTATTTAGGAGATATGTTGAGTATTTAATTTTGCAATGTAATATTTGTATATGTACACATTATTTAGGTGATATGTTGAGTACTTAATTTTGCAGTGTAATATTTGTATATGTACACATTATTTAGGTGATATGTTGAGTATTTAATTTTGCAATTGTTAGTACAGTATTATAGGATTATGGAAGTTTCATTTCAGTGTTTTCAACTTTTGTCTTTCTGAGCAAATTTGAAGGAGGAAGGAGGCAAGGTTACCCAAAAAGTAGGTGGAAAGATATGTTGGATGAGAGTGAGGAAGAGAGATATGGAAGTTGATGTGGTTAAGGGACTGACAAGAGATCGATCTGGCTGCATGAATTTTCTGCGAAGAAGCGCATGACCAGGGATTTGGCACCCCTTATTAACGTGTTAGCATTTGGATTGGCTCAGTCGGATAAGTACATGTGAAGCTACAGAACATGGTGAAATTTTTTGGCTTATCAGATGGAGCCAAGATTCCATGGGCTTGAATGATGAGTGAATGGAGGCATGCCCCAGTGAAGTGGGCAGACTTTGGCTATATGGATGCTGCTACTTCTTATCCCACACTAGGGTGGGAAAGGAGGTCCGGATGATGATGTCTGTCTGTGTGCACATTGTTGAGGAGCCACGTTGGTACTAAGTTAACACTTTCAACCATGGTCAGCCATATCCTTTGTATTCCTATGAGGATGCAAATTCCAAAACAGACTATGCCAGGAAAGTGAAGATTCAGGTACATCACCCATAGCATACACTTCAGGTTTCAAACCTATCTAGCCTGCATTGTGTTATCCAGACAAACTGAAACTTTTGAGAATTCAGTGACTGAGTTTTGCCCTCAGTGCACATGAAAAATCCACACAGAGATGCATTCATGAGACTGAAAGTGTTAAATACTTAATAGCTAAGAATAATTAAAGAAATTTTGGTAGTGGAAATATTTTAGTCTCCTCACCTTTGCCTCTTCTTGCTCTCACGATTTCTGGTGCAGTGAGTTGTAAGATCCGGCACAACAACTATACTGGGCGGTGGCTGACCAACTTCCATGCGCGCTTTGTACCTGGACGAGAGGACCTTATCGTTGTGGGCTCAATGATGCATCCACGCCGGGTTAGTCACATCTCTTGTTCAGTTTATTCTCTTTATCACATCAGATAAAACTAGTGTCATGTGTATACCTAACATTTCAACATCAGCTCTTTACTTTTGAATCTCTTGTTTTGGCTGGTATAACTTAAACTCATAGTCTTCATCATTACCTTTGATGCCCTACTCCATCCAGAGCTGGATTCATTAAAAAGCAAATCTGGCTGTGTAATGCAGGACCGTACTGCATATGTATGTCTTCTAACATACCCTTTTTTTTTTTGGGGGGGGGAGGTATTCAATGAAAAGAGTGTAGTCTTTATAAACTGAAGTATAACCAAATTATGGTGCCTAGTGGTTAAGTGGATAATTAAGGCACTCCAATCAGATTGAGCCTGTGTAGGTTTATATCCAAGGAATGGTTGGGGGTTATTGCTCACATGCTGTCACTCAGGGATGAGTGAGGTTAGTCACTTTCATCTTAAACATCAGGACCAACTTGCCTAGCCCTGGGATCCTATGTCTCCCCACGTGGGGCGACTTAGGATTAGATGATGGATGGATTAACATTACTGATCAGTTGTGTATATTGAAGTTTACCCATGATCAGGTAGATCAGGTTGAAGATCATGGGTAGGGAGAATTAGCTGCTTTTTAGTTGTCAGATGATACTGCCCTGCTTGAGAGTGGGAAGGGAGAGTTACAGAGTTTAATTAGGTAGTTTGGGTATAAATGTGAGGGATTAAGTTGAGAATGGGTATGAAAATGGGCATATTCTTAGTATTGTAGCACTGTCAGTACTAAATGCTTTCTGAGCTGAATGCTTGCGGTGATGGCATGCCTTAGAAATTTGTAAATATTTTAGAAGTGTATTTAGGAAGGATGGCAAAATGGATGAGGCAGGGAAAAAAAGTATTGATCAAAGATAAGGATTTCTGCCCTTTCCTCTCTTCCTTCCTTCTTTTCATCCTTCCCCCTCTGTCTTTCTTTCTTTCATCCATCTGTCTGTGGGTGACACTACACTTAATGATAAATCAAATGGTTTCCTGTCCAAAAGGAAACCATTTACTACATTGGGTGGTAATCATGTAACCAATTTATGGCACCTGGCAGTTTAGTTGGTAATTAAGGTGCCCTGTTTGGATTGAGCCTTGACAGGTTCATATCCAAGTGGTGGATGAGGTTATTACTTACATAATGCCACTCAGGGATGAGTGAGGCTGGTCACTCTCATCTTAAATGTCAGGACCAACTTGCCTAGCCCTGGGCTCCTATGCTCCTCATGGGGCGACACAGGATTAGATGGTGGATGAATAGATGGATCAGTAGTAGAAAAAGGAAGTGCAGTGCTCAATGTTTGTTAGACTTGGACAGGAAATGGGAAATACATGTTTAGATCCAGTGCACAGAAGTGATTATGGCCAGATGGAATGGGCAGTGCTGTCGAGAATGATAGAACTGCTGCTGCTGTTGTTGTTGTGACCCTAGATTTATGTGCATGTGAATCTAGTGCACCTCAAACTGAAATTGCCCTGACTGCAATCCAGTATCAGTTTTTTGAGGGATAGTGAGTGAGTTGAGGGACAGTTGTATCAGTGTCATTGCTTGAAGGCTCCCCTCTCCATTGAATGAGCAGTTGAGAGACCAGCTGGGAATTGAAGGCATTTGTGATGTGTAAGGGGAAATTAAGGTGGTTCATTCTTGTAAGATGAAAATGAAGGATGAAAATTGTTTGAAAAGATTTATGAGTTTGAATATGGAGATCACAGTGTCACAAGGTAGACCTACTGGGATGATATTTTGCAAAATGACCACAGGGTTAAAGGACTGAACAGAGATTCTTCCAGAGATCATGTAGAATGGATAACTGCCATCAAGTGAACAAGACTGGCATATACAAGTATGTGTGAAGCTTTTCACAGCAGAGTGAAACAGACAAACAGCATGACTTTTTGAAGCCTTTAACAGCTAGGATTTCCCCTCACTAAATAATACTAATGATAATAATAATAATAATCGTGGTTCTTGTCTTCTTTCCAAAAAGAGTCATTTGTTTTAAAGGATTCAACCATGCTTAATATCTTGAATATCTATCTATCAATCTATAGCCCGATGCCTCAGTCCTGCAAAGTGTGGCCGCAGACAAAACGCCTTCAAGTCACTGTGTCACCCACCATAATAATAATATAATTATCAGTTCATTAGAAGCATGATTAAGATACTTAACTGCAACTACTTTGGATTTTCAGGTGGAGCTTTATGGGAGTGATGGTACACTTCACCATGAATTTATGGGGGAACACCTTGGGTCTGTTGCCAGTGTAGTTGCACTTCACCCCACCAAACCCATTCTTGCTGGTGCAAACTCTTCTGGCAAGGTTCACGTTTTCATGTAAGGTGATGGAGTGACACATGAAGTAACCCCCCCCCCTCTTTTTTTTTTTTTTTTTTTTTTTTTTTTTAAATATATTGAGTGTGGAAGACTTTTCATACTTGAATGGTTAGATTTGATTTACATTTACCTCTTCACTAGAAGATGTCTCCACAATGCTGAATAAATTTAATAAACAACAGTAAGTGCTCATCATTGTGAAGTGATTAAGATGCATATGGTAATGATCAAGCTGTTTTCTTAGTTTATAAACAGCAATTCACTTATCAGGAACTTGAATCTCTTAAGTTGATAAGCTGAGTTTTTATATTTTGTGGTACCGGTGAGTGCTGAAGAATGATAATGGCTATTGATATATTTACCTTAACTTCTTTAGTGTAGTAATATCTTTCTGTAGTTTTTTCTTACATCTACCAGACAGTTTTGCTCACCTTAAGAGAACCACCAACTATTTAGGGGTCGTATGAAGAATATATTTAACCCTATGATTATGAATATTCTCTCCCCAGCTAAGAGAAAATGTGTTGAAATAGCAAGATAAAATAGATGTCACCATATTGAAGAAACTAATTGTGGTATAGGTTTGGTTAATGAGGTGGAGCCAGGATGCAGTGGGCATGAATGATGAATGAATGATTGTGCCACCCATTTCATTGGGTATGCTGTTGATAGTTCTCCAGCTTTCATGCTTTCTCCTACTTTTTTGCTAGATCCTACCTCACCCCATCATTTGACTGGAAAAATGATCGGGAGGATGGCAATAGTGATGATGATGATTATGCTTATCGTTTCGTTTCGTTTTTAAAGGCTCCAACATGCTTGCATGTGTCGGCCTTGGTCATCTAATGGCGGCTCTCCACGCTGCACGATCCATTGCAGCCTCCCTGTTCAGTCCCTTAACCCTAAGGTCACACTTAATGACCTCGTCCCATGTCTTTCTCGGTCTACCCCTCACAACCCCACCCCCAATATTAACACTTCTCACCTTCTTTATGATCTAAATTAATGTGGCAAGTTGTCAACACACTTTGCACCTATTTATTTCACTGCTGTTGAATTTAATACAGTAAAACTCAAGAGTTTAAGATGAACACTGGGTCATTATATCCACTGTTCTGTAGTTACTGTAGTTAGTGGTATGTACAATATGAAGAGATTGTTGAGCTGGCTCAGAGAGTTAATTAAAACCTTAATTTGGTAAGTTGAGATTCATTTTACAATAGTTTCTTAAGTTTCATTGCCTCCACCCCACCCAAAAACCTCACCAGATTTACTCTGTCCAAACTTAAATTGGACTTTTTAGGCAGAAAATAAACTTCGGATTTGACAGACTTCCATGTCTGCCTGATTTTTTGCCGTGTTTCTCCCCTTTTTAGACATTTTTCCATGTATCAAGGACGGAGAAAATGGTAAAATGATATAACAGTTATCTAAAATACTGCAGGGTAAATACAATAGCACTTATGTGAGACACAGAAATTATATGCTTGGGTGAATGGTGGGTTGACTCAAGGCTTGAGGTTGGTTAGTTGGATGAAAGGTCCTCTAGAGCTTCATCCAGATCTCATCCTTCAAAGTCAATGTCATCTGATAGGGATTCATTATCAGCTTTTGGAACGTCCTCACCCACATCTGCCATGTCAGTTTTTGGAGAGCTTTGGCAGCTTTCTGGTGATATGCCTTTTTTTTTTTTTTTTAATGACCATGAGAATACCACTGAGGCTGTTAGTGAAAAGCATTTGATGGAGCCCAGGTGCACAGTGTTGTGCGCATGGTTGTACAGTAATAAAATGTTGTACTTAGGCAGTTGAGCTTTTAAAAATAAGAACAACAACGTACCAGTAAATGTTGAAGCCTGGAATACTGGGCCTTGAGTTTAACAGTACTGTACCTGTATAGCCTTTGGAGAATTTTTTTTTTGTTATAGTCTAGTGTTTTCTTACTTCTTTTTACAATATTTAGTGTGAAATATATAGTAATGCTTAAAGCCTATGTATTACAGTATTTAAGCTTTCAGGTTTCTTGTTATACCTTAAGTCATCATCATCTAATCCAGTGTTGCCCCATGAGGAGTGTAGGAGCCTGGGGCTAGGCAAATTGGTCCTGACATTGAGGATGAGACTGACCAGTCTCACACATCCCTGGGTGGCATCATGTGAACAGTCAACCCCGACCATCCCTTGGGTATAAACCTGCACTGGCTCAGTATGATTGAAGCGCCTTAATTACCCACTGAACCACCAGGCGCCATAATTTAGTTATATGGTTACCACCCAGTGTAATAAATGGTTTCCTGGTGAACAGGAAACCGTTTAGCTTGTCACTCAGTGTAGAGTCACCCGTAGGCAGAAGGAAGAGGAAGGAATGAAGGAAAGAAAAACAGAAGGGAAGGAAAGAAATAAGGAAGGAAGAGGGGAAAGGGCAGGCACCCGAGGAGCATTACATTGAGTGAGTGGATGGTGAGCACCCCATGAGTGAGTGGATGGTGAACACCCCACCTACCACTGAAAAGTAACAGCAGTAGTAGAATATAATTAGTACGTCCATTCCCCCCTTTTAGCATGTACAGTTTAGTGCATGTTTCTAGTTGTGTAACTTTAAATTTTGTTGTTATTAAGTTGCATCAGAATTATTACCTTTTCTTCACTTAAAAATGATTCATAATTTAGTTGTTTTAGTAATTCCCCCCCCCCCCCAACATGAAGCAGAAACATTTGTTGTTTCACTTAAAGTAGCGTTTTGCATGCATACATTATGGATTTTATGTACTGGCTGTATTCATGGCGATTGAATATGAATGTACTTCCCTTGTTTCTGGATCCTACCATATCCTCTCCTTAGGTGAAGAAAAAAGGTTAGGATTATGATGATGCATAGTGATCTTTGAATTATTAATTTGTAGTGTATTGCTAGTATTGAGTTAAGATAATTTCTTTAAATATATATGCATCATATTAATGTACAGTACTTGGAATAAGAAATATGGTAAGCTGATGGTGAAATTTTTAGTAAAGCTATAAGATAGCACATAAGACAACAGTATACTCATTTAAGTTACAAATCTGTGTATCCATTCAAATGAAATTTATATTGCCAATAAAATTTGCCTTCTCAGGTTTTTGGTATTATACCATGCTCAGTCATTTATTTTCAGCTTGCAGTGAGTGTCTTGTTATCCTTGTGGTTAGGAGAAAGGGAACAGCTTCCATATTCCCAGCATGCTGAAAAAGATTACTTAGAAGGGGTTGGAGGGATGTAGTTTTTGCTGTGCCATCCCCTCTGAAGAAGCTAAGGCATTGCATCTATACTGTATAGGGAACTTACCTGAAGTGTGTAGCACTTGGCGACTGCATGCAGGGGCAGTTTCAGGAATACTGTATTTTTAGTGTTTCCCGTATCTTTGTCCAACATAATTACCATTCAGTACCCCTTTTCCTGAGCCAGCTGAGTAACATGATATTTTAATGTGTATAGATTATTGGAATGAGAATAAGAAACGATGAATATGGACTAAAACCTGCAGTTGTCAACAAGGATGGTTTGTATCATGTTTATGTGGAAGAGAAATCTAAATAACCATGAAGAGGTGCAGCCCATACTAATCTTCGTGTGAAAAATCAAGAGTGTTACTTGAGCAACCTGCGCAATACCCCAGGGTCCACCAATAGAATATCCTTCCAGGCATCAGTTAATGGCCCTTGGGTGAGATTGAATGCTCATCCCCTCAGTCTAAACCATGGCAGTCATCACCCAGTAGTGCTGTTGGGTTATAGTGACTCCACCACAGTCTACCATAACTGTTTAAATAACATTTATCAGTCCAGTGTCTGCCTTGTGGGCTCATGTGTTTTTTGCTGTATTTTTATTACTACAGGCAATGACTGATAATAATAACCCTCACTGTCAGGTTTGTAAGCTTTTATCTTTTGGAGCCTGATTTTGTAGGTGTTAAGTAGGATGACATGCTAGCCACCTATGACCCTGTTTTCAGTTCTGTTAATCAGTGATACCCTAATCATATATCAGCATTCTCATTTCCTCCATTCCAGTCTACTTGTATCTTCTTCCACAGGCCAAGTCTGACTTCTATACAACATAACACTTCTCACATATGTTTTATGGAGAACACCCTCAGCATGAAAGAAGAGCCACTTCATGCTTGTACAGTAGTCAGGAGAGGCTGCAGTTCCCTGAACTTCATGTGTTCACTAACTCTAGCACTGGAGATAGCCTCTGCTTCTTCTGCTTTCAGCTTGTCCACCAGGTAACAAGACTCTTCTCAGTCCAAGTAAATGTGACCCAAACAACACTTTCCATTCTGTTGTCCGCAACCCAGATACATAATGCACATTGAAAATTTCCCATGTCATGCAATCTACAGTACCTCTAATGCCACTTTACCTTTCATAGACCCATCTGTTACAAATTCTACACAGGATGGAATACCTTTGCATACCCTTTTTACACAAAGCACGGGGCCACACATTTTGTTTCACATCATTTCCATTCTCACATCTACTGACCATAACATTTGTTTTACCACTGGTAGCTTTTAGTCTTTTTGCTTCCATCCTATTCCCCCACCTCTGGAACATCCCTCATCCCTCCTGCAAACTTTCAACAACGAAAATCTTGTTGTGAGCATAAAATAATTACCTAGGTAGTCCACTTTTAAACTTTCTTAACAATGCCTCATGTCAAGATGAGCAGCAGTTGATTCAGCACTGAGCCCTGATGCACCCAACTCTTGGATCACTGTTGCATTCATTCAAAGACAAAGTTTCAGATTGAGAGGTACAGCACTACACATGGAACAAATCTATACTTTTTTTTTTTAAAGGGATTTTGAGTGGGCAACTAACTACAGAGGGTTTTCTCTTGGTATGAGACCTTTTCATTCACCTGAGTCTTCAGTATGAGTCCTGAGACATGGAGTGATTAAAAATCTGGCTCACGTTGTCAAAGCTACAGTAGATCCATTTGTGGTTTGAAGGTGAGTGTGCAAGTTAATGTGTTCAGGACTGACGAGAGTCAAGGAACAAATTTCAGGTGTTACCCATTTCTCTGTCCAAAATAATGAGGGTTTGGCACTGTCTTCATCATGACCAACTAAGAAACACTGGATGTTTTATTATTTGAAATGTTTAAGTGAGAATGAGAGGCTCTAAACATGGACATGTAACTTGTATATGTGAATAAAGGATGGGTACACTTAATTGTCAAGAAAGATGTATATACTGTATGAGCAAACTGTACTAAGATGTCTCTGGATCTGTCTGTAATTCCAGTTGCTGCAGCATGTGTGTCACTTGGCCCCATCTTTTTGAATGATTTGCAGGCTTACTAACACATCCTTCTTAGTGATTTTTTCTTCATATTGCACCTTAGTATTTTCCTATATATTTTTGTATCCTTTGAAATATCGTCATATCCATCCACCATCCAATCCAATGTTGCCCCATGAGGAGCATAGGAACTGCATAAATAACGTGCAAGAGATTATTCACCCCTTTAATTTGATGTCATATTTTAAGTTTGCTCATGCTACGTCTAGAGTTTATTCAGCACTGGAGAGACGTTTTAGGCTGAGAGTTTTATTATTTTTATTATTATTGTAATTAGAAGTAGTAGTAGCATCATTATTTTTGTTATTATTATTATTACAGCCTTCATTAACTCCTTTAGTACTAGAGGTCTCACATAAGATGAATGAAATTGTCTGGAAAAAGCAAGAATAAAATGCTAACACACGTCATCGAAATGAAGAGCTTATGTGAATGTAAACCCAGTGGACTGCTTGCCAAAGCTACCCTTATCCTGCAGTCCACTATCCTTTTCTTGGAGGATAGGGAGAGGAATGGGGGACAGTTGTATGACCAGGCAGCGGAGCCACGTGATGATATTGGTGCCACCACGTGAAGGCGTCGATCTCCAGCACCAGTGAAAGGGGTTAAAACATCATATGATGGAATAAGTTTGTAAGGGAGAGGCATTAGCGAACCTTTTTAACCTACGGAAATGCAACCATTGGTATCTATGTCAGCGAGCATCTCTTCCCTAGCGTTCTCTTGCTTCGCTTCAGGGCCCTTAGCTGGGGTTGGGTCAGAGCAGCAGCCATGCCAGCTCCTTCGACAAGTATAGATGAGGAAGCCCAGGAAGAGAAAGGGAGCCGTCACGCACATGATAGCGATGATGGGCAGGGAGGCAAAGTCACTGGGTACAAGTATATCAAGGTTAGTTGGTTCTCATCATATTTCTCTCATCTAAAAGTAATGAACTCTTCTATCTGTCTATCTATCTGCTATCAACCTATCTTGTCTATTTATCTATCTCTGTCTTTAGCTATCTATCTATCTCTCTGTCTACCTGTCTATAATCAGATGCCCTATTCTGTAAGGGCTGGCCACAAACAAGTAACCTCTGTGCCACCCCCTCTTCTGCCATTAAACTGCTCTTCCTTGAGCTCACATCCGCTCTCACATACATCTCTCCAACCATGCCTCCATATCATCCTAGGTCTCCCCCGTCTTCCACTTCTCTCACACTCTTCTAGTCAGCCCCTTAGTCTTTATCTCCCTGCTTTTGCATACATAAGCACAGACTCACCCCTTATTTCCACTCCATAGTTCCACACTTCAGTTCCACCCCTTAGCCACTTACCCACTTATAAGAACTGTCCAGAATCAACTTAGGGAGTACAAAAAGCCACCCCGAGATTCCGCCCCTTAGCTCCACCCATTTGCTATACTAATTTTACCATAAGTTGGCCTAAAATCATCGTCTCTCCACCCGTGAATATTAACTTAAAAAACAGTAGATTGACACTGAAATATGCTAGTCATGAATAAGTGCAATGGAAGGGATGTAGAGCCGTTTTATTGTCTTAGTCTGCGACTGAGCTGCAAGAATTAAGGTGCAAAAGAGCGAAAAGTCTAAACCTAGTTAAAGTGAATGAACAACGGGTACCCACCTATTGGGGCTGTCTAGGGTCAGCTTAAGGAGGACAAAGGCCACCCCGGGATTCTGTATGGCCGTCTCTAAGCTGACGGCGATAATCATGTCATAAGGCAGGCACACCATCCTAGCGAGGGCAGCCCCCAGGATGAGTGCGCAAGATGTCACTACTGCCCCAGCCACCGCCATCTGCCAGGTCATCAACAGAATCACCTTGTAGAAGTTGAACGCGCCCACCTGTGAGACAGATGGATAGGTAGACAGATAGATGCATACATACATTGACAGAGCCAGGCAAGCTGTCAGATATGTACACATACAAACGGATGAATTAGTACATGGAGAGATTGCAGATACAATAGATTGATAGATAGGGTTATTGACAAAAGGCGGTTATAGATGGTAAATAGATAAACTTTCTGACCGTTGTTTATTAAAAGATAGACATGATGAGGAGTAGATAGATAGACAAGCTGCCACATATGCAGATAGGATGAATGATACTAACCCCTATCGTGAACAGAATGATGGTGAGGGCAAAGGGTTTCATCATCTTGGCACTTCTGTCTGCCCACTGCGGTAGTTTGAGCCTGGAGAACGGAAACCAAGTCGTGTAAGAGGTCAGTTCAAATTAGAGGTCAGTTGTAGAAGTCGGGTAATATTAGAGGGTGCTGAAATCTAAGGATCAATACGTGAAATTAAAGGTCATTTATTTGTCAGGTCAAATTAGAGGTCAGTTAAGCCAGGTCAAATTAGAGGACAGTTACAGAGGCCAGGATACCTTACAGGTCAGAAACAAGTTAGGTCAGTAGTACAAGTTAAGTCAAATTAAGTACAGAAGTCAGATCAAATTAGGTCAGGTACAGAAATCAGCTGAAATTAGAGGTGAGTTACAGGGATTGAGTCACGTTAGGGGTCATTTACAGAGCTCATGTAAATTAGAGGTCAGTTATAGAAGTCAGGTCGTATTTGATTTCGTTATAGGAGTCTGGTCAAATTAGAGGTTAGTAATAGAACTCAAGTCAAAATAGGTCACTTAGAAATCTGGTCAAATTAGGTCAATAAATCAGGTAAAGTTAAAGGTCAAGTACAGAAATCGGCAAATCAGAAATCAGGTCAAATTAGAGATCAGAAACAAGTCAGGTCAAATTAGAAGTCAAGTTCAGAAGTCAGGTCAGATTAGAGGTCAGAAACAAGTCGGTCAAATTACAGGCTAATTACAGAGGTCGGGTCAAATTACAAGCAAATTGCAGGTCAGGTCAAATTATGTCATTTACAGACGTTAGGTCAAATAAGTAGTCAAAAACGTGTCAGGTCAAGTATTATAGGTCATTTATATAAAATCCTAGTGACGTGTTGCCTTTTCTGACTATTTCTTTATTTTTTTTTTTTTCCATTGGGGGACTATTTTACCTTCATTTATCTTCTTTATTTGCTGTTAACCCTTTAAATCCGGTGACTTGTTACCATCTGACAATTTCATTCTAGGTTATGCCGGGTCACGGAGAAGGAAAGGCAGATCCATTTATTTTTATTTTTATTTTTACCGATTTGTGTTTTCCAAAGTTTTAAGAATGCCAGCTTTCGCTGCCATTAATGTCTGTTCATTGATGCAGAGGTTAAAAAAAAAAAAATCATAAACTGACTGACAGACGACAGACCGTATTTTGTGTGTTAGACTGCGTAGCACCTCTTCCTTGGCGATGTATTTTGCATATAGCTCCATAACCTCCTGTCAAATGTTTACACCGTTCTCATATCGGCTTGGTCTGCATCTGTGTCGTAAACGGAGATTAAGGTTTCTGTACAGAATAAATGGCAGACGAAGAAGTGTTAAGAACTACCAAAACCAAAATTAGTCCACACTTTTCACTTCCTTCTTTGGGTTAGTGGGTAAAATTTTTCATTCATTCATTCATTGCCAGACGCCATGTATCCCAGACGGGGTGGCTTAGGGCTCAGAGTTAATTGTTTTACAGGGAGGGGCACTGATCCTCCACCAACCCCACTTGACACGTAGGGATGCCAACAGCATCTGGTGTTCCCAGGCGGTCACCCATCCAAGTACTAACCAGACCCAACGTTGCTTAAAGAAATCGTAAATAATAACCTGTTGGCTTTTCCCTGCTCGTGCATTCAAATTCAGACATGAAAAGATAGAAAATAAAAAGATAACAAAAATAGCTATAGATTATCTTTATTGCCTGCTCTGGCAAAGTGTGAGATTCTAAAATGTGTTTACAGATTCAGTATTTTCATCGACTAATTATGCATTTATCTTTTCTTTGTGTCGGTTATTTTATGCATGGCAGTTTATGTTGATACTGAAATGAAGCATTCCGGGGACTTAAGTGAGACTGGGTGAGATTAGGTCGCTTTAGATAGGGTTAGGCTGCGTTTGATTAGGTTTGGTGGTCAGGTTGGGTTGGAATAATTTAGGATAGTTATGGGAAGGTTAGGTGAGATTATGTGAGGTTATATACAGTATTTATAGTTAGACTGGGCTAGGTCACACACACACACACACACACACACACACACACACACACACACACACACACTTTGGCGTTAGATAGGAAAAGAGGTCTGGATGACGCTTATGATGATAAATGATGCTGATGATGATTTAATAGAGAGAACTTTCTATAATATATGAGTGTGAAAATTACAGTTATTACTAAGAACCACAGAAATGTTGGCATTATCTGTTAACTGGCACACATGATTTCCAGACTCCCGACCAGTGCACCATATCCAGCAATTATATCTGAAAATGAACCCTCTCATGGTTGAAACAACTCCAGTACTCTATTCCAACTAATATCAGTTATTTGATTAATTTGAGAGTGAGTCATTGGATCCTCAGAGTTATGAGAACCTAATGACAACGCCTTCCCTCTTATCACATGACTCAATCATAGTTACAGCATTCGACCCAGGCATTAGCGAAAACATGTGACCTTGTATCCACTCTCAACTTTTGGAGTGCAGTTGCTGTTGTTGCCATTCTCTGAACGAGTAGATCGTCCACCACAGTTAAGCAAATGCTTCTGTGGGGCCGTCTACAAGTACAGCACACAGCATCCGCCGTGTAGGCAACCGGCGCCCCCTTGTGATAGGCATCGGCTCGCGAGTGTCAGACTAGGTTCTTCCCCACGGTGAGGTGCAGGGAAATATGAGGAGGTTTGGCTCCCGAGTGAACGCAGGAGTTGCTTCACCTAGGGTACCCAACGCCACCACGTGTAGCCACTCGTCAGCGCTTGGAGTACAGCATTAAACTTCATCAGGTTCCCATGACTCACTCAGAGGACATAAATCGTCTGGTTACACGAGCTTACTTTAGCACTGAAGCTACTATGACTCACTTGAATAGTCCTTTGGCAACATTAACACACCTTAACACACTCAGGCTCCTGTATCTCACTCATTCTGAATACAATCGTTTTGCATTAACTGGAACAGAGTACGAGAGTTGTCTCCATAATAAATTACCTGCTTTGAATGCAACAACTGATGCATAAGGGAGAGAAATGTGTATTTATATGATCCAAATTGATATTAGAATTATTATTTTCTTTTTTCAATATCCGTTATGTTTGTCTGAACCAACAAGATATGAGTATGGGATATCCAACATGATTTTTTATGTACTGTATATTTATTTATTTCTGTGTATTATAAAACTGCGAAAGTTGTGAGCAGGGTTGAAGAATGTTTGCCATTGCTCCCCCAACCCCTCGCCATTACTGTGCTGGGACTTAAAAAATGTTTGTCTCTTTTCGTTTGTCTATAATCAGACTCGTTTTCCATGGCTGGGCAGCGTAATCAAAGTATGCACACAGAATAACAGAACCTTAATGTTATGGACGGTATATTTTCACTGGACAGAACTGGGCTGTTTCTAAAGCTTTAATACAGAGTTGTGATTACAGGAAATTCAGTGAGCATCAGTTTTAAGACAGGGATGAATCTCTGGTTACTGGCCAAATCGACCCTCCAATCTGACGACATATATAACTCTCTCTCTCTCTCTCTCTCTCTCTCTCTCTCTCTCAGCACATTATTATAGCTAACAATGGGACTGCCTCCTTCCCCCCCCTCCCCTCGTCTTCCCCCCTCTTTGCCACCCTGAAAATAATGTTAAGAAAAGTTTTCAGATATTAGAAAAAAAAAAAAAAAAAGTGTGATGTAGAGAAAACTTGACCCAGAAAAACAGAGGTCACGGGTCAGGGTCAGACTTTCCTAAATGTTCCCATGTCGATATAACGGATATATCATGTATGAAGTAGGTAGAGTATATCATTAGAACTTCTGCATCTGACTGTACTGGCAAGATCAAAAGTTTGCCGACATTTCTCTGGTGGGTGTGGCGATAGTAGGTGTTAGATTATGAGAAGAAAAAAAAGATGATCGTAGTATGAGGCGCGCTAAAAAAAAAAAAATGTGAGAAGGAAGGTTACTCGTTGATGTCTGGGAAGGGATGGGAATATAGGAGGCAGGACACAAAACTGTCAGTGAACTTTTGCTCATGAATGTACACACAGTAAATCAATCAGTCAATCAGTGCGCAGGGTCGGTTCGATGTTTTGCGGAATGTTTCAAGCAACCCCGGCTATAATGCACGACCCAAACACAGTCTACGTCCTCGTTGTCGTATTGTTTCGTTTATAATCCGCACCCTACTTTATTTGTTTGCTTATTTTTGCCTTTATACACTACCTGATTAAGATGCCAATACCGACGGGGATTGTGAAGGCGACGAGAGAACCGCCAATGTTTGCGTAGGGTATCCTGATGGTGGTGCCCTCTATCAATTTTTGGCCCAGCGTGAACATCCACAGGGGCATCATTCCTGCAGGAGGGGATGAGGGAGGGGAGAGGAAAGCGCCTTATTAGTAAAACTATGAGCGCGGAAATCTGGACGAGACTGAATTTTTTACTGTGATTGCTATAACGTCTCTGTCCTTTCTGTACCGTTGCTGAATACGCCCTGTAATATGGGATGGAGGCTGATCACGTCTACTAATTATATACAAGCGTTCCATAAACGACGGTCATAAATTAAAGGTTTGCTTAGACCGCGCTGTTGCGTGGCAGAAGATATGTTTATCTGTCTGTCTATCGGTCCGTCTGTAGGTTATATCTATATCTATCTATGTATCTACTCTATAAATATATATCTGTTTATCTGTGTATATATATATATATATATATATATATATATATATATATATATATATATATATATATATATATATATATATATATATATTGTCAGTTTCTCCAT
Organism: Coenobita brevimanus; assembly: GCF_032717465.1. Classification (NCBI taxonomy): domain Eukaryota; kingdom Metazoa; phylum Arthropoda; class Malacostraca; order Decapoda; family Coenobitidae; genus Coenobita; species Coenobita brevimanus. The sequence goes on from NC_137043.1 coordinate 34,058,922, forward strand.
CATCTGCACCTATCTATTTATCTATCTAGCCACAGCGGCATCATTCCTGTTCATACTCTTTGGAGATTCAGTGTGTGTGTGTGTGTGTGTGTGTGTGTGCACTGTAATGAACATGAATCAAGCTGTACGATGACCAGCTTTTTCATACCATCACGCTAGCTTCCCTACTGATCATAACTATTCTCTTGAACATACACACCTAATACTTAACTTTAATTATAATAGTGCGGGAAGGGTACGTGGAGTTACCTGGAAATACAGACAGACAAATTAGGAGGTGCGGGGGTGTTGTAGTGTTGGTGTGGTTATTCTGGGAAGTGTTTGAAGTGTCCGAGATTGTTTGGCCGTGTGTGTGTGTGTGTGTGTGTGTGTGTGTGTGTGAATAAATGAGGTGGAGGGGGACTGAGGATGAGGTACAGGGACTTGGTGGAAATGTATATAAATGAAGATGATGAGAGGTTGAAAAAGGGCAGCCTGATGGCGAAGGGCAGTGACACGTGAAAGTAATTTGTTCATGGCCATCCCTTCCGAAATTAGGCCTCAGGTAACAGCCAAATAAATTATCTCAAAATTGTATCAAGGCTTTCGGTAACATGGCTGCACTTGATAGCACGGTGCTGGAGTGGGACGCCTTCATGTGGTGGCACTGATGTTACTGGGCGGTTCCATTGCTCGGCTATACAAACGTCCCTCAACTCTTTCCCAATCCCCCAAAAGAAGTATGTTTGACTGCAGAAGAAGGGTAATTTAAGCCTGCTGTCCACTGGGTTCACATTCAAATGACCCTGGGGTTGCAGCCACTACAACTACTACCCTTACTTGATAATACGCTTACTCCCAAACGTAAGCACTGCAGAGTCAGGAATGTAGGTGCTGGAGGTTATCAAATGAGATATTAAATTTCAGTCGTCGTTTTGTGTATGACATAATGAGTCGTATTCTAAGTGGCTTTGGCCAAGTGAGTGGGTTAATGAAGGCTACTGTATATCTAACCCGTCTGGTTTGAAAAGTCCCTTGAAAGTTGATTTAAGTAGTTTGAAGATGGTGAGAATAAAAAAAACGGAGTTAAGGTGTTACCTTCTTAAAGTGCCTCGACATTATAGTGTGGAGAGCTATTGTACAGGTATTTCCTCATTTTTTTTTTTTCTTCCAGAATCATTTTCACCTTGGCGTCATTCCCTTATTTCCTCACCAGTTGGCACATTTGTTCCTTGGGCCAATACCCCAGACATTTTTTTTTTTTTTACGAGTCAAAAATCAAACCATATATGCACAAATTTGGGGGTTCTGTGTTCTTGTATGTTCTTTAATCGTCATAGCAAGTTACAAAAGTATGTCAGAGTTCTATAGCTCACTGGAGACCATCCTTCATTCCCTTGGGAATATTGGCAGTCTTAATTTCATTAAGACTGCCAAAAAATGAGAAGAGGACAGAGTATAAGAGCATAGTGGAAGAAAGATTGGGAAGGTATGAGCTAGAGCAGATGGAAGGGGTGGAAGATGTATGTAAGATATTCACGGAAGAGATAAGCGCAGCGTGTGAGGCGGTTTGTGTAGTGAGGAGGAGATGCAAGGGTGTGCAAGGGACAGCATGGTGGAATGATGAGGTGAAACGAGCTGTGGAACAAAAGAAGAAGGCATATGGTGAATGGTTGGCGAGTAGAGGTAGGGGAGAAGATGAGAGAGAAGAGAGAGGTATATGTGAGCAGGAGAAGGGAGGTTAAGAGACTGGTGAAGGAGAGTAAGAAGAAAGTGGATGAAGAGTTTGGGAGGAATCTGAGTGTGAAATGGAGGGAGAGTAAGAAATTGTTTTGGAAGGAGGTAAAGAAAGTAAGGCAGTGTGAAAGGGTAAATAGTAGGGGAGTGAAAGATAGGAATAATAGATTGTTGGTGGAGAAGAGAGAGAAATTGAGGAGATGGAAGGAGCACTTTGAGGATTTGTTGAATGTAGAGAGTGAGAGCAGTGTGAGTGTAAGTGGTTGGGGAATGGCTGGGAGAAGAAGAGATGAGAGGAGGGAGGAAGAGATCAGTAGGTCGGAAGTAGTGGAAGCGATGAAGAAGATTAAGCTGGGAAAGGCCCCAGGAATTGATGGAGTGTGTGGTGAAATGCTTAGGTATGGGGGTGAGATTGTTGTGGAGTGGATATGGAAGTTGTGTAGATTGGCTTGGGAAGAGGGAAGGGTTCCAGAGGACTGGAAATCAGGTATAATTGTTCCTCTGTACAAAGGAAAAGGGGAGAGAGAAGTATGTGGTAACCATAGGGGTATTTGCCTTCTTAGTGTGACTGGTAAAATATATGGTAGAATACTCATTGATAGGGTTAGGCATATGACAGAGGAGCTAGTTGGAGAAGAACAAGGGGGATTTAGGAAGGGAAAAGGGTGTGTAGATCAGATATTTGTTCTAAGATGTTTAGTGGAGAAGTATCTAGAGAAGGGAAGGAAAGTGTACGCTGCCTTCATGGACTTGGAGAAAGCTTATGACAGAATAGATAGGAAAGGTATGTGGAAGGTATTAAGAATATATGGAGTGGAGGGGAAATTGTTGAGTGCTGTGAAGAGTATGTACGAGGGAGCTAGGGCTACGGTGCGAGTGGATGGTGAGCTGAGTGAGTTCTTTGATCTCAATGGGGGACTGAAACAAGGGTGTGTAATGTCTCCATGGCTGTTTAATATATATATGGATGGGGTCGTAAAGGAGGTACACGGTAGGGCAGTGGATGTGGGGGTGGCCCTAATGAATGAGGGTGAGATTTGGAAGCTTCCAGTGTTGCTGTTTGCTGATGATACAGTATTGTTGAGTGAAGATGAATGGGAGTTGCAAGGTTTGGTGAATGAATTTGGGACAGTGTGTAGGAGGAGGAAGCTGAAAGTTAATGTAAACAAAAGTAAAGTTATGGTGTTTGAGAGGAATGAAGTCACAGAGTGTGCAGTGAGGTTGGATGGTGAGGATATGGAGAATGTGAGTGCATTCAAGTACTTGGGTAGTGTGATGAGTAAGGATGGAACTTTGGGGGATGAAGTACGTGAAAGGGTACAGCAGGGAAGGAAGGTTGTTGGCACACTGAAAGCAGTGCTGAGAAATAGGGAGGTGAGTATGGAAGTTAAGAAGTCACTGCATGATGGTATTGTGATCCCTACCCTGACGTATGGAAGCGAGGCGTGGACCTTGCAAGAGGGGAACAAGTCAAGAGTGAGAGCAGTGGAAATGAGTTACTTGAGAGGAGCATGTGGAGTGACATGGAGGGACAGGTTGACGAATGAAGAAGTGAAGGAACGTTGTGGGGTAGATGTGGATGTGGTTGAAAAGATTAGGAGAAATACACTGAGGTGGTTTGGACATGTGGAGAGGATGGAGAATGAATGACTGACTAAGAGGGTGTATGTAGGTGAGGTGGAGGGAGGGAGAGGGAGGGGTAGACCGAGGATGAGGTGGAGGGATGGAGTTGAGAGGTATATGAGGGAGGGGGGAGTGAGTTGGGGGGAGGGGAGTCAAATGGTGGGTGACAGAGTGACTTGGAGGCGTTTTGTCTGCGGCCACCCTTTGCGGGATTAGGGCGTCGGGCTATAGATAGATAGATAGATAGATTAATTTCATTGTTTTTATTACTGCTTCATCTGTTGCTGAGTAACTTCATCATTTCTTTTTCTTATCATTACCACTTCTATTTGAGGTTTGTATATCTTTGTATAGTCACATACCAGGTTAAGTTAAGCAGCAGGTGGATATACAGAGTGGGGCACATTACGCTTCTCTCATGTCTTAGATAGCAATCAGCATTACAAATGTATATCCTGCAACATTTTCTACACTTCCTACCCTTTTCACGTATTACTAAGTCTACTTTTTTACGAACACTGATTGCATGGTTGATATAATAACGCCAAAAGACCGCCAAAACGTCTGCACCCATCACACCAGCAAAATGAGCCGTCCCCACAACGCACAAGATTCTGGGACTCAGTATACGGACCACCCTGCATAATTTCCACTGGGCATTAATAACTACCATATGCGGTGGTTTTGTCTCAGTTGTTGTTTGTGTGTAATGTTGGGGGCGATTCTTATTGTGATTGAAGCGGTACCGGTATGTGCATAAATAGAGAGGGTGTCATTGTTGTTGTTGCAGTATGCCACAGTCTATCCATCCATCAATCTATTTTATCTCTCTGTTTATGCCAATCTGCGTGTCTATCTATTTATCTATATATCATCTATCTCTCTATCTGTTTGTCTATCTGTTTAACACTGACCCATGGCGGCGACAGTAGAGATGGTCGTCATGGTGATGGAAAGATTTATATTGCCGTTGAGCACGATTGTCCAGAAATTGGAGGCAGTACCCCCTGGACAGCAGCCCACGGTGAACAGACCCAACCGCTCCAGAGGGTCGGTTAACAGCGCCCAGCCCATCACGTACGTCGCCTTGAAGAAGAGCAAGAAGATGGTGATGAAGATGATGATGATGATGATGATGACGAAGGCTTATGTTTATGCCTGTCAACTACACGGTATTCATTAACACCTGCGCTGCATGTATATCATATCATATATCAGCCCACACATGAGGGTCGTGAAACAGCATCCAGCCCATCATGTCTGTCTCACTGAATACAGACGGAAGAAAAGAATATAACATAACTGACACGAGCAATATTTTTTCTGTGCACTGATCATATTCTCTCCATGGACCTGTTATCCCCTTGACCTCTTCCCTCATGAACCAGTTTTCGCCCTGCGGGGACACACGTAATCTCCACATGGACTTATTATCTTCCATAGACCTTTTTCCCCCCACGAACCTATTTTTACCCATTAGACCCAGTGTCCCATGTGGGGCATTTTTCCCCATGGACCCAGCGGCCAGTGTACTTCTTCCCACCATGGTCCCGTTTGCCTCCCATATGGTTCTTACCTATTGGCCCATGGACGTAGTTTCCCTTCATGATGTATACATACCTATTCCCTCAGAGTCCTGTTTTTTTTACATACAGGGAGTTACCAGTTCCCCCATGGGCACAGTTTCCCTCTTTGAAGAACATATACCCCTTCTCCCACGGTCTGTTTCTTCCATATGAGTGATCTACCTCTTTCGCCATGGTCCTCTTTTCCCCATGGGCTGACTTGTCTGAACCTAATTTCCCACAATAGAATGGCTGTCTTATTCTCTTCATGGACTCATTTTGCTTGTGGACCTGTTCCTCAGTGGTCCTCTTTACTCCCGCCCACCGATCCAGCGCAGTGTGTCTCAACATCAGCCGAATGATTCAGTAAGTTCACACACACACACACACACACACACACACACACACACACACACACACACACACACACACACACACACACACACACACACACACACACACACACACACACACACACACACACACACACACACACACACACACACACACACACACACACACACACACACACACACACACACACACACACACACACACACACACACACACACACACACACACACACACACACACACACACACACACACACACACACACACACACACACACACACACACACACACACACACACACACACACACACACACACACACACACACACACACACACACACACACACACACACACACACACACACACACACACACACACACACACACACACACACACACACACACACACACACACACACACACACACACACACACACACACACACACACACACACACACACACACACACACACACACACACACACACACACACACACACACACACACACACACACACACACACACACACACACACAGTAAGAAGTGCTAAGAAGTATTTTATGCTTGAAGGCAAACTGCCAGACGAAAATACGCAAAATAAATCGCCTAGGAAAAATTGCAACGAACCCTCATCCAGAACACAATCTTTTATTAATTTACCACGGGCATGACGACGAACTGGGAGACGAAGCCGCATATAGGCCCCACCGGACGCATAAGCATTGTCTTGATAACGCCCACGTCCAGCTGTGCACCAATGTTGACAGTGTTGACCAGCACCATCAGTGTCCCCACCACGACGAAGATAGTGTCAACTGTGTATGACTTGCGGTCCACGGTGATCTGTAGGGAGTGATGAGGGTTTGGTTAGGTTAGTTTGGGTTGGGTTGAGTTAGGATTGATTTGTGCTGGGTACGTTTGGTTGAATTAGGGATGAGTTGTGCTGGATGAAGACTAGGGTTGGGTTGATTCAGGGTTAGGTTGGGTTTGGTGTGAATTAGGTAGAGTTGTGTTGTGTTGAGTTAGGACTGGGCTCTGTGGGGTTAGGGTTGAGTTGTGTTGTGTTGGGTTGAGCTGGGTTATGACTGGGTAGGATCAGGGTTAGGGATAGGTTACATTGGGCCGGATTGGATTCATCAAGAAACATACATTCATTTTTCTCGTAACTCTTAATTTGTTTTTTGTGGGAAGAACAAGAGATGCGGAAAGTTTCTGCATTCTTCTCTCCTTGTCCATCCTACTGAAATAAGTCTTATCTACAATGGGGTATGATAGCAATTTTGTTAAAAGTGCTTTTCGGCCCTATCAGGCTGCGCACTTGCTGCTATGGAGGGCTCTCGGGCTTTGGCCTCGAATCTCAGTCATTTGCAGTGTGGCATCGGCTGAACAGAAAAGGCAGATGTGGGTTGACTTTTCCGCTACATGAGTTCGATTTCAGTTATCTTGCAGTTGCAACAACAACTTAATGTATGGGGATCTGCTGAATGAACAACATAGCACTGGTGCTAATCGTGCCTTATTATGTTTTTATTTTTAAATTTCAAGTGTCGTAATTGTGTACTGAAGATAACTAATATTCAGCAGTTCATGTTTCTCACCGGCCACCAGATGTTTCAATTACACACGCCTGCTACAAATATTATGGGTCTGTATGCAAAAGTTTTTGCACCATTGCACGCAGAATTGTATATTGATGCCAGTGATATACAATTATTTATAGGAAAACATGATTTTGTGTCATATTTGACTTAAATTTGGACCATTTTTAACCGCGCCTCCCGCTGCTCGAAATCCAGCTGCACAAAACAGCTGAATAGCTGCATCGACGCCAGACAACCCCCGATGCTTTCCTCGTAATGTAAAACCAATGAAAACATTAGGGACCAAGAGACCGCTTTAGAAAGTTTCAATAGACCTGAAATTGAAATGGGTCCATCTCTAACCCAATTGCAACCACCCTCCCAAGTTTCATCGCAATCCTTTTTCCAGTTTCGGCTGTGCTTCTAAGACAGACAGACACATGAGTAGAATTATAATATATTAGATAGTTTGCTATAGTGCATTATTCCTAACCTGACAAAGATTCGTAACCCCATTCAGCTTGGTTGATGGCCAGATGTAGTCAGACTAGAGGGCTGCTTTGACCAAAATCCAGGCAGACCATTCCTGCCTCATGATCATTCCCTTTGTACTCTCACCTGGCCTAAAACCCCTCCATCTTGAATACTGAGCTATAACGAAATATTAACACTGGGATATGATGCCGGTTACGAGGAAGTGCTATAGAAAGGATGAAGAGCCATGGTACTGTCTTATGCCACTGACACGTGAAATAAGATGTAAAAGTATAAAAATCTGGGTCAGCTTAGCATAAAAGGACTAAGGCTCATCTAATGTCATGCAACCACGACGTAATATTCAAGTTGTGAGAGTGGACCAGTTCCGTCGAGTGAGAACAAACCGATTATGATAAGTCTGCCCCCAGGACTTTACCTCCAAATCGTCCCTGAGTAGTGTGCCGTTGTTGCCGGGGTGGAGGTCGTCCCGCGTGAGGTAGAAGGCGAGGCTGGTGCGACCCCAGTAGTAGCCGGAGAACACCAGACTCTTGTTCACCTCTGCCAGCACCTCCTTCCCGCTGAACTCCACGCTCTTGTTCACCCAGTCCAACTTCCACTCCGCGTCGGGAACCACCGTCACTCGAAGAATGGACGTCAGAACTTTGCTGCGCTCATCTCGTGTCAGATTACTCGACAGGTCACGTTTTAGGTCACTCGTCAGGCCATACTCCAGGTCACTTGTCAGGTCATGCATCAAATCACTCGTCAGGTCATGCGTCAGATTGCTCGTCAGGTAATTCGTTAAGTCATGCGTTAGGTTACTTGTCAGGTCATGCGTCAGGTTTCTTGTCAAGCCACGCGTCAGGTCACTTGCGTTGAACCTGAGGGAGATCGAAATGGTGTGCAGGGTGTCCTCCGGTACCTTCCACAGTCCAGTCCTGTACGTCTCCAGCCACACCCCCTCACAGCTGCTGCCCGCCCACCATATGCCCACCCACACACATGCCCAAGCCCTGAACCACATATTTACACGTACAGTTTGTTGTTTACCTTTGGGACTGTATCTCTGTGTTTAAAAGCACATAATAATAGCAGATATAAATGAAACTCTTGTGGTTATAGTTACACACTCATTCACAGCCACATGTTTACCGTCTGCCTCATTACTTGTTGGACTAGTGACCGTGTGTTTCTAACTTAACCTACGATTTGGGGGACGAGTACCTATTTTTTTATGGATATTGTTGGAAGCTCTGTTAGGTCTGATCAGTCTGCCTCCCACATTTACTTGCACGTTTAGTAAGCTCATCGTCCTCTTCGCTCCGCACTGTGCTTCTCTCTGGCGAGTATAAATAATTACAAATAAAGTCAATAAAACGAGGGACCTGGACTGAAAAATTTGACTCGAGTGGCATAGTCTGGAGGAATGTTTGGGTGGTCTTGTCAATCGCACAGCCCTACGTTAACCAAGCACATAGCACCAGTGTCGGCATCAACCCCTTTGGCGGAGTGGCTAAATTTTTCTCTCTATCCTTAAACCATTTAATTAAGTTTAGAGGAGCCATTGCGAACTGGAAATGTTTGATATAGCCTTTGTTAACGCCTTCACCACTATTTTTTTTTCTAAGTTGAATTAAGTTAGTTTCATTTGTCAGGGAAAAAAAAAAATATGCTGTCTTGAGGTAGTTATGATCTGTCCTTTTTAGCACGGCGTAACATGAGACTATGCTGTTTCTGGATGGCGTAGCAGGTTTCGTAACATCTCTTTTATGACCGATTTATCTTCCATTCTGTACCATGATATTTTCTTTTATGTTATGCATATCTAGTTTATACATAGTTTGCTTCAGTAACGTATGAAGGAATTAAAGCGAATAATGTGCCACATAAATCACTGAGGAAAAGTGGCTACGGTCTTCCATGCCATTTAGAATGTAGATGCTGTGGTCCTTGGCTCATCCAAAACGTGAACCCGGTGGTCTGCAGGCTTAAGTTCCCCGTCTCTAGCAATCCACCATCCTCCATTCTCTAGACAGGGCAGTAGTTGAGGTACACAACCAGGCAGTGAGGCCGTCTGGTTATATTTGTGCTACCACATGAAGGCGTCCCTCCAGCAATACCAGGGCACATAGACCCCAGAATAAATCGCTGAGGGAAAGTTGCAACGAAGTCTTCAGTGCCACTCGAAATATGCAAAATAAATCGCTAAGGATGAGGCGCTACGGTATTTAATGCCACTTGAATACGACCTTAAAGCGCACTTGTCTTGTCTGCCTCGCTGCTGAATGTGCTGTGAAGTGTGGCGTGCTGACTGACTAACTCGAATACTCACAGTTGTTACGTAAATATATAGCACGTTGGAAATTGCTAGATTCTGTACTGTACAGCTTTGCCATCTCGTGTACGGTGCTCAGTTACACACACACACACACACACACACACACACACACACACACAAAGTACAGAGAGAGAGAGAGAGAGAGTTGCTACTAACACCAAACGATTTTTTTCAACAGATTTATTCAGCTTTTGAACTGAAGGACTGTGGATATGTTTAACTCCTCCATATGGAAATGATCCCCCCCCCCCCCCCCTTTTTTTTTTTTTTTTTTTTTTTTTTTTTTTTGCTGGTGGTGATAACTGTGGGTTAAGTTGGTGTGTGTGTCGAGTGTTACTGATGTTGATTGATTTGTGCCACTTTCACCACTGAAGTAGTCATAGCCCCAGCATCACGAACACTATAACCCCTATATTACCACTACCACCACTATTACCAGTGCCACTACCACTGTTACGACAATCGCTGTTTCCTTCACTGTCTCCACCACCACCACTCTTACTACCATCTCCACCACCACAACCACACTAACGCAGTAAAGCCCAAACATTCCGTACCCTTTCCTTATACTCAGCCTCATCTCCACCCACCCTCATTCTCACTTTCACCCTCACCCTAACTCTCATCTTCACCTGCACCCTCATACCTTCTCGCTTTCACCCACACCACACGTCCTCACCTTGACCCCTCATCCTAACTCCACTCCCTACCATCATCCTCATTCTTATCCTTACCCTCACCATCACCCTTTTACCTACCCCAACTCTTACAATCACCCACTTCCAGCCCTAACCCCCACCTTCATCCTTACCCTCATCATCACCACTCCACCCCCTGCCCTCACCCTCATCTTCAACTTCACTCCATCCCCCAGCTTCACCCTCACTAGCATCACCCTCATTCAACCGCCGCTCTCACCCTCACTCTGGCATCACCCACACTTAACCCTCGCCTTCACCCTCACTAACAACACCCTCACTCTACCGCCACTCTCATCCTCACCCTTAATTGTCATTACCCTGGGCAGTTGCCTTACCGTGAGAATTTGCAAAGTGCAGCTCCTCTCGCTGATGGAGTCAGTCCCCCTCCTGGCTTTCATTTTCTTTAGGTTGTATGAAGTTAAAAACGGGAAAACCAAATTTATTTGTCCCATCATATTTGGAAAGCGTTAGGAGAAATACAGTGAGGTGTTCTGGCCATATGGAGAGGGTGGAGAAAGAGAGACTAACGAGGAGAATGTATGTGAGTGAGGTGGAGGGGGGGGAGAGGGAGGGGAGGCCAAGGATGAGATGGAGGGATGGAGCGTTGAGGTACTGTATATGACAGAGGGGTGCGTGAGCTAGAGGGAGGGCAATGAAATGGCGGGGGAGAGGACGACATGGAGGCGATTTGTTTGTGGCTGCCTCTTACGGGATTAAGGTGTCTGGCAATAAACATATATTTACATGTGGTGAAAACAAATAATATTAACTTATTTTTCCTGTCATGATGTAATAAAAGTCTGACTATATGGTAATACGTAGATAGCAGTTCCTGTCAGCATTAAGGATGGCCATTGCAAACAAGAGATTGCTTTTGCAGTATATGAGATCTTTATTTGGTTATTATATAATGTACAGAGTTAAATTTAATGCTAGTGTCTGTTGCATCACAATGAAGAAATGATGACATCCTCATCACAGGGGCGCAACACAAAATGAAACTAGAAATTGTGAATATGAGAAATAAGTAGACAAACTGTTCATTTAAGGTTCTAAGCGTGGTCATTAGTTTATATGTAATTTTTGTATCTTCTTACTGAAACAAATTACATTGTACAAAACCACGATCATTTTGGTTGACCTTCAGGCTTACTCCAGTTCCTTCTTGTCTGTATTTGTTCCTGTTTGTCCTGTTGGGACACTTTCTTCTTACGGTTTACTAAATGCTAGATCCACCCCTGGTATGGGGTTGCTGAGTACGAGTATGTCAAGGTAATGTGTATCCAGCAGGGTCAGCGTCTGTTACTTGGTGTGTGTGGCAGTCAGCATCACTTCCTTGGCCTCTCGGTCCGCCTCCAAGTCCTTACTCGGGGGTGGGTCAGGGCAGCAGCCGAACCAGCGCCTTAGGCAGGAGTAGGTGAGGAAGATCAGGATCAGAGGCGGACCCGAGACGAGGAGGGTGGCAATGATGGGCAGGGAGGCCAGGTCACTGAGGACAGGTACATTAAGGTCAGTTGGTTTTCATCACACTTCTGTTATCTAAATGTAATGTAGTTGAAATTCTCCTATAATCTGAATAAAATTGCCTCTAGATAACTATGATAAAACATCAAGGATGTGATATTAATAAGAAGGTGAAGGGGTAGAGATGGAAAGTATTACAAGAGGAAGTATCGGAGAGTTCTTGCGGATGGGGGGACCAAAGGGCAAAACCGTGAAAAAAAAAAAAATACTATAAAAGATGAAAAGTAATGCTTGACGCGAAACATTAGAGACTTCATACAGGTGGGACAGTCAGGGGTAGAGTAGTGTTGAGCCCTTGTAAACGGGTCACTAAGAGGTAGAGCAATGGATATTGTATCAGCAACAAAAGTCAATCCTTTCTCATGCTTCTCTTTCCGTGGACTCTCAAAATCAGACTCCGGAATATGCAGCAGCTGACACTGATAATTTTGTTTATTATGTGTCATCGTCGTCGTTTGCGTCAGATTCAATAGGTTGATTTTCAAGTCCATGTAGGGAAAAAGATAGACTTACCCCATAGGAACTAAGTATTTTAACTTCTTCAGTCCAATGGCGCACTATGTATTTTACTGTCCCTGCCATCAGACGATTGTATTCAACATACAATAGACCTCTTGTAGCGAGGCAGGAGGGTTAGTGAAGGCCATGTCTAACTCTTCCAATTCGAGAAATCTCTGCAAAGCTGAATGAAGTCGTCTGGTGTAGTAATGATAATATAAAACGTAACTGAAGTGAAAAGATTAAGAACTCTTTGTTATTAAACTCCTTTGTAACACGTCGTCTATATCCATTATCAGCTCACCTATAAGGACTCTCCACGGACAACTTGAGAAGGACAAAGGCCACCCCGGGATTCTGTAGGGCTGTCTCTATGCTGACGGCGATGATCATGTCTTTGGGCAGACACACCAGCCTAGCAAGGACGGCCCCCAGGGTGTATCCGCATATTATAACTACCACTCCAGCCACCACCATCTGCCAGGTCATCATCTGCATCACCTTGTAGGAGTTGTACGTGCCCACCTGTAATTAGATGCAAAGGTAGGTGGGTGGGTGAAAAGTTTACTGTTTTCACTCTTTCTTGGTCCAGATTTTCATCCTTTTGCAGCTTACTTTTACTTAGTTCATTGACGGAAAAACAATATCGCACTTCCACATCCTTTCCACCGCACTTCTGTGTGGCTACCATCATATCGTAGTGTTATTCTGTTGTTGCAAGTGAGCACTAAGATGGAGAGATGGCAATTTTAGGCCCAGTTAGAATAAATAGGGTATAGTAACCACAACTTATTATTAATAGATAGATATGTAGGTAGGTAGGCATTGTCGTGAGAATAGTTCCGGTCCTGGCAAAAGGATCAGTTTTTATCGGATTTCGATGAACTTTGGTGGAGATATTGAAGGATAGCCCAGGACGAAACCTACTACTCTTTGAAACTATAGGACGAAACTGAAGGTCACAAGGCGGTGTCAACTTTGAAACTGCCCTGTTGGTTTTATCTTTAAGCTCTTGGTCTGAAACCTCATAGATTTTGTCATGAAGTGAACATCGACCACTGTACCAAATTCGGTTCATATAAAAAAAAAGAAAGAAAGAAAGAAACTAAGTGTTTTCTCAAGATTAGAACTTGTCTCGCGACTGCCGTCACAGATAGATAATGTGGATAGGGTGACACAGACAGGCAGACAGATAGTAGATTATTTTGATAGGTAAACATAGACGACATACATACATACATAGACTGGGGATGTGAAACGACCTATGACGGCTAAGTCACAGGAGTACAAATGGGTTAGGGAGTGAACGGAACAGTTTACACCACTGAACAACGCGAAGATGAACAGGATATGTGCTTAGAACAGTACCTACCACTGTGAAAAACAGAAGGATGAAGAACGGGTCTGTCAAGTGAACAGAACAGTACTCACCACCATGAAGAACATGAGGATGAAGAACGAGAACGGTTTGATCACCCTTGCTCCCCTGTTTGCCCATTGTGGCCGCTTGTGCCTGGTGACCGGAAGGACAGGTCAGGTACAGTCAGGTTAGAGGTCAGTTACAGGAAGTGGTGTAAATACTAGTGTTAGTCCACAATAAGGCTCAGTTATTTTGTTTTATTTATTTATTTACTTACTACATTGTGACCGAATTGAGAGTAGGGGTCAGTATTGCATCTCTGTCATAAATAGTACTTAGTAAACAAAGAGGGAGGGGGGGAAGATTTCTCCAGCTTTTAGTTCCGTCTCTTATCGCATCGCTAAGCTAAACCAGTCGAACCTAACCTAACCCAGTTTTAATGCAGGTTCCCGGTTCGTCCCCCTCCAGCATATAAGGTGGAAGGAATGTCATGTGTGTGTGTGTGTGTGTGTGTGTGTGTGTGTGTGTGTGTGTGTGTGTGTGTGTGTGAACGTCTGAGTCTGTCGTTATGTATGTGCTGTGTTGCTTGTTTACCAGTGTAGATATTTTGGCTGTTCTCTGTGCCAGCATTTCGAAAAGTTATAATAAAAACTTAATGTTATAATTATTTAGTAGGAAATAAGTGTTACAGTCAACATTTCATTGACTCCAAGTGAATGAATTATTATATGGCAGTGATACATTTAGCCGCACTCTGGAGTCTTGTTATTTTACTTCCACATTTGGAACGGATTAGAGTGTTATGCATTGAATAGTTACACAGCAGAGAAATGTGTATCAAAAAATATATGTTTAATAAAATATACATATTCTCCTGTATAGTAAGAATCATGCAGTGAAACTCAACTCCGTCTGAGAACAACAGTGAAAATGCATCCACTTCCCCCCCTACGTCTTTGGGGATTTGATCATGTTTGGTAGAATTCTCCTCTCGATTCGCTGGCTCCGATCTCCAGTAAACACCTTATGAAATTTTCTTAAAGAATAGTGTATATAACAATGTAATATTGGAATTAAATATTATGCAGTAACATCGTTAACTTGGAGATTTTAACAGTATAAGTATTAGATTGCTAAATGATATACCTTAAGGAATTATTTTAGACAAAGCTTATTTAGGGAATTCTTCTTAAAATTGCTGTTTGTCTAGTCAAAGGTAAATTTCGAATATCTTACCTAGCGGATTTCTTTGGTGGTCGTATTTCCCCCTATCCCCCAGATTATTGACTAGATTACTATAGAGGTGTCCAATCGCTTCACTGCCTCCAATGCTAATAGTTTTCTCATACATTAACTGTACCCCTTTTACCTTAATCTGGCCCAGAAATTTGTCCTTTAGCAGCTTATTTCACGTATAGCTCGGTGGAGGAAATATACGACGTCCTTTCCACAGCACTTCTTCGTGACTAGCATCATGTTTTGGCGTTAATTTGTTTTTACAACTCGGTATTAAAGATGGTCCGATGGCAATTTGAGACTTGGTTAGAGTAAAAGATGTGTGCTTACTTTCTCACTCTGATTTTCGTGGTATGGGGAAGGGAGTGGAGGAGGTGGTCAGATATATATCACCTTTCTCACTTTGGTCACGTGATTCATAAATGTGTTGGCTGTATTTGTGAGCTAGATCTATGTTTCGTGTTCCGAGAGTCGAGTACGTTTTGTTATTAGTAATGTTGGATCAAGAGGTGTTACCATTACTGTTGATAAGGTAATATTTAAACGCTTTGACTTCCAGGATAGAAGGTGTTAATAGTGGTAATAATAACGGTGATGATGATGATGATGATAATAATAATAATAATAATAATAATAATAATAATAAAAATAATAATAATGTAATGCACACAACAGAAAGATTACGAGAAGGCAGGATACCCTCTGACGTTGGGAGAGGATTGAGAAACAGAGAATACAGAATACAGTGCCAGTAGTGGATTGTCTCGAACTTTTACTGCTGCCTATACAATACCTGATGATGATGCCAACGCCGACTGGGATGGTGAAGGCGACGAGTGAGCCGGCCAGGTTGATGAAGGGTATCCTGATGGTGTTGTTCTCCAGTAACTTTTGGCCTAGAGTGAATAACCATAGGGGCATCATTCCTGTAGGAGAGAGGCACAAGGGTGGTTATTTCTCTCTCTCTCTCTCTCTCTCTCTCTCTCTCTCTCTCTCTCTCTCTCTCTCTCTCTCTCTCTCTCTCTCTCTCTCTCTCTCTCTCTCTCTCTCTCTCTCTCTCTCTCTCAGTCTGTCTGTTTGGGAACGGCATCGGCTTCCCCTACTCCTTTCCATGTCCTTAAAAATAATACGCCAAGTCCTGGAACATCCTCTGCAATTGTGTGTGTGTGTGTGTGTGTGTGTGTGTGTGTGTGTGTGTGTGTGTGTGTGTGTGTGTGTGTGTGTGGCTTGTGGCTTGAGGTTTGTGGTTTAGGGTCTGAAGTTTGTGGTTTCTTTGTTTCATGTGTTTGTTTTGGGCATAAACCTAACAGATCGTTCTCTGCGGCCCAGCAATCTTCCTGTATGCCACACACCTTCACCTGCCACCACTTTGTTAATAATACCCACCGTCCTTACTGAATACATGCTTAGGCTGGTTCAAGCACGACTTCTGTTAGGTTATTAGTGGGGTGGTTTTATGTGTGTGTGTGTGTGTGTTTGTGTGTGTGTGTATACCATGTTTATATGACTGTAGATATTGCTCGAGGGCACTTATTCTTATCAGTAGGCTAGTGTCTCTTCACTTTATCATTGCTCTTTTAAACACATTATTTAACTAAAGCGATAACAGTGGTAATTGCGGGCACCTTCCATGCACTGACCTAATGCAATACTACCTCGAGGTGATTCCACATTGAATAAGAAGCCAAAGGGTCCGTTATAACCCAGAAAACCATTAATACGCTGGGTGGTAACCATATAACTAAATGGAGACTTGATTGTCTAGTTTGTTATGGCGCTTCAACAGGATATGCCCATTTGGGTTTGCGTCTGAGGAGTGGATGGGGTATATTGCTTACATGATGCCGCTTCAGGGTTGGCGACTGGTCACAATCATTAATTATCAGGACTGTATAGCCTATCCCCGGGCCTCTAAGCTCCTGATTGGACGGTAAAGGAGTGGATGATAGACAACTGACAGGATAGATACTGGTGTTCCAGTTTATCTCAAAAGTACATTAGGGTTATCAGTAGAATGCTCAGACTCGATAATATTCCCGACCTATTTAGAGAGTTAAGAATTGGAAGGTCAGGTACGGATGTCGTGGGGGTTATCTTTTATCTTTTTATCTGCTTGTCTGTTGGTCTTTCTGTCTGTTTGCCTATCTGTTTGTTCGTCCATATATATATATATATATATATATATATATATATATATATATATATATATATATATATATATATATATATATATATAAATAATGTTTATCTCTGAGGAGGTGGAGGTCAAATTTTAAACCCATAGTAGTGATCTGCCTTATTGACGCTCGTGCATTCGATAGGCATAAGTCTCTCTCTCTCTCTCTCTCTCTCTCTCTCTCTCTCTCTCTCTCTCTCTCTCTCACTGACCCATGGCTGCGACAGTAGATATAGCCGTCATGGTGATAGATAGGTTGATGTTGCCGTTGAACATGAGGGTCCAGAAGTTTGACGAAGTACCCCCTGGACAGCAGCCCAAGGTGAACAGACCCAGGCGCTCCAAAGGGTCCGTGAACAGCGCCCAGCCCATCACGTACGTCGCCTTGAAGAAGAAGAAGACGAAGGAAGAGAAGAAGAGAGAGATGGAGGAAGAATAAGCCTTGGGAATATGCAGTCTGATATATAGCTTAGGTTTATGAAAGTTAGTGGGTAGAACACTGCATTCCACCACCCATAGTTTAGTCATTCCATTTTGTTAGCCTTATACTCCGCTGATAAACCGTCTGGGAGTTTGTAATGTGCTGATTTTCTCCATCTAGGAGGAGGATGTGGTGGTGGTTCTGATTAAAAACATTATAGAAAACGTTTAGGGCTAATTATGATAATGTTACTGGAATCCTTTTTTAGTATAACTATGTTCAAGTTACAGAAAGTGTTTTAGAGCTAAGTATTTACCTTTAGTACCGTTCAGTAGGTACCCATAAAAAGTAATGAGACCATATCAAAGCATTGAATTTGTGTTTATTTGCGGTTGCTGTTAAGAGTTTCCTGCTGTTTAGTTTTCTCCGTCCCCTCACTACGATGACGTACTTTTCATTTATATTCGCTCTACCCCTACCCCTAGCCGAGAAGAAGTTGTTAGATGGTGTCTGGCACCCAGTACAGACGTGTTGTTGGTTGTTTTTTTTTTTTTTTTTTTTTTTTTTTTTTTTCGTATATATAACTTGAACGAATATCGGTGTGATTGTGAACTACTTGAAAAATGGAAAGAAAGCGTTCGTTTCGTGAGAGGTTTTAGCCATGAACTTCCTCCAGCTGGGGTTGGAATTAGAAGACAGGCAACATCTATGATCCTTCAATATACAGTACCAGCGGCATGACAGCGAATTGTGAAACGAAGCCGCAGATGGGCCCCACCGGACGTTTGAGCACGCCCTTGATGATGGCGAGGTCCAGCTGCGCTCCCATGTTGATGTTGTTGAGCAGCACCAGCATCGACCCCACCACGATGAACACGGTATCCACAGTGTACGATTTCCGGTCTATTGTGATCTGTTGGGAAAGGGATGCTTAGGCCGTGGTTGGTAAGTTACTCCTATATTACTTCCCTTGAGATTTAAGGGGCTAGGCTGCTATATTCAGTAACATTTAACCCCTTCTGTATGATGATGTCTTCATTATTTTAACCCCTTCTGTATGATGATGTCTTCATTATTTTAACCCCTTCTGTATGATGATGTCTTCATTATTTCAAGGCGAAATAATGAAGGCTGAAACTGGTCTTACTCACGCCAGTTGTCCGATCATGGCGATTAGTACAGAAATTGGACAAAGAACACCCCACTTTACTGCTCATCTTTCTGGGCAGTCCATTTCTCACTGTCACCAGCATTATCTCCAGTAGTGAGATCTGGCTTGCCTAGAAAGCGAGCTGGTGAAACGTATTTTACAGTTTTCATCCCGACCCATACAATCAGACAGTTACCGTCAGAGTATGCTCTTTTCCGGCCTCAGTATGAATGCACTTTAGCTTTACTACTTCCAGCTGGGTTTGTTCAGCTTAGGTGGCACAAAGTGGTGACATTTAAGTTGAGACTGCAGTTGCATTGTATGCACTGCCACCTGTCGCGCAGACTCTCTGTTCACTCCCGTCGAGCGATTTTGCATTGTACACCACAAAATTCTTTTGTATGTTCTGTACCTCTGGAACATAGTCATAGTTTTCATAAATTTTATCCAAGTTAACTTACTGCTGGTTGAAGCCCATTATATAAATATACCTCCCCTGGGATGCTACATATAAATCGCGCATGCGGAAGCTAGGCATACTTAGAGTAAAGGGCTATTGCATATGTAGTCAAGCATCAGCGGCCTAGCCTTGATCTTTGAAGGTGTGTCGAGAAGAAGAGGATGTAGGGGCCTCTGAGAATGAAGAACAGTCCTTGTCAGTATTTAGACAAGAAAAAGGGTGAGCATAATAATGACAATGAGTAGATTAGGCATTAGACAGACATGAGACATTAGTATAGAAAGTAGGTGATTGTGAGAAATAGGTGATCATCCGCCGTACCTCCAGATCGTCCCTGAGTAGTGTGCCGTTGTTGTCGGGGTGGAGGTCGTCTCGAGTGAGGTAGAAGGCAAGGCTGGTGCGACCCCAGTAGTATCCAGAGAACACCAGGCTCTTGTTTACCTCTGTCAGCACCTCCTTCCCGCTGAACTCCACGCTCTTGTTCTTCCAGTCCAGCTTCCACTCTGCGTCGGGAACCACCGTCACTCGCAAAACGGATGACAGGACGTTGCTTTCCTCATACCGCGTCAGGTCACGCATCATCTCACTCGTCAGGTCACGCAACAAATCGCCCGTCAGGCCACGCGTCAGGTCACTTGGCAGGTCATGCATCAGGTCACTCAGGTCGCTCACATTGAACCTGAGGGAGATTGGAAGGGCGTGCAGGCTGTCCTCCGGTACCTTCCACTGCCCACTTCTGTACGTTTCGAGCCACACACCTTCACAGCTTCTGCCCGCCCACCATACACACACCAGCACACACGCCCAAGCCCTTGACGACATTTTACTTTTACACTCTGGTCGTATGCTTATAATATTAATCGCAAAGTGGACGCCCTTTATTTTTGTATGGATATTTTTGGAACTTCTGTGTTTATTAGCTTTGATCAGCCTGCATCTCGCACTTCTTCGCACTTTATGACATTTTCTTCACCCGAAGTTCATTGCACTTTTTGTATCGCACACTGCTGCTCACTGGCTAGTATAAATTATGACACATATGAAGTCGGAAAAACGAATGTTGCTGTCTGGGGCACTTATACTCTGTCCACTTGGCCTAAAATTATGATTCCCTCTTGAATGCTGATCTGAAATGAGAGATCTACATTAGAATATGGTGTTATATATATATATATAAAAAATGTAGAGCCATAGTACTATCTTGCTCTGTCATTAACCTCAGGAAAATAAGTTGCAAAAGGACAAACATTATCCAAATGAGTTTGGAGTTGCAACTCTCATCACCACCAAACCAACCTGCCACCACCATCACCAAACCAACCTGCCACCACCATCACCAAACCAACCTGTCACCACCATCACCCCCACCACCAATCCAACCTGCCACTACCATCACCGCCACCACCAAACCAACCTGCCACCACCATCACCATCACCACCACCACCAAACCAACTTACTACCAGACTGTATTCAACTTTGGACAGACCTCTAGTAGTGAAGGGGTAAATGAAGGCTATATCCAACCTCTCCGGTTCGAAAAGTCTCTCCAGAGCTGAATAGTATCGTCTGGCAGCATAAAGAATAAAATAGAGCATAGGTGGCCAAGTGCACCTCGTTAAGGTTGTAGTGCCTCTGAATGACTCGTTTCCTGCACTGTCAGGACCGTTTGTGTACCCCCCCAGACACTACCTTACTCCCTTACTTACTTTTCTACTTACTTTATTATGCTTTTACTTACATCCTTGCTCTTCTACTCACTCCCTTACTTACTTGCTCTTTTACTTAATCACTTACTGTTGTACCTAATCATAATCCCTTACTCATTTACACATTCCCTAACTTGCTCTCCTGCCTCTTGCTCACTTACTCCCTTTCTTACCCCCTTTCTTCCTTACGAACTCACTCTTTTACTTATTCCTCTACTTAATTTCATAATCTTTTACTTACTCTCTTGCTCCCTGACTCCCTTACTTACTCTCACCACTATGGCCGACTTTCCACTGTATTCTTGCTGCCTCCAGACGATTTTATTCAGCTGAAGGGAGACATTTGGTAGCGGAGAGGTCATTGAAGGTTAAATCTGACTTTGA
The DNA here is from genome assembly GCF_032717465.1 of Coenobita brevimanus. Lineage (NCBI taxonomy): Eukaryota > Metazoa > Arthropoda > Malacostraca > Decapoda > Coenobitidae > Coenobita > Coenobita brevimanus. Next base: position 34,080,191 of record NC_137043.1, read on the forward strand.
GTTCGAATAAATAGCACCCAGACCGAATGACAGTGCAACTATAAATCGAGAGAGTAAGAATGAGAAAAAAAAAAAAAAACGCTAAACGAATTCAGGGATACGCTTGTGTGTGTGTGTGTGTGTGTGTGTGTGTGTGTGTGTGTGTGTGTGTGTGTGTGTGTGTGTGTGTATGTGTGTGTGTTGAGCATGGACATGGGAGACTGTAATATTTTCACTTAAACGATTTATTATATTACACCATTGCATCCTCCTTTAGGTTATCTTTATACAGTACCGTACTTCGGGTTCGGCTATTCTTCTGCGTCTGCTTCACAGTTATCTCCTCGCCAAAGCATCATACCAAAGAGCATCGAAGGGACAGAGAAATATATCAAGCCTATATTAATCTGGAAAAATTAGCCAGCACAGGGAAGTGAGAAGAATAAGAAGTGAATTATTAAGCATATTTTTGTCCTCTATTCTACACGAGGATAAGCAAAATGAATCTCGGAGGAAGAGGTGTTACGAAGCTTTCTGTGCCACTTAGAATACGGCCTTTGGTACACACACACACACACACACACACACACGGTACATTATCACAATTACAGCGCGGAAGGCAACTTAGGCGAAGGCTCATTTTCCGATAAACATCGGGTCTACATAACTATCAGTAACGATAAAGCCTATCTCAACTCTGGCCTTCGATATTACTTAAACTGATAAGGTTCTGTTGCGTGGGCAGTGTTTAAATACTTCAGTCTCTCGTCTCTCTCTCTCTGTCTCTGTCTCACTCTCTCTCTCTCTCTCTCTCTCTCTCTCTCTCTCTCTCTCTCTCTCTCTCCTGACGATTTTATTTAAAAAAGGGAGAGATCTTGTAGTAAAGGGGCTATTGAAGGGCATATATAACACCTATTTGAATAGCCTCTCCAGATCTGAATAAAATCGTCTCGCAACAGCGAGAACAACATAACTTACATCAAAAGTGCCCAGAAACTACGACCCCGCACTCGAACCTTGAGCTACGACCTATACATTGACCTGTAACCATTACCTTGACCCGTGACCTTTACCTTGACCTGTGGCCCTTACCGTGACCCATGACCAATACCTTGACCTCTGGCCCTTATCTTGACTTGTAACCTTTACCTTGACCCGTGACCTTTACCTTGGCCTTTTACCTTTACCTTGACCTTTGGCCTTTACCTTGACCTTGACCCTCGGCCTTTACCTCGACCCTTGGCCTTTACCTCGGCCCATGACCTTTACCTTGACCCATGATCTTTACCTTGATCCGTTACCACACCACTTTAGCCTGACTTAAAATTGCCGTCTTTCCATCTTGAATACTGAGTTGTTACAAGAAGTGAACTCTAGAAAAAGGCGCTAGTCACGAATAAGTGCAATGGAAAGGATATAGAGCCGTGGTATTGCCTTTCTGTCAGTGAGGTATGGGATATTAACTGCAAAAAGAACGAAAATCTCCAAATTAAACAGGACGAATTATAATTTTAGTTTTGTTAGAAGAAGCTGACAACAGTATCCTCCACTGTCACCATCAACACCACCTTTCACCATCACCACCACTTCCCTCTCCTTTTCTCACACTCGTTGGATAGATCTTCAGAGGAATCAGTTGTTTCCCCATCAGATAACCTCCTTGTGAACCAGTAGGCCTCTTGTTATCTGTATTTTCTTGGGAGGCCTACTCCTGTGTGTCACCATAAAGTTGTCAATACCCTACTGCCATCACCACTACTTTTACTATCACTGTTTACTACACGACCACCACCACAATTACTATCAGGACCACTAACTCTGCCTCAGCCCTACTACCACCACCACTACTACAGCCGCTGTCTCCGCTACTCTAATATTCCACCACCATCACCACTGCCATTACCCTCGTACTGTCACCACTATCACCACCACCCCTTTTACTGTCACCATTATTGTCAACATCTTCACCACCATAACCGTACCAGTGTCACTACCATCACCACCACCACCACCACAACTACTACCACCACCACCGCTGTCACCACTACACTGACAAGCTTAATCACTCCTCACCCTCTCACTCCAGACTCGCCTTCACCTCTCCCTCACCCTCATCCCTATCTTCTTACTCACTCCTGTTTACACTCCCTACCCTAACCCTCATTCCACTCCTTTCTCTCTCTCTTTCTCTCTCAAGTGGCAATTTTCTCCCTTCTTGTGCAATCCTTCCACTATGAGAAATTCCAAAAGCTGAATGATATTGTCTGGTTTTAAGCATAAATAAGATAAAAATGAGATATTACTAAAAGTCTTAAATTGTGACTGCTTGTTACCCCACCACTATGACAGATGCCAGTAGTAGTAGTAGTTGTTGTTGTTGTTGTTCTTGTTCTTGTTGGTGTTGTTGGTAAATCGAAAACGTGAATGCTGTGGACTGCAGGCTGAAGTCGCCCTCCTGCAATCCATCTTCCTCCTTTCTGGGGATAGGAAGGGAAGTCGAACCTCCGTATAACCGGGCAGTGGAGCCGCATGGTTATATCTGTCCCACCACATGAAGGCGTACCTCTCCAGCAATCGCGGACAAAAATACTGATCCACTCACTAACGATTAATAGCGAGAAAGTGACCAGTAAGTTTCGAAAGCCCTTGTGAGCCCAAATATTCTTTTCATAATGTTAAGTAAAAGTTTCATGAATATTCGATGAAAAAGTGGAACGAAATATTGTCCACGACTGTACACTTGAATATAAATATATTCGTCTGGCGGTAGCAAGAGTAGGATGCAACATATCGTAATAAAGAGATGAATTGTTATCGGTTCTAATCATGTTATCTCGTCTTCATTTGTATCCTCTCACCCGTAATCTGTTCATATCTCTATTACCTTGTCTAACTGATCTACTATCTCTTCGTCTGTCTTTAGCTTCTCTTCATCTTTCACCATTTTCTCTTCATCTTTGTATTTTTAGTTTTTACTTCTCATCTTCTTTCATTTCCTCTTCATTCCTGTATTTCTCTTCATTGTTTTTAGGTCTCCACACCTTAGCACGAAGACCTACTGAATTTCCCCACTTCATTCTTTCTTCCAAACACTTTTCATTTTGGTGACAGTCGTTTATTTCTTCATCAGTTCGCTTCATACCTAGTACAGTTTTTCCTTGGGCATACAGCTGCAGACACCTTTTTCATTTTTTTAATAGGCCTTTTTACAATATTTTTTGACTTAAAGGTTAAACCACAAAAGCACACAAATTTGGGGATCCTGTGTTTTTGAATGCATCTTAATCATCAAGGCAAGTTGCACAGGAAAACAGTATGTCATTCTGTTCTGTGGTTATGTGGAGACTGTTTTGCTTTCCCGTGGGTGTGTTGGCAGTCTTTAATCCTCTTTTTTCTTTCAGTTTTTTCTTTATGTATTCGCTTGATTTTCCATTTTCTTATTTTTATTTTGTATTCTGTCAACCTTCATATTTGCTTCCCCTCTTCTTTCAGAATCTCTTCTCCTTTGTATTCCAGCCTGTCTGTAATCTCCTCTTTATGTGTTTATTTCTCTGTCTTCCTTTCGTTTTAATATTTCCATTTTGTATATTCGTTATTTTTTTCCTCCTTTTTCATATTCAGTTCATCTCTGTATTCCTGATAATCTGTAACCATTTCTTCATGTTTGTATTTCTCTGTCTACCTGTAGTTCCCATCTCTTCATCTATGTACTCCTATAGGGGAATTAGATACAGTTTTCATTGACTCACTACAAAATATCTCTCAAGCTGAATGAAATCATCAGGGGAAGAATAAACCAACATAATTACGTCACCGGTTTCACTCTGTCCAAAAAACTCAGTCTGATTTTGATGACAATTGGCGTAGGGGAGTGAGGATGTTGTTGAGATAGAAGAGGGAGGAAAGGTGATAAGATTGAAAACGCTGTGATTGATGGATTGAGAGAGAGAGAGAGAGAGAGAGAGAGAGGCCCAGCACTCCTTTCCTAGTCCTTCATGTGAATAAAAATTTTGATTGTAAATTGCTTAATATTCCTCAAGCAGTAACTCTCAGTGTGGCATAATTATGTCATCATTACCTGTGGGAGGCTTCGCAGCACCTTCTCCTTGGCGATTTATTTAGCACCCACAGCGTTCTCGTGTATTCGTTTTCGGCGTTTTAATATCGATATAATTTGGATCAGTAACATGCAAGAGGACAATGCGGTGCACCATGCAGTAATGTGCAGAATAAATAGCTGAGGTAGAAGTGCTGCGAAATCTCTAAAGCTGCAGTCTTACCTTGTCTGGCATTTTCTTTTCATAACGTACAACTGAAAACGGGAAGATCGCAATTAATTTCTTCCTTTTTATTTCCATGCAATGACCTGCCTTCGTATCTCTTCAAATATGCTGTCATACCCGTTAAATTCTGATTCATTATTTATCATTATGGATGCCTGTAAGTTAAGCTGAACTGTGATGCATGTTCTTCAGTAAGTCTTTTAACAATGGTCCTGTTATTGCCTATCAGTAGCAGTGTTTTATGTGATACTCATAATAATAAAGTATTGAGTCCATTTATCTATAAACATATGATATAAAGAAACGAGCGCTAGTTCACCTGTCTCAAATCCTAGACGGGCAGGTGCGCCGAGTTTGCATTGAAATTTGCTTGCAACTCTTTCAACGTTGAATTTATATATCACTTACATGATTATATTCATTGGTTTCCATGAATGTCTAGTACTGGAGGAGGTCATTAAGGGTACATCTTACTCCTCCAGTTTTAAAAGTCTCTCCTAAATCGAATAAAATCGCCAGGAGATGGCAAGAATATGTAATTAAAAGACGTCGCCGGAGGCAGGAAGTCAGGATCAGCCATTCGAGGCCACCTCCGAGGAAATAAGTCACCTGGCAATGGCAAAGATAGGGTAGTTAACAATTCTGTTGTCGCTAGAGAGGTAAGAAAATTTTATACTGAGTTTACTCTGACTTGTCCTAAAACTGCCATCCCTCCATCTTGAATGCACAGGTGTAATACTAGACTAACAGTGGAATAAGAGGCCAGTCATAAAGAAGTGCTATGGGAGAAAGAACGTAGGGTCATGCCATCGTCTTTTTCTGCCAGTGACCTATGTGAAATACGCCACAAAAGAACGAAAATCTGGACCTTGTGAATGTGAAAAACGTATAGTAGTTTTAATCTTTTTTTTTCATCTGACAGAACTGGGCCAATGTCACAACCTGGACACTTACTCGTGGTTGTTCGAGATTTGATAAGTCTTAGTTCTGAGGTAGGTATGACTTTCCTCGATTACCTGTGAAATTTTTCCTCCAGGCTGTCTGCACTAGGGGCCATCATCGGAAGTAAAGGGGTTGGGGATTTTTACCATCTTTGAGTGAACACATTGTTGACAAGCACTTCATATGGCGGTCGTGTGTGTGTGTGTGTGTGTGTGTGTGTGTGTGTGTGTGTGTAAATGCGTATTATCTAGCATATTGGAATTTTCCCAGTGTGGTTGTCAGAACTTACACGAATTACTCTTAGATATATTTAGAAAAAAATATGGGTTAGATTTGTACCTACTGGCTGAACGGAGGTCATTAAATCAGACAATAGATTTTTATCAAGAGATGGAATGTAAGAAGGAAGGACAGAGGGCGTGTTGTGGTGTAGGAAGGGGGGTACGGTGGGTGCAGAGGGAGTGAGGTGGCACTAGGGAGGGGAGGGGTGAAGAGGGTGTGGGTGCCAGTGGGGAAGGGTGAAGAGTGTGGTATAGGGAGGAGGGGGGGTGGGGGAAGGTAGGGGGTGGGGGGAAGGTAGAAGGTGTGGGATAACAGAGGGGGAGGGATAAAGGGGTGTGGGGAGACAGCGGAAGGGAGGGCGCGGCAGGTAGGGCAGACAGCAGAGTCGGTGAGGTGCTGAGCGGTGCGGTGAGGCAGGCTAAGCGGTACCTCCTTCAATACACCAGTACTGTATTACACTTCACTGTTACACCATGAAGGTACTTTACTATTCTCTTCAGCTGTATCTTGCCACTGTGTCTTGCTGTCTCAGTGCCGTGAATTGTTCTAGTAGAAGAATTATACCCACATTTGAGAAAGTGTCACCCAAGAAACAACTTTTACAAATGTGGTGATTCTTCCATTACCTCACCATGTTTTTCAGCTGTATGGTTAAGATTTATTGTACCTCACTGTAATGATGTACTGTGCTGTCGGGTTACATACTGAAGTAAATGGTCTCTCTGTACTGATCTGTACTACATGGTTGCGATTCTTTGAAATATAGTAACTACCGTTGATACATCCTCAGATGCTTAAAATTTTCTGTGTTAGCTGGAACAGGGTATTATATGTCCCGACCAATTGACACTCAAGCTCCTATGACCCACCAAATCCTGAGTAAAATAATTCTGCGTTTAATGGAATGAAATACAAGAGTAGATCCGACCAGTTGAGGGTTAAAAAGTCACGAATAACAATACTACAATATTCCATGGTATTTTATGTGTGTGTGAAATTACAGATTGTGGTGGCAATGGTAGTAATGGCAGCTGTGGTGGGAGTCTCCGTCGCCACTATCACCCCAACTACCACTACCTTAACTATCACCACACCAACTACAACCACTCCAACTACCACCATCACCACAGCCAACTACGTGAGACTTTTGGACCTGTCTCTTGCTGGATCCAACACTTCCCACAGCTCTCAGGTAGGTGTGGAGAGAGAGAGAGAGAGAGAGAGAGAGAGAGAGAGAGAGAGAGAGAGCCTTGGAAGTATAGATCAGGCACAAAGCTGAAGCACCCAATAATTGGACTGTTTCAATAATTACACACATTAGAAGTAGTAATTACCTTTGTCTGGGTCAATTACACCAAGACAGGATGAACAACTGCTCTCATTTAGTATCCAATTGATCCAACACGCTAATGAACAAGAACTTAGGACTTCCACTAGGACTTGATGATGTTGATGATGATGATGATGATTATTATTATTATTATAGTTTGGAGTTGGTTTGGCTGAAGAGAAAAAGATATCATCGTATAAAAGAGATTAACTTGTTGAACTTTACATGAACATATATACAAAATAAAGGCTTATTATCAATAGATGGTAGGAATTGTAATGTTGGAATACACACACACACACACACACACACACACACACACACACACACACACACACACACACACACACACACACACACACACACACACACACACACCACACACACACACACAATTTGTCATAGAACTGTTCGTAAGGTTCTCTTTGTAAGTCAACGTCCCAACCTTCATGTCGTCTTTTTCACCTTAACTTAGCCAAAATTTGGTATTTTTCAACGTTTAAGTATTTCAGGTAGCTCAGTAGTAGAAAAGACAAGTGTTAAGGTTCTTCACTTTCTCCATATCGCCTCTTCGTGACTCTCATCATATATTCTAGTGTTAATATATTGTTACAACTCAACGCTGAAGACGGAGAGGATGGCAGTTTTAGGCCAAATTAGGGTAAACAGATTGCAGACCTAATCGCTGTGTGTAAATCAACGTTTATTTACCTGGAATGGCGTATGATTTACAAGGTACTTAAGAAGACAAACAGCAAGACAAGAGAGACGGAGTGCTCATTAACTAAGAAAACACTGCTGGACTTAATCTTAGGGTCGCGAACTATGACCTTTGTTTTTTGTTTTGTTTTTTTTTATTCCGGCTACTTGAGATTATTTTCATTAGTCTGAGGAAAATCTTTAATGCTGGTGAGTTCTAAATGACCTCAGTTTCCCTTCAGAGGTCAGGGATTTTTCTCAGCTAAATCACATCGTATGGTGATAGCAGAACTAAAAGAGTAATTGAAACTCAGAATTAACCATCTCATTTATTTATCGGTACACCGGTGTTCCTTTCCAAGTCTCACACCTGTACAGTAGGTTAATGTGGACGTAACACACCTGAATTCAGTCCCCCAGCAGCTTTTATTCTTTATTCTTGTCAGTTTTGGAAGCTCCCTAACACCTTTTCCTAAACGATTTATTTTTCTTATTATACCTTACTGTCCTATTCTTTGTTGCATAATTCCTTCAGACATCTTTTCCTAAGCGATTTATTTTGCTTATTTCACCTTACTGTCCTGTTCTGTTATATAAACCCTTCAAACATCTCCATACTCTGTAAAAATAACGTGCAAAAGGATATTAACTAGCCATATCCAGAAAATAAACAGCTAAGGAAAACGAACCTTCTCTTCCTCTGTCTAGACCTACGTAGCACCAGCATCTTTACTTTCTTGGGTCACGTTACTCTACACTTCCTTTACACATAGCATCCCAGCGAAAGACAGTTAAAGAAACTCCCCAACAACTCTTCCTCACCGATTTATTTTTCGTTACGGCCCGCATGTATCGTTTTGTTCGTTATTTGTGCAGTGTATGGTGATATTAGAATGATTTTTGTAACAGAAGTTGACGGCAAGGTGTAACTAGTAAAATATATCGCTTAGGAAGAGGTGTTAGAGAGCTTCCATAACCGACGAGAATAGGGGCTTTGTTGTCAGCTTAGAAGTTTATGTGGCTTTTTTTTTTTTATTAGATTTTTTCCTCCTCTGAATCCTGCCATATAATACTACAGTATGCCTTACAAAACACCGCAGGGCCTCAGCAAGTTCATGTGTTCTGGCGCCTGTCTCCGCAAGAACTGCCCTGCCTTTGCTTATGAGACGGGGATCCAGAATCTTTCCTCCTGCTTTGTCTTTGAGGACATCGCTGGCGTGGACAGGGAGGTCGTGGAAGGGGTCGGAGAGGTGCTCCGTTACGTCCGCAGGGATTTAGGTGAGAGAGAGAGAGAGAGAGAGTTTGCTTGAATATCTTTTACGTCAGTGTTAATTCAAGGGGTAGTTTTGCATTGCCAGTACATTTATTCCCTCCCCACACCTGCCAGGGTTTGCATGAGGGAGGACCGGGACAATTTTTAAGTATCTCAGTTACGTACATACCTTGCTTATAGTTCTAGTTTATTTTACGATATTTCACTTTAATCATTGCAATTTTTGTAAATATCCTGTACCGGTTAACGATACCCAATGTTCGTTTCATTGACAGTTTGGAGGCAAAAATGTATACTTTGAGCTGTGAAGTGAAAATTGATTAGTGATCTGTGCGTAAATTGTTAAACATGTGAGTACAGTTTGGCCTGGTAGGGTTTTTGCAAATATGGCCTTTTTTCTCCCCTATTTTTCCAACTCCTAAATATACCAACAGTAGAGTCCCTTGAGGTTTGCTTTTATACATAATTATTTCAAAGTCCATTTTCACCATAACATTTGCTGCTTTAAATATCTGACTCAACTATAACTACTTGGCCAAAAACGTGATTGCAACTTTAACAGTCCAGTTATGAGGTTAGCTACAAGACCTGGCCATCTCGGGGGGAGAGAAGGTGACCAGAATTTTCACATGATTTTTCCGTCGGTCTGATTCACACCAAGCAGTCATACCCATCTTACACTTAAAGGATATTACCCTGTGCATCTCTCACCACAGATTTTAGTATCACTTTCATTTTATTATTGCTGCTGCTAGATTATTATATTAAACTTGGGGGCGCCTCTCCTAGTGAATGTGTTAACTCCCCTGCCTAAAGCAACGTGACTGTATATATAGATTAACACTGAGCGATTTGCCACATTCATCCAACCTTCATTTTAATTGTTTCAGAGGAGCATCTCAGAAACATGGCAACCACTCAGCAACAAACCATTACTTCCACCTCCACCATGACCACGTTTACCACTGTTCAGCCGCCTACCACATCAACCACTCAGCCAGTCACACCTACTACCTTTCAGCCTACAGCTACCACAGTTGCTGCTCCGCAGTCATCATCTGCCAAAACTGCCACTCCACAGTCAGCAACTACCAAAACTGTAAATCCTTCATCCATATCAACCACAACTAACTCTGCGCAGCCCACAACTACCATCCATCAACCTACAACAACCACAGCTGTTATCTCCGAGTCCACAACTGCAGCCACCCAACTCACAAGTACTGCCTCTCAACCCATAACTACCACTATAAGAACCACAACTACCACCCCTCAGCCCACCACAACCACAACTACCACCCCTCAGCCTACCACAACCTCAAATAGCACCTCTCAGCTTATCACTACCACAACCACCATCCTGCAGACCACAGCCACAGCTACCACCCCTAAGCCCACCACAGCTACCACCCCTCAACCCACCACAACCACAACTACCACACCTCAGCCCATCACAACCACAACTACGACGCCTCAGCCCATCACAACCACAACTACCACCCCTCAGCCCACCACAACCACAACTACCACCCCTCAGCCCACCACAACCACAACGACCTCTCAGCCCACCACCACAGCGACCAGCCCTACGTCCACTACAACTGAACCCCTCCAAATCACTACCAGCTTCCTAAACCACAAGGACAACCCCTCCAATACGATGTGTAAGTTGGGTGGAGCTGGGACCCTCATCCTGGACAAGGGAAACAAAGACCACGACAAGCTGTTTTATATCGAGTGTCGCAGGTTTCAGAAAATGGGGATAGTGACTCCAGTGACAGCGGTACAGACTGGGATCACCGTTAGTGCTGAGGAGTGCGGGGGGAATGGGGTACTGGTGGGGTTTACTGGGAAGACGGAAGCTAATGAGATTTATAACTGGGAGAATCCGTACTACTTGACCGGTACGTGCAAGCAGGTGACTGGGTGGACTGTTGACCGAGGCACCTGTGTCACCCTGAACGACCCGTACCATGGACTAGGCTCGTGGACTGGTGAGAAGTACACTGATGATACCGCTGACTGGGACCGGTACTTTGACTGCCCACAACAGTATTTGGCAGTTCAGCTCATGCGAATAGACAACAGCGGAGTTCGAAGCTACTACTCCGTCAAGTGCTGTCGGCTTCTCCCTGCTTACTGATTGGTCACTAGGTAGGCTTCTTAAATATTGGGAAGATTAAAGTATACAAGTTTCTTTATCATGCTGTTCTTAAAAGTATGTCTTAAGATGCAATTTTTCAGTCCACCTTAAGTAATAGTTATATGTGGAATCATCCATGCGAGTATACAACGTGTTTATGTTTTTCTGCTTCGCTGCTGAATGCACTCTGTAACGTGGTATGCAGGCTAAGCACAAATACTTGCATCTGTTCCCTAAATAATTGTCAGGATGAAGGTGCATGCATTTAAATTTTGCCTCTTTCGCCTTTAAGAATATGATCGATAAGTGTAACATAAGCAAACGCCAGAAAAATAGCACGTAGGGATTCGTTGTATTTTGTAATTGCAGATTCTGTATAGGTGAACGTGCCGTATAATATTCCCTACATTAATATTACAAATTCTCGTGATTATCAAGATGTTTACAGTGCTGTATTTCTTCTAGTAAAGGAAGTCTTATTTTTGTCAGTGTGTGCTCGTAATTACCAAAATCGCTGGATAATTATTTTTGCAGGACTGTTGCAAATTTAGGATATTAATGTCTCTTAGGTTGGGTATAACACAGTCAGGGTAAAAACATGAATTGGTGTTAACATGAATCACTTATTATTTTCCTGGTTCAGAATTAACATGAATCACTTATTAATGTCCTGATTCAGCGTTAACATGAATCACTAAAAAATTCCTGATTCGGTGTGTTAACATGAATCACTTATAAATATCCTGATTCGGTGTGTTAACATGAATCATTTATAAATATCCTGATTCGGCGTTAACACGAACCACTTATAAATTTCTTGAGTCAGCGTTAACATAAATCACTTATAAATTTCTTGGTTCGGCGTTAAAACATGAATCGCTTATAAATTTCCTGATTCGGTGTTAACATGAATCACTTACAGATTTCCTGATTCGCTGTTAATATGAATCACTTATAAAGCTCCTGATTCGGTGTTAACATAAGCACTTTTAAATTTCCTGGCTGAATAAAAACATCGCTACTTTGGTTTTACGTTCCTGTGCAACCAACTATATCTTTTTTTTTATTCTTTTTTTTTTTTAGCAGCTGAGCCAAAAAGTTTTACTATACCCTTCATCGGGAAATCACTTCATGTCTGTTTTTATCACCTGACCTTTGTACCCTGGCTGCCTTGACCTTGAAACCTTGATCTTGAAAGTTGTGCCCCGTAGGATCAAAAGTTTTCTACCTCCGTAAAGTATTTTTGTATTGTTTTTCGGTTTCTTTGTTCACAGATGCGGCAGATTTGCATATTTTCTCCTTTCTGTTGTGAGGAGAGAGAGAGAGAGAGAGAGAGAAAGTGACAGTCGGGGAGTTGTGGCGGAAGTTTAATTGTGTTACGGAACTTGTCTGGCAAAACTCACACTTTCAATATTTCCCGCTGTCCTCAAGTTTTACCCCGGCCCCGTCAACCCGAGGACTTAGTTTGTATGTTATTCTTCCGACCACCAGACAGTCGAAATTCCGATCAGAGCAAAATAATGGTGAAGGGGATACTGAAGGCTTTATCTAATCACTGCAGTTCAAAAACCGTCTCTTAAGCTGAGAATAATCGTCTGGAAGCATCAGGAATAAGAGAGAAAAATGTCATAGGGCTGAAGGGGATAATGGATCTTATTTCAGATCTTATTTTTTATCTTTTCACCCCATTGACGTCTTCATTTTGTTCTTGCTATCTTCAGACGATTTTATTCAGCGTAATGAGAGATCTTTTCCAGCTAGACGGGTTAGAGAGAGCCTGCATTAACTCTTTCGCTGCAAGACGTCTCTCCCAGGCTGAAGGAAATCGTCTGGAGAGCTAATGAGAATGAAAGTCATTATTTCTGTGTGGATTTTGTCATGTTTGGTGTCTTGTTTTTTCTGTTAGTGTTTCGGCTTTCTTGTTATTTTTTGTGTGTGTGTGTGTGTGTGTGTGTGTGTGTGTGTGTGTGTGTGTGTTTTAGCAAAGGTGTATCCCTCTGTTTGTAGCCATAGTTGTGTACTTTTGCGTTACTTATTTTCCTGTTGATTTTGCAGTGTTTGAATTCCTCTCTCTCTCTCTCTCTCTCTCTCTCTCTCTCTCTCTCTCTCTCTCTCTCTCTCTCTCTCTCTCTCTCTCTCTCTCTCTGCCTGTGTTTGTTTTAATGTACGTTTATTCATCTGCCTGTCATATCTCTATCTCATTATGTCTATCAGTCTGTTTATCTAGCAGTATCTATCTGCCTGCCCAAGCTCTCCATCTATCTATCTATCTGTCTAATCACGTTTCCTCTCACCTGTCATTTTTCATCCTCTTTCCCTCACTCTCCCCTCGCCTTCCATCATTCTCCCCTTCTTCTCCCTTCTCCTCTTTGCGTGACAATTATTCTTCCATCACTCTCCCTTGTTCGTTAAGTTGTCCTCTCTCTCTCTCTCTCTCTCTCTCTCTCTCTCTCTCTCTCTCTCTCTCATTATTTTTTTTTATTCGTTCAAGTGCCCTACTCCTTCCCTTCCTTTTTTCCTCCTCGTCACCCCTCTCATCATTCCTCTTCTCCCCTTTCATTTTATCTCCTCACCCTCTTATCTTCCTTATCTTCCTTATTAGCTCTAGCCTCTTAGCTTTCTCCCTTACTTTATTCAATACTTCCTTGCCTTTCTTGCTTTGTTCTTCTTTATTTTCCTCATTTTTTTTTTCTCCCATACTCAGCACCACTTTTCTTCCTTCCAAGTTTCCCTCTCTCCCTTATAGCTCTCTTCCGTCATGCTTTTTCTCCCTTTCTTCCTCCTTCTTTCCCTCTGTTTTCTTACCTTACGAAGTACCTTCTTGCTTCCTTCCTTCTTTCCCTCAGTTTCCATTCTTCCCTGCGTTCTACACTCCCCTCCTCTCTTACCTTCCTGATTTTCTTCCCTTTTCCAACCTTTCGCCTTTTTCCTGCCTTCCCCATTTCCTCCTCTCATTTTACCTTCCCCATTCCTTCCCTCCTTTCCTACCTTCCCCATTGCCTCCTTTCCTACCTTCCCCATTGCCTCCTTTCCTACCTTCCCCATTGCCTCCTTTCCTCCTTTCCTACCTTCCCCATTGCCTCCTTCCTTCCTTACCTCCTCTCCATTTCCCTCACCGCCTCTCGTTTTTCCTCCAAAATGCGTGAAGCCTCTGCTGGACCAAGTCTGGGAAAGCGAGAAAAAAAAAGAGACATAACTTTCTCCTTTCTGCTCCATGATCTCGAAGAGAGAGAGAGAGAGAGAGAGAGAGAGAGAGAGAGACTATTCTGTTTATGAAAATGGAGAGAAGTGGTGGAGGGTAAAGGTGAAGGAGGTAGAAGGGAGGAGGAGAGGCGACGAGGAGTGCGAGGAGGAGGGGGAGGGTGGAGAGATATAACAATGAAAATATTTAAGTGAAAACTTTGCCGAATCGAATGATCCTCAGCAAATGCATTCAGCCCATCACAGTGTTCCTAATTTAACTTTTAAATCTTTATAAACCACACTGCATTTAAGGACACCGAACATGCAAATTACCAGATTCATAGGTGGAGTTACTGCGCAGAAGTAGGTAGGAAGGGGAAGGAGGGGAGGGGGGTGGATGGCAGTGCGGAGGGTCTGATCTGCAAGTGGGGGAGATGCGTGAAATTTGGATGCCTGGGAAGAATGACGTAATTAATCGTTCCTCATAACTGTTTGTCTTTTCTATCACTTCTTTCGTCATCTGGAAGACTAGGGAATCAAAATGTGCAATTATATGTCGGAAATAACGCTGTAGGTGCCTCTTGTAGGTTATATTTATATATTGTTATTAAGAGAAAGAGCAACTCCTCTACCTGGAGGGGGTAGTGGCGAGACGCGTGAAATTTTTACTCAGTTGCCTTCGATAAGTATGGAACGCATTTTTTACTAACTACTCTTTGGATCCCCTAGACAAAATTATTATCGAGTATAATGAGGATGAAATGATGTGTGTAGAGAGAAAATAAAATCAGCGGTATATACCATTATTTTAGTTATTTTCTTTTTAATCTAGTTGAAACGTCAATTGGAAACTCATCAGGAGAGGCCCATCGGCTTATGGGCTGCTGTTCCGGGGCAGTGCAACTGATTCGGTTACTGTAGAAGGGTGTGATCGATGCCCGTCCCCTTTCCCCCCCCCCCTTTTTTTTTCTGCCGTGTAAAGAGAGGAACAGGAATATTAATATTGAAATCAAGAACTGTGTAATTAGAGTGATCGGGTCTCTCGCGCGTACTTTGATCGATGATTTTTTTTTTTTTTTTTCGCGTGAAGAGTGCGAGAATCGAGCTGTGAAACTTGCAGTGGGCATGAGGGTGATGCATAGTGCTATATAAGGTGAGCGAGGAAATAATTACGCGAGGTTGTGTTGCCGGTATGATCTGGTCAGTGGGTAGATGGTTTAAGTAAGTAGATTTATGAGGTTTTATGATCTTGTAGGTAGATAGTTGAGATTAATTTTATTGCTGCCTCCAGATGGTTTTCCTACACTTTAGGAATAAAACTTATAGCGAAGAGGGTTTATGATGCTGTACCAGCTCCAGCGAACTCGTAAAATTAACAGAAGTTTAAGAATGGGAAAAATATAATTTAGAATGTACCCGTAACTATTGAAATGGTTAACCCCTTCATTCAGATGATGTTTGTAATTTATTCTTTCGATCTCCAGACTATTTACTGAGTTCAAATTTCGCTAATTAGTTACGTGATGTCATTAATCCCTTCAATACCATGCGTCTCCCCTGATCAAATAATCTGATGGTACCAAGAGTAATGTATTAAAAAATAATTGTTCAGTGAGGGTTAATGAACAGAGTGAGTAATCCTAATATCAAACACTTCTATCTAGCCATTTTTATCTGTTTTGCAAAAAATGGTAGGATGCAGTTGAAAATCTTTGGTGTGACACTCGTCCTCTCTCTCTCTCTCTCTCTCTCTCTCTCTCTCTATGTATGTATGTATGTATGTATTATACAGTATGCTGTATATTAGCCTGTATACAATTTTTACTTTGTGTATGTGTGGGGGTGCGCGCGCGCGCGCGTTGAGGACGTGTGCCTCAGAGGGGGAATCAGGTGGTGAGTGTTTTATGCCCTCAAGTTATGCTCCTCTTATCCTTTTCCGCGCCTTCTCTTCTTGCCTCCTTTATTTCCGTTTTATTTTCATTGATTTTCTCTTCTTGTCCATTTTTTCTCATTGTTTCTCCTTCCCTCTGTACCCCATACAATATTCTTGTCATCCTTTCTAAATTGCACACCTATGTGCTACATTGGCCAGGTCAGGCGTCAAAGGTCATCATTGCAGAAACGGTGAAAACAGTTAAAATCACGACTATGCTCGCGCGAAATGCTAAGGCTCCGAAGATTATTAATCCAAGGACATGATTCTCTGGTGGAATGTTGCACTGGAGTACCTCCATATAGAAATGACTTTTCGTGTCGAAATTCACTTCCGGTCGCTGACAGGGCTTGGTCAGCTTAGAGCTGGCCATCGTCGGCCACCGGCTTGTTATTACATCGTCCGCCAAGGAGGTTATGTTTTACCGGCGTTGGTTTGTTTGTTTGCCTGTTCGTCTGTGTTAGTAACTTTACTCAAAAAGTAATGAACGGATTTTGATGAGTTTTTGTGGAAGGGTGGGCCATAGGCCAAGGAAGACGTGATTAAATTTGGGGGCGGGTCCGGATCCGGATCCGGAGTATCCCGCACAATATCTCCAAAAGTTCTCAGTTAATTTCAGTGAAATTTTGTGGAAAGGTGGGCCAGTGACCAAGAAAGAATTAAGTTTGGGGAGGATCCGAATCCGGATCCTTTTTAACGGTATTGGCGGAGGTATGCTCTGTCTGAGTGCTTTCTAGTTGGTGTTTTTGCTGTTGCGTTCTTACTGTGGCCCAATTTATTTTGTTTTACCTTCTTTTACACCTTTTTTTCCCTTACTCTTTTCAGTTTCCTTCTTTACTCATTTTACTTTTCCTGTGCATCCCTTTACTTTCCCTTTCTTGTCCCTCTACTTTCTTTACCTCCCTTCTCTTGTCCATCACATTCCTTTTAACTCCTTCTCTCTCTCTCTCTCTCTCTCTCTCTCTCTCTCTCTCTCCCTGCCTCCTCCCATTTTCACTCCATCTCTCAGCTGCTTTATCTTTTCCCAACATTCCTTCATCAGGATTTTCCTTATGGTCTTTACTTTTTCGCCTCTATTTTCCTTTTCTTTATCAACTTTCTCTGCCTCATTTCTTTCATTTTCTTCAATCTTTATCAGCCTTTATTGTTCCTTATTATTTCTCTGTCTGGTTCTTCCACATGCGCTCTGTCCATCGCCTTACCTTTACTTCCCTCCTTACCTTTACGTATATTATATTTCTCGTCTTTTATTTTCTCCTGTCATTTAACAGTCTTCTTTATTCGTATGCGTATCTCTCATTATCGTCATCCATACTCTTTTCTTATTTCCGTTCTTCCTGTATTACTGTATTTATTTATTGTCTTTTTCTTCTCTTTCATTTTCTCCTGTCCTTCAACTCTCGTCATTACCCCTTGTCATGTTTCGGTAATGATTTCCATTATGCCCTCATTACCAAAGCTTTCCCATCTTCTCTTCCTCTTCCCTTCCTCTTCCTTTTCATCTTTCCCTTCCTCTTCCCTCCCTATTCCTTCTTTCCCTTCTGTTTCATCTTTCTCTTCCTTCTTTCCCTTTATTTCTTCTTTCTCTTCCTTTCCTTTTATTTCTCCTCTCTCACTTCCTTCTGTCCCTCCTCTTTCTTCTCTCGTTTTTCTTCCTTCTGTTCCTCTTCTTTCTGCTGCTTATTTCATCTTATCGTCCCTCTTCCCTCGCATCCCCAGGCTTTCTCTTGCCTTTCCTCTCTCTCTCTCTCTCTCTCTCTCTCTCCCAATTTTTCAGTCTCCGTCTCCATCAGGGAATTCTTCATCCTTTCACCTTTAACCCTTTCAGTACGATGCTCTCTCTCTCTCTCTCTCTCTCTCTCTCTCTCTCTCTCTCTCTCTCTCTCTCTCAGGCTACTTTATCGTCATCCTTGCCATCCGCATCATTATCATCATCATCATCATCATCATCATCATCATCAATCATTATCGTCCAGTCGTCGTCATCATCATCATCATCATCATCATCATCATCATCATCATCATCATCATCAATCATTATCGTCCAGTCGTCGTCATCATCATCATCATCATCATCATCATCATCATCATCATCATCATCATCATCATCATCTTCCTGTTGCCCCGTGTAGATTGTACCAGTATAAAAACTTAATTGACGGTTGCCATAGGAACAACCCAATATTGTAGGCAGCAATAATACTGTCAAAGAAATACACTTTTTTAAGCTTCTTATGTGGCTTTTACCGGTGGGCATAGGAATTTTGCGAATTAATTTCAATCATGGACATCATTGCCGTTATATTCATCGTCTATCTATCTGTCTGTCTATCTTGTCATGTCTATCTGTCTAGCTGTCTGTCTTTTCGTCTGTTTTGATCCATCTATCTGTCTTGTCATCTGTCATTATCCATATATATTTGTCTGTCTTGTCATCCATATTTATCTATACCGTACCTGTCTGTCTATCTGTGTCTGTCTGTCTGTCTTTATCAGTTAATCTATCTATCTATCTATCTATCTATCCATCATTCATTCCATCCATCTGTCTATAGCCAGACGCCTCAATCCCTGAACGGGTGGCCACAAACAATCGCCAGCACGTCATTCTGTCCATCATCAGGCTGCCCATTCCCCAACTCACACCCTCCTCACTCATACCTCGCCACCTCATCGTTCCATCTCATCCTCATACTGATTTTATTTTTGGATTTTTTTTTTTTAAGAGTTCTGTGTGGTGTTTGTTTGTTTGTGATATAGCCTAATTCTTTTACCTTGACTTGGCCCAGTTATTCGTCCCTTTGTAGCCTTTTTCACGTAGCTCAGTGTTAGAAAAAAGACAATTCTATCGCGCTACATTCTTTCCACAGCACTTCTTCGTGACTAGTATCGTATTTTGAGGGCTGGGCTATTGAGACTTACCGGTAGCGTTCAGATTGGGAAATGGTATTTTTTTAGGACCTTAAGTAAAAAGAGTACCACCATCATCAACCACAACCTGCTACCATCAACCACAGTCCACCTCATGTGCTACTATCTACCACACCACCACCATCTACGACTGTCCACTTCACCACCAGTATTATCTACCACCACAATCTACTACCACAGTCTACCACCGTCTACCACCACACTCCACCATCTGGTCACGCACGGTACATTGTTTGCGGTCCATTTGTTCCACCGAATGTTTCACGGAGAAAAAACATGGAATATTTGTGGAGAGGGCAAGTTTTGAGGTGGTGGGTGGTGGTAGATGGTAGTGATGGTAGTAGTTTGTGGTAGATGGTGATGGTGGTAGAATGTGGTTGATGGTGGTAGTGGTAGATTGTGATAGATGGTGGTGATGGTAGTAGATTGTGGTAGATGGTGGTAGTGGTAGATTGTGATAGATGGTGGTGGTGATAGATTGTGATAGATGGTGGTGGTGGTAGATTGTGGTAGATGGTGGTGATGGTAGTAGATTGTGGTAGATGGTGGTGGTAGTAGATGGTGGTGGTGGTAGTATGGTGGTAGATTGTGGTGGTGGGTTACGATGAATTTCTACTCACCTTCATTTCTGCTACTGAAGATAGGATTGATGATGATGATGATGTTGATGACGATGATGGTGATGACACTGGCTGCAGGTAGATGGCAGACAGAGTGGGAGGTAGACAGATGGTAGTAATCCTCCCTACCTGCTGTGTTAAATCCTCAGTAATCCCTTATAGCCTTCCATACATCTCAGTCCCCTTCACCCGTTGCCTTTGTGTGTGTGTGTGTGTGTGTGTGTGTGTGTGTGTGTCTCTCTCTCTCTCTCTCTCTCTCTCTCTCTCTCTCTCATAATTATACACCGGTTGTATTTCACGGTGTATGCGCCAGAAAAGTTGGGTAAGGGAGCACGTGACGAGGCTCCATCTCTCCTAGTGTGCAGTTGTGTAAGAATTTTATCACCCAAAATCCTCAGTAAAAAAAAGCACTTAGAGTTAATATTGCTCCTTGAAAGATGACGAAAAAAATATTGCTCCCATAAAGATACCGAAGCCAAGTTTATTTTGGCGTAAAAAACGTTATCGCTGTCTAAAATTTTCTAAACGTTTTTGAAAAGTGGGATGGGGAGGAATTTTCACCGTTCACACATGCAGACTCGAACTCCTTGGCCCGTATTCTCAGCTGCTTAGGTTAGGCTACGTTAGATTTGGTTTGGTTAGGTTAGGATAGGGAAGGATGCAAGAGGAGTACACTGAAACACCTCGCCTTACCTGTGTACTGTGGCCTGTTCCCTTTAGGTGTAGGTAGGGCCCGTCACACCCCCAGTCCCAGGCCCCTCATACCTCCCAGTGCTTTTACCATTTCTGTCTCGCCCTTCACCCGCCATACACACCTGTCTCACATACCTTACATTCTACCTGCCTCACATACCTTACACTTTATCTGCCTCACATACCTTACACTTTACCTGCCTCACATACCTTACACTTCACCAGTCACACATACCTTACACTTTGCCTGACTCACATACCTTTCATTTTACCAGTCACACATACCTTATACTTTACCAACCACACATACCTTACACTTTACCTGCCTCACATACCTTACACTTTACCTGTCTCACATACCTTACAATTTATCTGCCTCACATACCTTACAGTTTACCTGCCTCACATACCTTACACTTTACTTGCCTCACATACCTTACAATTTACCTGCCTCACATACCTTACAGTTTACCTGCCTCACATACCTTACAATTTACCTGCCTCACATACCTTACAATTTACCTGCCTCACATACCTTACAATTTACCTGCCTCACATACCTTACACTTTACCTGCCTCACATACCTTACACTTTACCTGCCTCATATACCTTACACTCTACCTGCCTCACATACCATACAATTTGCCTGCCTCACATACCTTACACTTTACCTGCCTCACATACCTTACACTTTACCTGCCTCATATACCTTACACTCTACCTGCCTCACATACCATACAATTTGCCTGCTTCACATACCTTACACTTTACCTGCCTTATATACCTTACACTCTACCTGCCTCACTCCTCACCTGCCTTACGTCTCACCATCTGTCTCACCTGTCATACACAACACCACCTGCCTTATTTACCTGCCGAACACACCACCAATTACCTGCCTCACTTCTAACCTACTCTGCATATAACCACCTGTCTCTCTCCTCATCAACCTTATATACCATCTGTCGTACTCGCCTCTCTCCTCACGTGCCCTAATATTTAATCACCCTCCATCTGCCTTACTCTTCACCTGTCAAACACTCCACCACCTGTCTCCCTCCTCACCTGACTCACTCTTTACTAATGAGTCGCCTCATACTCGCTCACTCACTTACCCTTTCTCACAGACATTTGCTCACCCAGCCTCACACTTACCAGCCTCATACTCACTCACCCGCCGTTCCTCACACTCACTCTCTCACTCACTCTTGCTGCCTCACACTCACCCTCCCTTACACGCATTCTCAATTCCTCTCACTCACTCTGTCTTACATACTCACAGCCTCACACTCATTCACTCTGCCTCGTGCCCACTCACCCTGCCTCACACCTCATCCCGTCGACACCCATTCCGCCATTCTCAATTCCCCAGCATCTCATTCTCTCTCTCCCTCTCATCACATTCGTCCCAGCAGCTACCTCATTGCTTCTCACATTTCCAGCTTGCCACCTTCTCTGCCTAACCCTTATCTGCCTCACACCTCGCCAGCCTTGCCTCTGATCTGCGTAACGCCTTCTCTGCTTCTCACCTCGTCTGCCTAACCTCCCATCTGCCTCACACTCCTCCTACCTCGCCTCTGATCTGCCTTATACCTTTTCTGTCTCACACCGTTCCTGCCTTACGCTATGTTTGCCTCATCCGTTTTTGCCTAACTTCCCATGTGCCTCACTTCTTATGTGCCTCACTTCTTGTCTGTCTAACACACTGCCTGTCTAACGTTCCATCTGCCTTACACCTCCATTGCCTCACACATTTCCTGCCTTCTACCCAACCTACCTGATATCCTTCCTACTGTGTTACACCCCGCCTTCCTTCCCTCCCATCTGCCTTACTCCTTGTTTTCATAGCCTTCGACCTGCCTTGCCTCCCACCTGTCGCAAGTCTTTTCTTCCTGACCCCTCCAGTCCAAAAATACTTCCTTCCTCACACCTCACATAACTAATCCTCGACTTCATTGAATCTTCCCCCCCCCCCCCGCCTTCTGCGTCCCTTCCCTGCCTCTATCCCTTTTCCCTCCATCCTCTGCCAGTCTCTCCCTCCTCTCCCCCCCCCCCTCCTTTCAGCTTGCCTCTCACTCCTTCTTGCCTCACACGTAGCTCCTTACATGACCCCACCCCTCCGTGATCATCTTTACCCCTGTTTCATTTCTCACCTGATTTACCACCTACCTACCTAAAGATCCTGTAGGGTCTCGACACCTACCTACCCCATCCCTGTCTCCATTCCAACCCCTCTACCCACTGTCCCCTTCTTACCCCCTGTCAATTCCCCTTCCCCCCTCCTAAATGAACATTATCGTGTTTGTCTCATGCAGGGTCATTATGTTGTGTCAGGAGGTTCATTTTATCCCCACTACTGCATTCTCTCTCTCTCTCTCTCTCTCTCTCTCTCTCTCTCTCTCTCTCTCTCTCTCTCTCTCTCTCTCTCTCTCTCTCTCTCTCTCTCTCTCTCTCTCTCTCTCTCTCTCTCTCTCTCTCTCTCTCTCTCTCTCTCTCTCTCTCTCTCTCTCTCTCTCTCTCTCTCTCTCAGTTGTAGGTGCGAGGAGGTGGAGAGCCTTAATGTTATCAACTGTTTTAAGTTTAGAACATGGATTAACTCAATAGCAAGTCACACAGCTATAATCCTCACTACAGATATGAAGTGAAGACGATGGACGTGTGGCAGAGTATACCTTGGAGGAGGAAGTGGGAGAGGCTAAGAAGTGGAAGTCTGCCTAACATCACTACTGCAGCTGCCACAAGTAAGTCTTCCTCATCGTGTTGCCAGATTGCCTCTTTCGAATTAACCCTGTTTATTTGACTTGTATTTAAAAGAGTGTTGTTTGCCTGTGTCCACATTTGATGCTGACAGGATAGCTAGTTGTTTGGGAAAGTGTGTAAAAATATTCGCAGCAATGTTACCGTTATTTGTGGTCGCTGAAAGTGAGTTCGTATATAGAGAGCATTGTTGGGAAAATTGATTCTGTCAGGAGGGAATGAAACTTACAGCACGAGTATCAGGGTCTGGACGTATCCTACAAATTGAGGTCGTGAGTCGTATTTGTCTTTTCCTTTCAGTCTACACTCTTCCCTCCCTGCCCCCCTCATTCTCATGCTCTCCGTGTTTTCATTCTTGTTCTGTCGCAGCTTCATTTTGATTTGTCGTAGTCTGCCTCACCCTTCTTCATCTTATCTTTATTTTCTTCCTCGTTCGTTGTCCCTTCCGTTTTACCCCTTATATTTACTTTGTTCTCCCCGTTTGATTTCAAGTGTTTCCTGCATGTGAACGCTCCGGTACTAATCTACTTTCCTGTCGTTCTTGTATCCTTCCCCTTTCCTACTTAACCCTTCTTTATCCTAAATTAACCCCTCCAGTGCGGCAATAATCTAACCCACCAGTTCGAAAAACCTCGCATAAGCAGAATAAAAGAATTTCCTGATGAGAAGAACCAAATATATAAAACTTCATTGTATTGCAAAACATATTGTTACGTTCATTGTTTTATCATTTTCTAATATTTTTACCTTCTTTTACTCCAAAATTTCCCTACATTTTATTTTGTATTTTTTTTTTCTTTCGGTGTCATGTTCATCCCTGCTCCCTGTTCTACCCTCGTAATAAGAACATCATTAGGGTGGAGTCAGAGGCCTTTATGCTCGGATTATCGATCTTAGGCCTGTCTTCCCTGTAACTTTTTTTAGCTACGTTGTCCCTACTTTAACTTCTTTCATTTTCTTTTTCTTTTAAGCTTATTTTGTGCTTTGTGTGTGTGTGTTCTTACCTATTTGTATGGTAAGAACACACACACACAAAGCACAAAATAAGCTTAAAAGAAAAAGAAAATGAAAGAAGTTAAAGCAAGGACAACTTAGCTAAAGGACGTGTGTGTGTGTGTGTGTGTGTGTGTGTGTGTGTGTTTTCTCTGTATTCGTGTTTTTTCCCTTCAAGTGGTGTGTGAAATGTCCTTTATAATATCGTAAGAAATATTAACCAAGCGAGAATTTCCTAGTTAATGCAGCATTTTAATTGATATCAGGAGAGAGAGAGAGAGAGAGAGAGAGAGAGAGAGAGAGAGAGAGAGAGAAATCGTCAGGTTGTAGCCAGAATAACAAAAATAGGACATCGCACTGAAGGCTTAAAGAGAGTAAATAGGAGACCAAATTAACCCCCGCACAAGGACAGGTATACCCTATTTAGATTATATTACTCTTGCTGTAACAGAAGCAGAAAATACATCGTTATACAGAGAGGCATATAACAAACTATGAACCTTATTTTCGTCGGTAAAGGAAGCTCACTAACACCTCTTCCTAAGCTCTTTATTTTGGTTATTATACCTTGCCGTCCTCTTCTGTGTTGTTTCAGTCATTCTAATATCGCCATACTCTGCATAAATTACTTACAAAACGATATTAGCCAGCCGTATCCAAAAATAAATCACTAAGGAAGAGGTGTTAGGGAGCTTCCTTAACCGAATAGAATACGAGCCTATTATTGTTACCATCTACACTACAAGGGGTCTCTTAAAAGGGAAAAAAATCAGTTAACGGTAGCAAGGAAAAAAATCAGAGTATTTTCATGAACAGAGAGAGAAAACTTAATTTAGAGAGACAAGTAAATAGAAAATGAGAAAGGTAGGAGGATAGAGGAGGGAGGAAGGAAGGGTGGCGAGAGGAATTATGGAAATGAGATAGGACGAAAGGGTCAGGCAAGGGAAGGGAAAGGAAGGGGAGGAGGTGAAATGGAGATTACATATAGCGAATATTGATGAAGGAGGAAGGGGAAAAGATGATGTGAGAAAGAGAGAGACAGACAGACAGACAGACAGACATGGAGGAACGGAGAGGGAGATAAATATAGATATAGATGGAGATTACTAACGTTAGATGTAGAGAGAGAGAGAGAGAGAGAGAGAGAGAGAGAGGGGTGATATGCATGAGAAGGCAAGGGGGGAAAGAAGGGAGAGGGACAGGACCGAAAGAGTGGAATTACTAAAGGGATTAATGGAGGGCCTTTGAATAAGAGGATGAGAGAAAGAAAATCAGAAAATAAAGGAGCAATAAGGGAAAAATAAGATGATAAAAGGAAATATAAAGAAAGATAATATAAGGCTAATGAATAATCAAGAAAAAAAAAAGGTCAGGAAAAAGAGAGAAACTGACAAACAAAAAGGGAGAGAGAGAAACTGACAAAATAGAAGGAAAAAATAAAAATGAAGATACTAATACAAGAATAGGGGGAAAAACAATGGGGTAGGATGGTAGGAATGGATGAAGAGAATATTGAAGAAGTAGAGGAAAGCGAAATTGGTAAGATAAAATATAGATAAGAAAACGCATCAGACGATTGATGAAAGAGAATAGGAAAAAAGAAAATGATGGAAGTAGAGAGACAAAATGAAGAGAATAATGGAGAACCAGAAGCAAAAGAGGGTGATAGGTGATGAGAATGGTTTAAGGGATTAATTAAGAAACTGGAGAAAGAGTGAATCATATAGAAGAAAATAACAGAGAAATATATAAGGTTCATGTACTTCGTAGATTCGGAAGGAGAGACGACAATAGGATTAGATGACAAAAAGTGAGAATAAGTAGGGAATATAAGGAGAAAAGAGTGTGAATGAAGGAAATACTGAGAGTCAGAAAAAGACTGTATTTAGTATAGATCAAATGAAGACGAAAGGCAGTTTATGTTGGCAGACTTCTAGGTGGAGACTATATGGAATAGAATAATGAAGAATCAAGAGGGTCTGGTAATGTGACTAAATTCTTACTACCTCCAAGGGGGAAATAAAGACTGAAGGTTATATTACGGCATGTAGCCTAAAGAGTTTGTGTTGTACTGTTACGGATTTTTATGAATGGAGGACACCCCTAATCTGGTGTATGGATTTTTTATTTAATTTGTTTTTTCATCTTCTGTTTATCTTCTGTTAAAAAAAATACGATGGGTACTTTATGCAGGCTGACGGCAGGGTGGTGTGTCTACTAATATACGGTACTTTGTTCATTTTAGTAAGGCGTAAAATTGCCATCACTCCATCTTTAATGCTGAGTTACAACAAGAGATCAACAGTGGGCTGTGGTACTAGTCACGAAGAAGTGCTTTGGAAGGGATGTTGCGCTGTAGTATTGTTAAGTTACTATGTTACGGGAAATATCATATAAAAGGACAAAAATCTCAGTTTAGTTAAAATATATGAACTGTAGTCCTGTGATCAATCTTTTGCCACCTCGTACCTCCTATCACCACGCTCCTCCTCCTCCTCCTCCTCCTCCTCCTCCTCCTCCTCCTCACTATCAAATGTGAGCATCATCTAGCACCACAAATCCTACACAAGTCAGCCATTAACCCTCCAAGATCGATTTAGATACTTATTTCGCTACCCCAGACGATTTTCTTCATCTAAGGAAAACCTCTTGAAGCCAGTGAATTAAACGTCGTATTAGCTTTTGAGATTTCCAAACACATCCCCTGTATCGACTTATTCTGGCCTCTGTTCCTCATAATTCACTTCTGTGTTAATGATGAAAATTTTGTTGATATTAGAAAGATTAAGGAAACACAAAAAAATAATAAGATGTAGTACGCAAAAAATATCGCAAAGGAACAGGTGCTTCGGTGCCTTATTGCCACCTCGAAGGCAGGTGTGAGTGTAGTGGAGGTGTGTGGGTTTTCGTTTTTTTCTTTGTATATTTTGCTTTACACGCCCTTCTGGCTCATTGTAAAAGTCACCGGGAAATTGGTTAAGATAGGGAAATGGTCAGGAGTGCAGGTGTGTGTGTGTGTGTGTGTGTGTGTGTGTGTGTGTGTGTGTGTGTGTGTGTGTGAGAGAGAGAGAGAGAGAGAGAGAGAGAGAGAGAGAGAGAGAGAATTTATACACCACAGACTTTACGATGCTTGCTATTTGATTCGATCTGAATAGAGACATTAATTTTCCCGTCGTCAGATAGTATAAGAGAGAGAGAGAGAGAGAGAGAGAGAGCAAAGGAAGGAAAAACCAAGAGAACGACTAAAGCTGAAGGAAAGAATTGGAGAGAAGGGGAGGAGGATGAAGAGAGCAAGAGAGAAAAGTGAGCAAGAAGGATGAAGTGAGGCAAGGATGAGGCAGGCAAGAGTGGGGCAGGAGAGAGTGGGGCAGGTGAGGCAAGAGAGGAAGAGAAATGCAGGAGAGAGAAATAGTAGGGATCTGAAGATGGGGATGAGGCGGGAGTGAGGTAAGATATGTTAGGCAGGAAACAGGTGAGGCAGGGATAAGGCAGGTGAGGGTGATGCAAGAGACAGGATAGGTAGGAGACAAGTGAGACAGGGATAAGGCAGGTGAGGGTGAGGGAAGAGAGGTAGGACAGGTTAGACAGGAGACAGGTGAGGCAGAGGTAAGGCAGATTAGATTGATGCAGAAGACAGGTGAGGAGGGGTAAGGTAGGTGAGGTGAGGGAGGAGAGAGGTAAGACAGGTGAGGCAGGGGTTAGGCAGGTGAGGGTGAGGCAGGTAGGGGTGAGGCAGACTGGTGGTGGTGATGTCAGTGTGGTGGTGGCCAGTAAGGAAGGCGGGTGTGTGTCCTGCCTTTATCCAGTGTCCTCACAGCGCCTTCCGTTCTGTGTCCGGTGTCACCTCTGCCTTACCCCTGCTCTGCCCTGCTTTGCCCTACACTACCACAGTTATCCTACCGTACCCTACCCTACCCAGTCCTTCAGTAGCAACCCACCTCCAACTAACCTACCCTAACCTTGCCTGCCCTACACTACCCTATCCTCTCCTATCCTTATCAGCCTTCCTCTACTCTTTTCTGGTTATCTCTAATCTGATATACTCTACTCTGCTGGACTCTATTCGCCGCTGCTCTGTTCTACCTATGTCTCCTCTACTCTGCTTTTCACTATCTTACCCTGCCTCATCCCACTCCACCATACCCCACCCTTTCCCACCTTGCCACAATCACCACTCATGTCAAAATTACACCACCGTTTCAGATAATACACTCCAACACTCGTAGGTAATTTTAGACTTGAGAAACTTTCCATCGTTACGCAGAATTAAACTGTTTCGGCTCTTCTAAATTTTCCACGCCACAGTACAACTTATTATCCAGTGACAGTGTGGTTGTTACGATTAAATCTCTATGGTACTGTCGCGGTACTGAAGTCATTGCTAACAAGTAATGGAGGATGTTTGTACTTACAGTGTTTACAGTGACGTCTATAGGACAGTGACAAGGCAGTTCAGATCCCTTCAGTACGAGAGGTGTCATAGAACAGTGACATTTATCAAAACACCTTCAGTACGAGGTGTCATAGAACCGTGAAATGACAGTTAAAACTCCTTCACTGTGAGAGGTGCCATGGAAGTGTTATGACGGTTGACACCTAAGCACAAGAGATCTTATAGAACAGTGACATGGTGTAGAACCTCTTTATTACGAGGGGTGTCATAAAGAGTGATATGACAATTAAAATCCCTTCACTACGGAAGATGTCATAGAACAGTGACATGACAGTTAAAGCCCCTTCATTATGAGTGCTCTTCCTTGAGCTGGATTTTTAAAAAATAGCTTGAAAATCGCAAAAGCATAATAAAAGGAAAACTGCATTTAAAGGGATTAAAGGAGACTTATTAATGGGGAATATGTCACACCCTTTCATTTCCAGAGGAGGCATTGAATATAATCGCCTGAGGGTAGCACAGATAATATAACAGAAGAAAGTGCTGGTACTGAAGGCGCTAAAGGTGCCTAGAGTGTGAAGGCGTAGTGATGTGGGAGAGACAAGTGTGGGCGGAGGTGTGTGGGTGAGAACGGCAGTGTTACAAAGTTACTGCATCACACCGTAGCACCAACTCCAGCTTAGAGAACACTGGTGTGGGAGTGGGACAGGTGTGGGTGGAGGTGTGTGGGTGAGGGGGCCGGTGTTAAAGAGTTACCATATTGTATCACAACGCAACGCCAACACCATCTCAGAGGACAGTGGTGTGGGAGTGTGGCAGGTGTTGGTATAGGTGTGAGGGGAGAAGTACTAAAGAGTCACTCTTTCTGAATTACACCACAACACTAATACCAGCTCATGCAGGTAAGATTAATGTTATCGTGCGATTATACAAGGCTAACGGTGCAGTGTGTAAGTTGTGTGCGTGTAATACCGGCGTTGTAATTTCCGTGGGTTGGTGCAATATTGCAATTTTTTATGATACCCTAGACATTTAGATCACAGTATTTCCGGGCTGGCTCAGGATTCCTTATTTGTGATCCTAAATTCTTACAAAGTCATTAGGTCAGCCGCTGCCTTTAGTTGTATCACCTCACCTGATCCGATGTCACAATGATTGGCGGGTCAGTGATAGGAGGTCACGGGTCAGGGGGTCATATTTACTGCATAGAATTTCAACCATTTTTTTCCCTTTATCCCCTTAACAGCAAACTCGTATCACAGATGGTTATGTTTTTCGTTTGTCTGATTTCACTCTAATTTGACTTTGATGTGAATATAATTATGTGAATGAGTGAAGGGGAACATATATATAGCCTTTGCAGTTAATTCTCTCTCTCTCTCTCTCTCTCTCTCTCTCTCTCTCTCTAAATGCTTTCTCTAATTCCCTTCCACCATAATGCTCCACCCGACTAAACCTCTTTTCTTTTCTCTAATATCCTCTTATAGTCCGAGCCTCAGTTCTTTCCGCTGAGAGAGAGAGAGAGAGAAGAGAGAGAGAATTATCTTAACGATTATTACCGCTCATTTTCCATTTTCTCCATCTCAGTTTCCCTCATTATTCGTCTTCCACATTTACTCCCTTTACAAGATTTTCTCCACTTCGTTATTCTGCCCATAAATGTGTCTGGTTTATTGTATGTTTAGCAGTTAACATTTTTTACGTGTTGCTGATACTGAAAATTGAATTGAATCAGGTTAGAAGAGACGTGTATGGTTTAGACGATTTTATCAGCGCCTTATCTTACAAAAGCATTCCTTCAAGATTTTTATTGTGTGTACTATTATCGGTATGACTGAGAATGTGGTCATCAAGCATACTAGCTCTTTTGCACGCATTCACTCATTAACACAAGCCTTGACTGACTCATTAGACTTTAATCACCCATAATTATAGACATTAATTGGCCCATTTGATTACACTTACCCACTCGCATCAAATTTCTTCATCACTCCTTGTAACTGGAACAAGTTTATATTTACTACACGCTTTTCTGTCACAGATTTCAGTCATCTTTTTGATTAAAGTACTGATGATTTTTATATGATTTCTGATATAAAGGTTGGCCCATATGCAACGCTCGCCTTCCTATCTGCCTGTCGATTTCATGTGTGTTTCGATCGGCTTAGTCATCGGTTCTGCATCGTTTATTAATTTCCTACTTCCAATGCCACACCTACGCCCACACCAGCAGACTAAGCCGTCCCCGCAGTACATAAACTCGCACCAGGTATGTGTCTAGTGGAGCGCTATTTACTGACCACCCTGTCTTTCAAGTAAATCGAAACGGGAATGGAAGACAGTGAATTTTTTGACGTATTTTTCATTCCATTTTTGCTGCTTTCAGTCTGTATGTGCCAAAAGTAGGTTATGAATGGACAGGGAACGAATATAACACATGGAGGGACATGCTGCTTGAACCCACACTAAATATCCGTAATAGAGTGTATTGTGGACTTCGGACACGGAAAGATCACGAGACGAGTACACTACCACCGGACCACAGCGGCTCAGTGAGAGAGAGAGAGAGAGAGAGAGAGAGAGAGAGAGAGAGAGAGAGTCACGCAAAGCACAGCCTCAAGTGTCTACAAAAGGGAAGGACTAAAGATTTTCTATAACAATCTTCCCACCTTTTCCAGAGAGAGAGAGAGAGAGCGAGCGAGCGAGAGAGAAAGAGAGAGAGAGAGAGAGAATAAAGAAGAAGAATTTGCCTTGAAAAGAAAGAATTTGAGAACAAAGTAAGGCTGATGCCTGCATTTCAAAACTTCATTCTCTCTCTCTCTCTCTCTCTCTCTCTCTCTCTCTCTCTCTCTCTTCCTGTTTTTTCCCTCTCATTCAAGTTTCCCCACAAAAGTTGTATAATCTCTTTTAATCCTTTTTTGGTTCCATGCATGCCTTTCCTCTCATTTGTTTCTTTTCCGTTTTGTATTTTCTTTTTCAATGTCTTTTTAAATCTCTGACCTGCAATTCTGTTTATTGTATTCTCTGTTTGTTGTCTGTTTGTGTCTGCGTGTCTGTCTATCTGCCTTTCCGTTTGTCTATTTGTCTGTCTGTCACCTCAATATGTCTAAGTGTCCTGAAGTTACACTCATTGAGGGAACATATCCACCCCGTTAAAAATAGCGGGAAGTATGATGATGATGATGATGATGATGATGATGATGATGATATTCCACTCTTCATTGCCCAGGAGTGAGTAGCAGAAGGGATTTTGAGATAATTGAATTAACGTCCTTTTGCAATTACAACGATATCAGATGGTGCCGAAGAAAATTTTTGTGGTGGCGTGAAAGTGTTATCATTATGTAAAGATTCCGAGGTGGTGGCTTTACCCTTTCAGCCTGAGGACTGTTTTTTTTTTTTCCTTGTGGTTTTATTCATTTCGAACTTGAACGGTTGTGATTATAGCCTTCCTCTTTCACCACCAGAGCTCCATCGAATGTTGAATACAATTGCCACGAGTTGGTATAGTTAGAATATAAATGATATGGTGAAGGAGTTAATGATTGTGAGGGAAGGGAGGCACTTGTAAGGTAACTTGTAAAAAGATGAAATTTCCTTTGCCTGTGTTAAATTAGTGTTTGGTTTAGTATTTACTTTCTCTGTAATATTCCAGTGTCCAGTATTCCAGTGTCTGTTCCTTAGTGACTGTGACGTGTGATCTGACCTGGGATAAGGGTAAAATCTAAAAATTTCCTTGACCTTTGCCCTATTTTTCTGTCTTCCTTAAATGACTGGATTCTTTCAATTTCTCACTATTTTTTTTTTTTTTTTCACGAAGGTTTTACATTGTCCTGGATTTTTGACAGTGTGGTTAGTGTTATTGATTTTTATAATACATTGTCGCCTCCATGATTTGAATGAGTTTATGTAGAGAAAAAAAAATGCCTCAAATTTATTCTTTCATGACATTTATCTGTTTATTTATTTATTTATTTATTTATTTATTGGGCGTCCGGTGTATGAGAAACCCGCACTTTTTTTTTTCTGCAATTGCCAGTCGGTCTCTCTAGGGTAGTTTGAAATCAGAGTCCATTATGTCAAAGTGCGTATTGCAGTCGTAAAGGCGAAACAACTCTGACCTTACCCAGAATATGTGACTGCGGTAATGCCCTATGTCAGTGCAATTGCAGACGTGTTGCATGGGGGTTAGGATTGATGAGTTCCGGGGTTGTGTGTTTGGTTTGTGTCGTGGTATGTACTGTTAATCTTAGTTA
>NC_137043.1:34115381-34127881 GCF_032717465.1 Coenobita brevimanus
TGTATCCCTCGAAAAAAAAAGAGAAACGTTTATTATTACCTTTGAATTGAGATATAACTGACTGAATTGCTCGAAACCGGGAATTATTACACATGATTTTGCAATTGCTAATATGTGTTGCCCAAAACGGATATTACCCAAATTTTTTTCATGACTGGTAGCTTTGTATTGCTGGTGAAAAAATATTATTGCCTCTGAATTTACTGCTGTTAATGGGTATCAGTCAAAAAGGATATTATTAGCCATGAATTGGGGTATGTTCATATTTATTACTGGAGCTGAGAATGTTATTACTAGTGAATTTAGTAATATTAAAATGTTTCGCTCGAAAAGGGGTGCTGTTACTTATGAATTTAGGGCTATAACACACTCTCTCTCTCTCTCTCTCTCTCTCTCTCGTGGTTGGTCTAGTAGATTATGTCAATGACCGTAATCCACTAGACCAACCGGCGTCTATTTGGTCATGTAATAACAAGTATCACCGAACATACTAAATGGTTTCCTGAGCTGGAGAAGAATCACTTGGTGTAAACTGAAGGCAGCACTACAGTGGGTAAGTGGATGGTTGGCGCCTCCATCTACCATCTTGTATTAATAGTTATGTTATTTTCATTACTTTTTTTTTGTTTTAGGAAGCATCAGCTTTTGAGTTTTATTTTATTTTCTATTATTATATATATCTGCGCGTTTATCTTCCACATTAGCTCCGGACCTCCCAGGGAAGTCGTAGTCACTAACGGGTACTAGAGTTTATGGGGGAAGCAGCCTAGGTATATAGATAGATAGATAGATTATATATATAAATTTACTTGTACCTATATAACATGTTATTGTATTCTTATTAACCAGGCGCAGAACTGACCACCATCTTGAATGTGGAGTTGTAAGAAACTGTTAACACTTGAATGTGGTGCTAGTCACAAAGAAGTGTCACAAGGAAGCCTAAGTGACTAATGGAGAAGAGAGAACAGAAGTGATGTGGTCAAAATAGCGGAAAGAATTATATACAAAGCATTATAGTGGCACAACTGTGTCCAAGAATCAGTTCAGGATCGAAAATAGTACAGTAGAAGACGATTGTATGCAGCCTAAAAAAAACACCTTATATTTCATTCACCGTAATTTGGCCCAGATTTTCGTCCTTTTGCTGCTCATTTCATGTAACTAAGTGGCAGAAAAAGACAGTGCAACGGCTGTACTTCCTTTTTCGTAGCACCTCTTCGTGACTAGGATCATAATCTAGTGTTAATCTTTGCTGCTTTCCATCCTTTTTCGTAGCACTACTTCGTGACCAGCATCATAATCTAGTCTTATGTCTGTTGATCTCCATCTTTTTCATAGCACTTCTTCGTGACTGGCATCGTAATCTGGTATTAATATCCTGTTATAACTCAGCATTCAAGATGGAGGGGTGGCAATTTTGGACCAAGTTAAAGTGAACTGAGTGTAGTAATGAAGGGGTTAATGAAGGCTGTATCTAACCCCTCCAGTTCGTAAAGTCCCGCCAAATTTGAATAAAATCGTCTGAAGATAGCCAGAATAAGATATACTGATAGCGTCCTCGGTGGGAAGGGGTAAATCTAAATTGCTCGAAAGGTAGACTAACCCTTTCAGATCACGGACGGATGATTTTTGACATTCCCACGGCATTTCCTTCATATATATATATATATATATATATATATATATATATATATATATATATATATAGCCTGACATATATTTCCCTGATATATTTTTACTACTTCCACGGTATTTCTTTCATGTATATATGTTTCCTAACGTATATATTTCCTTGATATATTTTCACTACTTCCACCGTATTTCCTTCATATTTCCCAACATATATACTTCCTTGATATATTTGCACTACTTCCACGGTATTTCCTTCACATTTCCTTGATTCGTTTTTAGTACTTCCACGGTATTTCCTTCAGGTTAGGATAGGCCTCTCGTACTGAAGGGGTTTAATAAGGCTGGCTTTCACCTCGCTAGTTGAGACACTCTCTTCGGCCTGAAATAAAATCGTTTGGCAATAGAAAGGAGAAAATATAGAGGAGTCATCGTACTGAAAGGGTGAATTTAGAGCAGTTTTTTTTTTTTTCCCCTTTACAGCTATGATTATTTTTTACATATTATTCTGGCAGTTTATAGATGATTTTATTGATTTCACGAGAGGGCTTCGATAAGAAAATTTTGATATAGCCTTTATTTATACCTTTACTATTTAGAGGATCTCCTAAGTTGCATTTAATGGTGTAGCTGCAGCAAGAATGAATTAAAATCAGTGTTGGGCTGGCGGGTGTAAATTTTATCTGCCTACCTATCTCGCTATCTGTCTGACTGTCTATCTTTGTCTGTCTATGTGTTATCGTATTTATTTAGTCTGTATCTGTCCATCTGCATGTCTGTCTATCTGCCTGCCTGCCTCCCTCCCTCCCTCCCTCCCTCCCTCCCTCCCTCCCTGTCTATCCATTTATCTATCTATCTTGTCAGTCTACAATCTGTTTATCTGAATACCCTCTGAATTTGGAGTTATTAATATACATCCCTAAAAAAAATCATCACCTGACATTTGACAAATATGAATCTGTTACACACACACACACACACACACACACACACACACACACACACACACACACACACACACACAAAAGTTATGAATATTGAACCATCAGTCTGTATCACAATGAAACTGTTTGTTGTTAGTCCACGTGAGTGTCGATGGATGCAAAGCGTAACGCGTTTGGTCGTTAAATTAAGCAGTCGGTGTTTTAATTTGCGTAACAAAACACGCTAACCCACCAACGATACAGCGTTACGAGCCTCGCTTAAAACACCATCTGTCTGTTTGGAATGAGTTACTGTGGCATATATACGCATTGAACTTTGAAACATCCGTAGCACTTCTTCGTGACTAGTATATGTCGGCGTATGGTGTGGTTATATTGTCTCGTCTATTATTTACACAATACTTTACTGATAATAAAGTGACGAAAAGAGTACTCAGTAGTAGGAGGGATGGGGTAGAGAGGTGTTTCAGTGAGTGAGGTGTGAGTTGGAGAAAGGGCGGCCAGATAACATGGCAGAATGATATGAAGGTGATTCGTTTCTGGCTACCACTTAAGAGATGAAGGCGTCTGACTATAGGGAGGTAGGTAGACGGACAGACAGACAGACAGATAGATAGATAGATGGATGGAAAGAGAGAGAGAGAGAGAGAGAGAGAGAGAGAGAGAGAGAGAGAGACGAGGACGTAACTTTTATTGTTACTGCTGTTGTCTGACGAGATTTTTAGCCTGGGAAAGCACGTATTAATTAAGGTGTAGGTATCAGGTGAAGGTATTACGTAGTAGGTGAAGGTATCAGGCCAGGGTACTAGATGCAGGTATCAGGTGAAGGTATTACGTAGTTGGTGAAGGTATCAGGCCAGGATATTAGATGTAGGTATTAAGTGAAGGTATTAGGCACAGAGAGCTTCTTGGATAGAGGGAGAAACTGAATTTGAAAGACATAGCCAGTGCAATTGATTTACAGGCCATCTTACTTGTAAAAATGAATAAATAAATAAATAAATGGACAGCTATGAAGGAGATGAAAAGATGCTTAATTAAATCCCTATATATTCCACGAGTTATTGAGGGAGACGGTAATTTTTTCTAAGTTCCAGCCTTCGTCTAGAATAATAATCGATGTTGTTGGTTTAATCCTGGTCTGTATATGGAGGGGAGAGAGAGAGAGAGAGAGAGTAAACAGTGAGTGAGAAAGTGAGACAATATAAAAGCCATTGTGTTGCTCCCACCGCCTGTGGTCATTTATATGGAGATTGTTGCTGCCTCAGACTCCACAACCCCCCCCCTCCTCTCTCTCTCTCTCTCTCTCTCTCTCTCTCTCTCCGACTGGAAAATAACAATAACGTGATCATCAGTTTACGCCGAGAAGAAAAAAAAAACACACACAAGGAACGACGAAAAATTTATTCCAAATTGTTTCGTCGACAACCACCTGTTACCCGCCTCCGTGGACAAGGGAGAGAGAGAGAGAGAGAGACAGAGACAGACAGACAGACAGACAGACAGACAGAGAGACAGAGAAATGGATTGCCTGATGAAAAGACTGATAGACAGATAAGAGACGTAGATAATTTGACTTTTGACATTTTTTTGACATTGGTCTAGTGGGATGAAGTAATTTTACATTCTTGCAATCCCCAACCAATTACATTTATTATAAGGATTGTCTTTCATAATTAGGGATTGGAAATGGCCTTCAGTAATCCCTTCAGTACGATTACAAATTTATTTCTGTGCGTCGTAAGGTGCCTGGTATATGGGTGGCACGTCATTATTTTTTTTCCATCTCTCCCCCTCCCCCTTGCTTTCTCCTTGTTTTTCTTTTCTTTTTTTTCCTTTTTTCATTCTACAGCTCTTCCTCTTCATCTGCAGTCTGCTCTCTCTCACTTCGTTCCATCATCTCTCCCGTCTGCTCTTCATTTGTTTCCCATCTGTCTTTTTCCCCCCGTCTCTGTTCTTCGCTCATTTCTCCCTCTTCTTCTTCCTCCTTCTTTCTCCCTTCTTTACTTTCTCTTCCTCCCTCTCTTCCTCCTGCAGCCCCTCCTCCTCACCCTTCCTTTCTTCCTCCCCTCCCTCGCTCTCTCCCTCCTTCTCACCCTCCCTCGTTTTCTCCTTTTCCTCCCATTTTCCCTACCCCCCTTTTTTACTCTTTATTTTTCCCTGTTTACCTTCCTATCTCACCCTTTTTTCTGCCCCTCTCTTCCCTATTTCATGTTCCTTTCGTCCTCCTCCTGTCCCTCCCTCTCCTCCTTTCCTCCCTCCCTCTTGTTCTTCTCTGCTTCTCTCCCTCCCTTCTTCCTCCTTCCGTCTTCCCATTCCTGACCTATCTGTCCATGTATCTCTCCCTCTCTCTCTCTCGCCTTCTTTTTTTCATTCCCTCTCTCCTTTTCCCTCTTTCCCTCCCTCTCCTTTTCCTTCTTTCCCTTCCTCTCCGTTTCCTTCATTCTCTCCCTCTTCTTTTCCTTCATTCTCTCCCTCTTCTTTTCCTACTTTCCCTCCCTCCTCTCCTTCTTCTTTCCCTCCGTCCTTTCCTCCAACCGTTCAGCCTGCATTCCCTGGGTTTATCGTCCCAGTTATTAAAATGAAACGAGTCTGCTTGGGAGATTGTGGTAGTTGTGGTAGGCAGTTGTGGTAGCTGTGGTGGGCAATTGTGGAGAGTAACTGTGGTAGAGATAGTCTGTGCTGCGAGAATAATATGGAAGTGTGGTACGCAGGAGACGATAAAAGTGGAGAGTAGTTGTGGTTGTGGTGGTGGATGTGGTGAATAGTGGTATTTGTGGTGGTTGTGGTGGATGGCGGTAATTGTAGTTGTGGCTGATGATAGTAGTTGTCGCTGGTGATGGTACTTGTGGTGGTAGTTGCTTGTGGTAGCTGTGGCGGAGGTTCTTGTGATGTGGTGCGTAGGAGACGGAAAGAGCCTGACTGTGGTGGAGGTATGGAAGTGGCATATGGGTGGTGGTGATCGTTGTAGTGGTGTGGAGGTGGTGGTGATAGTTGTGGTGCAGTTGTGATAATGTTACGCGCAAGGGTTACCTCATGTTACTCACGGGACATTACTTGGAAAAGCAATTTTGTGTGGAGATCAATGAATGGAAATTGAACCCATTTTCGTTGGGTACGCCTTTGATAGTTTCCCCCTCCTGTGTTGTTCATTCCCCCATTTTCTGTTTCTCTGTTTCACTTGTTGCACCAGTTGTTTTCCTAGTGTTCTGTTTTCCTTTCATTCTGTTTCTAGATTAACCCAGTGTCTCCTGTCTTTTTAATGTTAGTTCTCTTGCATTTACTGTACTCTTCTCTGTCTTTTGTTTATGGATTAACTCACTTTACCTAAGCGTTCTAGTGATAGCTTTCCATCTTTCTTGTTTTCTGTTCTTCTTCACCTTGATTAAATAACCTTCTCTTGTCTTTCTAATGTTAGTTCCCCTACTTTTCTGTTTTCCTTTATCATCTTCCCTGATTAACTCACTCTAATTTGGCACTCTGATTTTAGTTCTCACACCTTTTCTGTTTCCCTTTCGTCTCTTCCTTCAACGACCCATTACCGCTGATCGCTCTGATGTTATTTCTTCTGCTTTTGTTATTTCCTTCTTTTTCTGTATTTGGATCCTAGGTCAGATATATCTAACATCGCGCGCGCGCGCACACACACACACACACACACACACACACACACACACACACACACACACACACACACACACACACACACACACACACACACACACACACACACACATTTTTTTTCATTAATCCCGAAAAGAAAAAAAAAAATCCCATGAAAATATTATTAACCTGCGTCTCCTCAGAGTAAGCGGAAATCTCTCAAGATAGCCCTATTTTAAGATCTGGTTACAGTTGATCGTTGTACATGTCGAGGATAAGAACACCAAGAACAGCTGATTATAATATGTTCTCTTTTACTGGATATAATAGATTCTCTTTTGCTTAATTAGAAAACACGATCGTTGCAAATATGGCAAATTATGGCCACAATTATCTTTACACTTGTCTTCGGTGTCGTTGATTGGAGTGGGTTTTGATTGATGTGTTAGTGGGTTGATTTATTGATTGATGTGTTGGTGGGTTGATTTATTGATTGATGTGTGAGTGGGTTGATTTATTGATTGATGTGTTGGTGGGTTGATTTATTGATTGATGTGTGAGTGGGTTGATTTATTGATTGATGTGTTGGTGGGTTGATTTATTGATTGATGTGTTAGTGGGTTGATTTATTGATTGATGTGTTGGTGGGTTGATTTATTGATTGATGTGTTAGTGGGTTGATTTATTGATTGATGTGTGAGTGGGTTGATTTATTGATTGATGTGTTAGTGGGTTGATTTATTGATTGATGTGTTGGTGGGTTGATTTATTGATTGATGTGTTGGTGGGTTGATTTATTGATTGATTTGTTAGTGGGTTGATTTATTGATTGATGTGTTAGTGGGTTGATTTATTGATTGATGTGTTGGTGGGTTGATTTGTTGATTGATGTGTTAGTGGGTTGATTTATTGATTGATGTGTTGGTGGGTTGATTTATTGATTGATGTGTGAGTGGGTTGATTTGTTGATTGATGTGTGAGTGGGTTGATTTGTTGATTGATGTGTTAGTGGGTTGATTTATTGATTGATGTGTTGGTGGGTTGATTTATTGATTGATGTGTTAGTGGGTTGATTTATTGATTGATGTGTTAGTGGGTTGATTTATTGATTGATGTGTTGGTGGGTTGATTTATTGATTGATGTGTTGGTGGAGTGATTAATTGATTGATGATTTTTATTACTTATCGTATTTGCGTTGATTATCATGCTAACTACACTTAATGACCAGGGCCCGTATTGTCATCGTTTGAGAAAGCTCACTGATACCTTTTCCTAAGCGATTTATTTTGCTTATTACAACTTACTGTCCTCTTCCGTGTTACGTAAATCCATCAGATATTGCCATACTTTGCATAGATAATGTACTGAAAGATATTCACCAACCATATCCAAAAATAAATCGCGAAGGAAAAGGGGTTAGGGAGCTTCCATACCCGACGAGAATGCGAGCCTAGGCCTTGAAAGAGTAAAAGAGGAGGGGGGGGGACGTTGGGGGAGGATAAGATAGAAGTGTTAAGGGATGGAGTGCGATATGATGGTATGCTTGTCACACACATAACATAAAATCAAGTAAAAAAAGGAGAAAAAAAAATAAATAAACACGAAGACGGAAAATATATAGTTAAAGAGAACGAAAAAAAAAAAATAAGCTTGACAACGGAAGATATATTAGTAAAACTGAAAAAAAGAAAAAAAGAGAGAGAGAGAGAGAGACAGCTGTACC
The DNA here is from genome assembly GCF_032717465.1 of Coenobita brevimanus. NCBI lineage: Eukaryota > Metazoa > Arthropoda > Malacostraca > Decapoda > Coenobitidae > Coenobita > Coenobita brevimanus. Next base: position 34,123,285 of record NC_137043.1, read on the forward strand.
AATGAACACAGGAGGATAAATTGGTGAAGAATAAAGCAAAGGTAACAAAGGAGAAAGTCATAACAGTGGACAAAGGAAAATATACAGAAGAGGAACAAAGGCAGAAAGACAAACGAGAGGGGAAATGGAGTCCAGTGTTGAGAATTGGGACTGTACTCCTTTCACCTTAACGTGGCCTAGATTTTCGCCTTTTTGCTGCTTATTCCACGAAGCTGAATGGCAGAAACACACAATCCCCCAGCTGCATGTCCTTTTCATATCACTTCTTTGTGGTTTGCATCTTCTAGTGTATTTGCAGCACAGAATTCAGGATAGAGAGATGGGAATATTAGGCCAGGTTAAAATAAAAGGAATATAGACTAGTAGGAGAAAAAGCGATGAATATAAACAAATAATAAATAATGTTTGGCTAAGCAGATAAAGAAAAAAATAAAGGTAAATAACTATCAGATGCATAAGTGTACTCTAAAAATAATTGCAGAATGAAAAATAAAAATAATAGTAGAATTAATTATTGAATAAACAGATAGATAAGCGGAAATAGATTTAACTTGCTGACATTGCATGGACGAATGGAGAGAGAGAGAGAGAGAGAGAGAGAGAGAGAAATTGGAACAGAGAAGGGGAAAGGGTTGAAGAAGGGGAGACTGAGAGAGACGAAGGAGTGGAAAGTATGGAATGAGGGGAGAGTGAACGGGCATGGAAGGAAGGGAAAAGAATTGTGAAAGGGAACAATGGTAGAGGGAGAAGGGAGGCAGGAAGTGAGAGACGGAGAGAAGAGAAGGATGAAGGGGAGAGAGAAATGAAGGATATGAAAAGATGAAGGGAAGAGAATAATGGAGAATATGAATAGATGAAGGAAGGTGGAGAGCAGGGAGGAAAGGAAGGAAGAAAAAATGGAAGGAAAGGGGGAAAGTGCTGATGGAAGAATGTGGGATGAATGAAATAAAACAAAGTGTAAAAGGGATGATGACGATAAAGAGGAAGGAGAGAGAATTGAGACGAAATAAAAGAGATAGGAAAAGGCCCAATAAACAGAAATGGAGATAGTGTAGTCAGCATGGACGATACTTAACTTTATGGCCTTCCTGTTAGGGCCATTGCCGGAGAGAGAGAGAGAGAGAGAGAGAGAGAGAGAGAGAGAGAGAGAGAGAGAGCAATAAATAAAATGATTGCTTGATGAAAAATTGACAGGCAAATAACAGACACAGAATTTGACTAATGATATATTTTGACATAAGCATATGGAATCCATGATAGGCGAACCCCATTAGCACGAAGGCGGTGTATTTGTGGTATGCTGCCAGACGATTTTATTCAGCTGTATAAAGCACCCTAGTATGAAAGGAATTAAATGAAGGTTCTGTGCAGGTCCTCTATTTCGAACTCTCTCTTCTGAGCTGAGTAAAATCGTCTGGAGATAGCGGGAATAAAATGTAAATAAAGGCTAATAAGAGAGCATGATAGGGTGATAAGCACCCAGTATGTTAATTGTATAGAGTACTTGGCAGACAGATAGTGAAGTACACAGATAAATTAAGTAACTTTATAAGCAATGTGCTCGATAGTGGAAAGAAATGATATATCCCTAATCGACATATGACCAGAGACAGGAAAAATTTCGTATCCTGTACTGCCCTTTTTCAATTCTGCTTTTGTTTTTGTGCAGAAGGAATAACTTCTTCTATTGACCCTCAGTGGTTGGGAGAAATATTTAATCACCGTGTATTGGCGTCGAGAGGGAAGACTGAATAAGAGATATGCATATGGCTGTGTTTGGAATATGGTTTTGCTGTCCTACACCATCGACTCAGTAAAGAAAATAATTGGCCTTATCTACATTTTAAATAGCAACAGGTTTATTGGTATTTGCTCTCCTTTTTCTTCTCTTCACTCCTCCTCAGATCTTTCTTCCTTCTTTCCCTTTGTTTCCCTGTGTTTGTTGTTTTTCTCTTTTTTGTTCTCTTCTACTCTTCCCCGCATTATTCTTCCTTTCTTCTGTTTGTTGCTGTTTGCTCTCTTTGTATTTCTCTGTATCCTTCCCCAAAATCATTTTCCCTTCCGTCCTTTTCTGTCTTTTACTTTTCGTTTTGCTGCTCTGTGCTCTTCCCCCAATCTCTCTTCCTTCCATCCGCCCTGCCTCTCATCCCTCCTCCGTCTTATATCCCCTCCCTCTCTCCCTCTCTCCTCCTCCTTTTCTCACTTCTCTCCCTCCCTTACCCTCGACACGTATCTCCTTTTTTGTCAGCAGCAAAACTCAATCTCTTCCTTCATCCATGCCTTTGCTTCCCCTCCACCTTCATCTCTCCATCCTTTTTCTTGTCTTCCCGTTTCCTCCCATCTCCACTCTCTCTCTCTCTCTCTCTCTCTCTCTCTCTCTCTCTCTCTCTCTCTCTCTCTCTCTCTCTCTCTCTCTCTCTCCCTTCCCTTTCCCCTCCATCTCTACCCCTCTTCCATCCATCCTCTCCTTCCTCTTTCCTCTTTCATCCTTTTCCCCACCATCTCTACGAGTTTTCCTCTTCAGTTCATCTTTTCCCCGTCCTCACTCCTTCCTCATTGTCTCTCTACCCTTTCCCCTTTATCTCTACTCCCCCTTCCCCTCTCCTTCCTCCTTCCTCTCTCTTCCCCCAGAAACTCAGATATCTCTCCCAGCAAAATAAAATCAATTCAAAAACACTCGGCGCGGAAAATAATGAAGACGGCGACAATGAAAATCAGAAAACGGGTCTTCTCCCCTAAAACTGACACGGTGACTGAGGTAATCTGTTAAAGTGCACTTATGGTAATGAATTTGTGCACTGGAGGAGGCGCTGAGGGAGAGGGAGGGAGGGAGAAGGGAGAGAATGAGAGGAGGAAAGACAGGGAGGAAGAGATTGAAAGGCGGCGGGGAAAGAGAGAGGGAGGAGGGAGAGAATGAGAGGAGGAGAGACAGGGAGGTAGAGATTGAAAGCTTGTGAGAGAGGGAGAAAGAAGGGCATGAATACTGGAAAGGGAGAGAGAGAGAGAGAGAGAGCAGTCTATTTACCTATCAACCTACTTCTGTCGATCTGTGTCTGTCTTTGTTTATCGTACTGCGTCTTCATTTTCACCTAATTGTCTCTCTTCTCCACCCTCTCTCTATCTTTACGACTATCTTTATCTCTTACTCTTCACTGACCTTTACTGTTACGATGCCAAGAACGGTCTTTTAATCTGTCTTTTATCTCTTACTATGTCTATCTCTTATCTCTTACTGTGTGTCTCTTTTCCATTGTATCTGCTGCTCCTATGCACTTACCTTATCTTTTCTCATCTTCTTACCCCTTCCTTTCTCTTCGTCTCTCTCTCTCTCTCTCTCTCTCTCTCTCTCTCTCTCTCTCTCTCTCTCTCTCTCTCTCTCTCTCTCTCTCACTTTTATGACTCTTTTTACAACCTACCTTTGGCCTATGTTCTGTCATTCCTCGATTCCAACTCTTCCACTTTATCCCATTTCTTTTCCTTCCCTTCTCTCTCTCTTTTTCCCCTTCTACCGTCCCTCCTCTCTCTCATCTTTCTTTCCCCCTGCACACACTCCCTCCCTCCTCCTTTACCTCTCATTTTCCCTCCTCCTCTCCCTCCTTTTTATCTCCTATTCTCCCCCTTTCCCTTCCCCCCTCCCCATCCTCTCCCTATCGTTCCCTCGTCTCTTTCAGTCTCCTTTATCTTTTATTGTGTCTTTATTCAGCTATATCCATTCCTCTTGCTGCTCCTTCTCTTCTTTTCTCCTCTGCTTCTTCTCCTTCCCTCATTTCTCCTCCACTCCTCCTCCTTCCTTCTTCTTCTCCCCCTCCAACTCCATTCTTTTTGTTTCTTCTCCCCTCTTTCCCTACCTTTTTTCGCTTGCCCCCCGTCTTTCCTCACCTTTTTCTCCTTTCTTCACGTTTCCTCCTCCTTCTCTCTCATTCTCTCCCCCTCCTTTCTTCCTCCTTACCTTTTCCTCTCCTCCTCCTCCTGCTTCCCTCCTATTTTCTTCTCTTACTCCTCTCCTCTTCTTTGCCTTTCCCTCTCCTCTTCATTCCCTTTCTTTTTTCCTCCTATCCTCCTGCTTCCCTGTCCTTCTTCTCCTTTCCTCCCTCTTTCCTCCCTCTTCCGTCTCCGTCTCCTCCTTGTCTCTCTTACCTGGGAACACCAACACTACGACAGGTATGGCCGGACCCAATGACACATAACCTCCACCAGGATCACAACACCACCTGTCCTACTCTCCCTCCCCTTCCCCCACCTCCTACCCCAAACCACCTCCTTCCCCTCCTCCTACACCCCACCCACTCTCTTCCCTCTCCTTCTACCGCTCATCTACCCCGCCCCCTCCCTCTACCCCTCAGCTATCCCTCCCTCCATTCCTCCTACACATCCCACCCACCCACATACTTCCTGTTACTTCATCCATGTCCTCACTCATCTTCCATGCATCATCTTCTTCCTCCATTCCTCCTCAACCCATCCCCTCTTCCTCAAACCCCAACCATTCACACACCGCTCCTTGTTACTCCTTCTCACGTCCTCCATTCTTCTCTCTGTTCTCCCCTTCGTCGCCCCCTCTCCTCCTCCATCCTCCAAATACTCAAACACCACTTCT
>NC_137043.1:34130381-34292881 GCF_032717465.1 Coenobita brevimanus
CTCTCTCTCTCTCTCTCTCTCTCTCAGCCTTAATTAGTCCCATGTCTTCTCTGACCTAACCGTTGCCTCCTCCATTCCACCCTCTTTATTTCTCTCATTACCATTATTCTCTTTAGTAAATGACCTCTTTTCTCTCTACTCTTTTTACCTCCTGACGATTTTATTAACCGAAAGAGATTTATATATATTTCTCTCTCTCTCTCTCTCTCTCTCTCTCTCTCTCTCTCTCTCTCTTGCAGCCTCATTTTTTCTTTTTCCCTTCACTTCCTGCTTCCCTCCTTCCTGCCTTTTTTTTTTTTTTTTTTTTATCAGTCTCTTCTCTAGACCTCACAATATTTCCCGTTCTACCCCCACTCAGTTCCCGTCTCCTTCCTTCCTTTCTGCTTCCCTCTTTCGTGTTTTTCTCGCATTTTCATGCTCTCTCTCCATACTTTCCTCACCCCGTCTCCCTCCTGCTTCCATTTCTCGTCACGTCCCACCATCCTCCCTCTTTTCCTTCCTGTTTCTTGTAATTATTCCTTTTTCCTTGCTCTCTACTTTTCGTTTCCTCTTTTTGCCCTCCGTGTCGTATGCTCTGCTCTTCTGTACCGCATCCTTTCCTTCCGTCCTTCTCTTCCAGTCGTTCCCTTCCCCGTCTCCCTTCCTCCCATCTCACTTCCTGCCTTTCTTTCCATTTCATTCCCTGCCTCCCTTTCTTCCTCTCCTCCTTTCCTCTCTTACTTCTTCCTCCATCCTCTTGCCTTCGTTCTTTCCACCCTTCTCTTATTTCCTTTATTTCTCTTTCCTCCCTCCTCCCCTCATTTTCTTTCTCTTCCCTCCTTCCTCCCCTTATTTCCTCTGTTTCTCTTTCCTCCCTCCTCCCCACCTTCCTCGCACCACTAAGCAGAATGAACCATTAAGCTAAGCAAAATATTAAACTGTTCCCGGCTTACCGCGCCAGAATTATTATTACACTGTTAAAAGCGTAAATACCAAAACGTTTTTCACTCTCCCTCCAGCCATTCTCCCTCACTTCAGTGCGCTCCACTTTTTCCCCCGCTCTTTTCCCTCCACACCTACTTTTCTTTAACTGTATTTGCTGTTATACGGAATTATTATTAGTGTGATTTTCCTGATATATACATTTCCTGTAGCGTAATAGATCGGTGCATTTAAGTAGCTTTCCCACTTTTATGCTCTCCTTTTCTCTGTTTCTGAATCCTGCCTTACGTAGTCTTGTAGATGCCAGTTGGGATGAAGATGATGACAGTGCTGATGAAGATGAGGAGGAGGATATTGATGATGATGATGGTGGTGGTGGTGATGGTGATGATGGTGGTGGTGATTTAACATGGTGATTAACGTAAATAGTAAAGCCACATCCACCGAGCCATTCTTCTCCACTTAAATACTCCACACTTCTCTGTTTCCTTCTTCACGACCCTATTTTTCCTCTACCTCGCCTCAACCAAAAGTAATGTCCCTTAATTACAAACGCTGGCAAATTATAACTATCTCATGTTACTCCATTCCAGGCGTATGGGGTCGAGACTAGGTTACTTAAAAAAAATAATAATAATCTAGTCACTCTGCAGGGGTTCAGATCCACGCCAGAATGCAGGGACGCCACTCCGAGCAGGGCTTTCTAACCGTTAGACCACCGGGCGAAGGACCTTAGGTGAAAAAAGGTCGTCCCTCAATTCATCGTGCATGGGACTTAACAACCCTGACCCGGATGTGAGAGAGAGAGAGGGGGGGGAGGGGGGTTACTGATAGAGAGTGGAGTAACCGAGAGGGTATTTTTGGTGTGGGTTAACGAGGCTCAGGTATATTCCAGCAGGTAATTAACTCGCCTCTCTGGCCCGGTTTTTGGAGGGGGAATTAATTTAGAGGCGGGATTTCCTCAATAATGGTGGGGGGGGGGGTTAGAGAACCCTTTCTAAACTGACCTGCCTGGGCGGGTGGGTAGGAACGTAAAAAAATATTATGGAAATTGGGAAGCGTGTGGAAGGGGAGTTTCGTGTCAGTTCTGGCCTTTGGTTCCTTCTTCCTTTCATAAAAAATAAAAAATAAAAAAATGTAGGAAGACACTGGGGCTGATATTCTCGTCGGTCAAGGAAGCACCTAAACACCTTTTCCTAAGCAATTTATTTTGCGTATGACACCTTACTGTCCTGTTCTGTGTTATATAATTCCCTCTAACATCACCATGCTCTGCAGAAATAACGCACAAAAGGATATTAACCAGCCATATCCAGAACTAAATCGCCAAGGAATAGATGCTAGGGAATACGATACCTACTGTGCCATGTGGATGTGAGGCCTGGGCACTGAATGCAAGGGACCGGCATGTTTATTTAATCGTATACAGAATAAGACCTAACTTGGGTAAATGATTTTGCTTATTGACGGACGAGGCAGCTCAACAAAGGGAAATTTCTGTCCTCTGAAATGTTGAATATGGACCATAATACGAGAAGCGAGATAGCTTTAGAGTGAGAGAGGAGATATTAAGAAGGAGGTGTGACAGTGTATTTTGCATCATTCGGCGTCTGTACACTCAGTATGGTGGGAAGTGTTGACCACAGTGTATGGAAACAGTATGGGTGTATGCCTGGGGAGAAAGGGTGATGAGAGGTTGATATTATAAGAGCGGGAGTGTGAGGAAGTGAGAAGAGGAAGGCCAGGGAGGTGAAGTGGAAATATGTAACAAAAGGAGATTCTGAATTACGAATGGTGAGAGGCGTGTGTGTAGCGATGGGGTTAAAGAAGACTGTATCTGACCTCTCCAGTTTCTTAAGATTTTTCTGGCTGAATAATATCCGGTGTCGAACAGAAGACGATAAAAATGTCCTCGAACTGAAAGACTAAAATAAAGAATAGATCGCCATGAAAACAGTACTCCACCTGAAGGGGTTAAGGGTTTTACACACAGAAGAAGTCGCCAATAAACAGGTGCAACGAACTTAAACCTACAGAAGCACGGGCCATCTCCTCTCCATTCGTCTTCCCCCTTCACACCATCTTCTCTGATCCTCCTGAATCCATCTTAAGCCCAAGCAAATACCCTTCCCCTCCCTTCATCCTTCACTCACACCCTTTCCCTTCTCCTCCCCTCTCCTCACCCCTCACCTTTGCCCTGTGTTGTGCTGTTGATCTCTCTCTTCTTACTTTTTCTCTTCTTTTTTCCTCTGTTCTCTCTCTCTCTCTCTTTCTCTTTCTCTCTCATACACATACATACATGCATACATAAACATACATGCTTACGTACATACAGTTTCCTCATACATACGTACATGCATTTTTCTCACATACGTACATACATATATACATATATGTATGTGTACATGCATACATACACTATACTCTCTCTCTCTCTCTCTCTCTCTCTCTCTCTCTCTCTCTCTCTCTCTCTCTCTCTCTCTAATACCCTGAGACCACGGTAATGCTGGCAGGGAATTGCCTATTTGTCTAAAGATTATGCAAATAGGCTGAATATGGCTCACTCCCACACCTTCCCTCCCTCCTTCCCTCGCACTCTCATATACTCTCTCCTCTCCTCTCTTCTTTCCTCTCCTCTCCTCTCCTCCTGTTCTCTTCCCTCCTTTACTCTCCTTCCGTCACTCCGACAATCTCTTTCCTTCCCTCATTCATACTCCGCCTTATATCCTCTCCCTCTCTCACCTCTCCCTTTCTTCCTCTCTCCCCTCTTCCCCCTTCCCCTCCCTCTCTTCCCTCCATTTCCCCTTTTTCTCACTCCAAAATTCTCCATGCCTCCTTCACACTCTCACGCACACACACTGCCTCATCTTTATGTCATCTCCACCATTCCTCTCTTCTTCTTCCTCTTTTCCTTTACTCTCATTTCTCTTTTTCTATCCTTGCTTTTTCCTTCTTTCACTCCCACTCTCCTCCTTCTTCCATCCCTTCACTTTATTTTATATACTCTATCATCTTTTATCCCCCTCTCCTCTTTCCTTTCACCTCTCTGTGTCCTCCCTCTCTTCCCTCACTATCACTCACTCATACTCTTCCCTCACTTTCTCTCACTCTCACTCATACTCTTCCCCCACTCTCTCTCACTCGTACTCATCCCTCACTCTCTCTCACTCGTACTCTTCCCTCACTCTCTCTCACTCGCACTCTTACTCCCTTCCTCCCGTTCACACACATATCCTTTCATCTTTTAACATTTCCTCTTCTCCCTTTTTTTCCCTCGTCTCCACTCTCCCTCCTGTTCTCTCGTTGCCATCACGCTCTGTCACTCACACATTCTCCCTCCCTCCCTCCTACTCACAAATTCACACACCCTCCCTTCTCCTTTTTCCTGTCGTTCCTCTTACTCCCTCCCCCTCTTGTACACTACCTCGTCTTTTCCCTGCATCTTTCTTTTCCCCTCCCCTCATTCCGACACTTTTCCTCCCTACCTCCCGCCCACCCACCCTACCACCTCATATACTGTACACCCTCTTCTGTCTCTCCTACCTCCCCACCCCTCCCCTCCCCTCCCCTCCCCTCCCCTCCCTTCCTCTACATTCGTTTCTCTCCCCTCACTCCGGGAGTCTTCTTCCCCCTTGCTACCCATTTTTCCTCTCTCCTCTCTTGCTCCTTCTCCTTTCCTCTACCCTAATTCAATTTTCCTCCTCTCCCTCCCTTCATCCTTGACTCTTACACATTATGCTTTATCTCTTATTCTCTCTTCTTTTCCTCTTTCCTCTTTTCTCCTTCCCTGTCCCCCCTTCTCTCCTCCACTCCTCACCTTTCCTCTTCCTCACTTATCGTTCGCAAGGCTCCATAATCACACCCATTACCTCTCCACCCTTCCTTCCCTTAATATTTCTCTCCTCTCTTCCCTCCCCTCCTGTCCCCTCCCTTCCATCATCCACCATATACTTAGTGTCATAAAGCCGACTTGGTGCTTCATTATTCCTTCCTTTCATCATTCACCCTCCTTCCTTCATGACCTTCCCTTCCCACTTACACACTCTGCCTCCCTTCACCATTTGCTGTCTCCCCTCTCACCCTTCCTTCACCTCACCTCCTCTCACACTTCCTTCATCTCTCCTCCTCTCACCCTTCCTTCCCCTCTCCTATTCTCACCCTTCCTTCACCTCTCCTTCACTCACCCCGCCTTCACATATCCTCTCAGCCCTCCCTCTTTTCCTCTCACCCTTCCTTCACTTCTCCTCCTCTCACCTTTCTAGGAAGTGGACGGGAGTGTGAGTGGGTGAGTGATGTAGGTGGGTGGGTGGTGTAGGTGGGTGGGCGGCACAGATCAGTGGGAGGTGTAAGTGGAAGGATGTTAACTCATTATTATTTATCCCAAACTAATTGAACACCAGGGCATCTACGAAGCCCGTCTAAGGTAAACATATATAATGATGGGAGCAGTATCGCGGTGCCGTTCGGGGTGCAGTGTCGTTACCCTTACCGCGCTGAGCCTGATATTTTCTCCTCTGATGTGCGTCTCAACATAATCATTAGGTTCACATTCCTCTCTCTCTCTCTCTCTCTCTCTCTCTCTCTCTCTCTCTCTCTCTCTAATTTACTTGATATTTTGGATGCATACGTGCTCCCTAAGACCATCATTACCTCCTTCAGCATTGTAACTCACGCGTATTATTTTTTTTGTTTCCGTTGTCTCATTTTTCGTCTTCTATCTTTCGTTTTCTTTTCTTTCTATCTTTCTTTTTTGAGCCAGATGTTGTCACCGCCTACGTGCGCCTTATCACCATCAGTAATGTCAGCGTGCGTTGTATTTCACTTTCTTCCTCCTTTCTTCTTCCTTCCTTCCTCCCTTTATGTCCATCCAAAGCCCTCTTCATCCTCTCTTGTCTACCTTACTTCCACCATCGTTCTTTCTTCCCCTCTCTTTTCTCCAGTTTCTTCTTCTTCACTTTCCTTTTTCCTTCCTTCCTCCTGCCCTGTCACTCTTATATTCTGTGTCTCATCAAATTCCTCCTCTTTCTCTCCTTTCCTCATTCCTTCCATCATGCTTTCTTTATTTCTTCATTTTCCTCATTATTATTGTTATTTATTTATCTCCTGTCTTCTTTCATCCTCCTTTTTGTCACTCCTAGTCTTCTGTGTCTTCTTCTTCGTCTTTTTTTCCCCTTTTCTTTTCCTCAGTTTTTTTGTTTTGTTTATAATTTTTTTCAGTTCTTCACATTCCTTCCGTCCTTCTTCCTTTCTTTCCTTTTCTTCTCCCTTCCTGCTTCCTTGCCCTTTTTCTTCCCTCCTTCCCCTTTCCTTTCCTCCCTCTTCCTTACTTCTTTCCTTCTTCCCTTCCTTCCCTTACTCCTTCCTTCTTTATCTTCTCTTCCTCTTTTCCATTTTTCCTCTCTCTTACCGTCACTTTTCTCTCTTTTCTTTCCTCTTTCCTCCCCCTTGTCTTCCCCCCTTCTTTCCTCGCCTCTTCTTCTTCTGCTCTATAAATGGCCTCAGTCATAACATATCTCTGGGTCCACTGCATGCACCTGATATTCTCTCTCTCTCTCTCTCTCTCTCTCTCTCACACACACACACACACACACACACACACACACACACACACACACACACACACACACACACACACACACACACACACACACACCAAGCCTCCAGGGGCCATCACTGCCTCCAGCTCCACACAGTTCTCGCCTTTAAGTGCATCATCTGCTGGCCTGAGCGGCGAAGAAGAAGAAGAAGGAGAAGAGGAAGAAGACGAAACGAAAAATAAAAAAAAATAGAGGCGAAAAGGGGCATACAACACTCGACTGTGCACACACACACACACACACACACACACACACACACACACACACACACACACACACACACACCTCATCTCAGTCTATCTCCTCAGTGCAAGAATTAACCTTTATCCCTAGTCCTTCACAAATAACCCTCTGGATTACGTTCCCCTCTTGCGCATCAGTGTCATTCATTTTTCACTCCGGCCTTCCCCAGACGATTTTATTCACAGTAGAAGAGATTGAAGTGGAGGGGTTGAAGTGTACACCCATCAACCCCTCCACGGAGCCACAGTTTCTATTCTCTTCTTGCCACCAGACGATTTTATTCAGCGCAGTAAAGGCCTTCGACCCTGTTAAGTTCTTGCTTGGTTTATAAGGCGTCGTAACTCTGTCCTTGCAACCAGCCCCACCATTATGAGGGTTTGTGAGGTGAGGCGCGGGAAGGAGTGAGCTGGAGAGGAGGAGGGAGGGAGGGAGAGAAGGAGGAAGGGAAGGAGAGAAGACGTGGAGTAGAGGAGGGAGGGAAGGAGAGATGTAGGGCAGAGGAAAGCATGGAGGGAAGGAGGGACGATGTGGAGAGAAGGAGTTAGGGAAGAAGAGAAGATGTGAAAAGGAGGAGGGAGAGAAGGAGAGATGTGAAGAGAAGGAAGGAGGGAATGAGGAAAAGTGGGAGGTAGGAAGGAAGGAAGTACGAACGGAAGGTAGGGGGGGGGGACTTAAAAGGGAAAGATAGAAAATTGGGAAACGAAGGATGCAAGAAAGGTAATAAGGAACAAAGATTTATCTAGAGAAAGAAGATACAGTGATGGAAAGAAGGGAAGGAAAGTGGAAGAAGCGAAGAAAGAAAGAAAGACAGGTGAAAGTAACGAAGGAAACTGGAAGACAGGAAGGAAGAAAAAGGAAGGAAGGCAGGTGGGAAGTTGAAGGAAGGAAGAAAAAAGGAAGAAGGAAGTTGGGAAGTTGGAGGGAGGAAGGAAGAAGGAAGGTAGGAGGATTGAATGAATTAGGGAGCCAGGGTGACAGGCTTCCCTCTCTTCTCCTTCACGTCTCCCCTTTCCGTAGGCTACCTTTTTTCTTCACCCTTCTCTCTTCTTCCTTCTCTCCTCTTTCCTCTTTCTCTTCCTCTCCCTATCATTCCCAGTCTTCCCTATTTTCGGTCTTCTTCCGTTTCTTCTCTTTCCTCTCGTTTCCTCCCTTTTCCCTCCCTCTTTCCTTTCTCTTCTCTCCCTTTCTTTCCCTTCTCTTCTCCCTTTCTCCTCTCTCTCTTTTGCTTTCTCTCACCCCCCTCTTCTCCTTTAGGACATCTTTACCTCTTTCTCTTTCCCTCTTTAGTCTGTCTTTCCCTCTTTCCATCTCCTTCTTTCCCTTCCCCACACTCTTCGCATCCATCCCAATCTCTCAGGTTCTCTGTCCCTTCTCTTTTAATCCCATTCCAATCTCTCTCTCTCTCTCTCTCTCTCTCTCTCTCTCTCTCTCTCTCTCTCTCTCTCTATTTTTACACCTCCCCTTCTCGCTCATCGCCTAATCCATACAACTTTTTCCTTTCAGATGAGCGAGGATGAAGCTCCAGAGGTTTGGTCTTCATGTAAGTAAGGAATGGTTGTATTTGTGGTAGTTGTGGTAGCGGTTGTGGTAGTGGTTGTGGTAGTGGTTACAATTGCGTTGATGGTGATATGGTAGGTGGTTGAGAGGATTGTTGTAGTACTGCATGTAGTGGTAGTAGTAGTAGTAGTAGCAGTAGTAGTAGTGATAGTAGTAGTAGTAGTAGTAGTGATAGTAGTAGTAGTAGTAGTAACAGATGTATTATTCTGATGGTCGTATTGTTTATGGTAGTAGTAATAATTATAGTGGTAGTTGTGTTAGTTCTCTCTCTCTCTCTCTCTCTCTCTCTCTCTCTCTCTCTCTCTCTCTCAGTACCCTTTCTTTATAGTCACTCAGATTACCACTCCCTCGGATCAGTACTCAGTTCACCACCCAGATCATTACTAATTCGTCTCGTCACTTATTCAGATCACCAGTCACTAAGTTCACTCACTCAGATCGCCACTCACTTAGCTCACCACTACTTTCACAATTCACTTAGCTCATTCAGATCACCACTCATTTAAATCCCACTTACTCAGCTCACTTACACAGCTCACCACTCAGATCACCACTCAGTCGCTGAGATCCAGGTTGTCGTGTTCAGAGCCCATCAGGCGAGTCTATGCTCGTAACATCAACATCAGGCTGGCCTCCTCCCACCCCTCCCTTAAAAATAAAAGATAGTGGTGGTGGTGGTGGTGGTGGTATTAGTAGTAGTAGTTGTAGTGGTGGCAGTGTTGCTGGTTATGGTGGTGGTATTTGTAGTACTAGCAGCAGCAGCAGCAGCATTTTGGTAGTAGTAGTAGAAGTAGTAGTGTGTGTGTGTGTGTGTGTGTGTGTGTGTGTGTGTGTGTGTGTGTGTGTGTGTGTGTGTGTGTGTGTGTGTGTGTGTGTGTGTGCATTTTAACCCTTTCTGTACTATGACCACGATGACTTGCGTGTCAGAGAGAGAGAGAGAGAGAGAGAATAATTGTTAACTCTCTGTACTATAACTTCATGTTCGTTGAATTTTTGCTTCCTCTACACGATTTTATTCCACATAGATAATTTCTCTAGTAGTCAGGGGGTTAGAAATAGTCACCAGTAATTCTTCCAGTAGGACTGGAGCTTATTTTAATTTATTCTTGCAGACTTTAGACGATTTAATCACTGCCTTCTGATGTGTTTTTTTTTTTCTTTACTAATGACCGACGATTTGATTCAGCTCAGGTTTGTCCCCTGGTAGAAGAAATTTTGAAAACACTCTTCATTTGTCACTTCAGTACGATGTTGTCTTTATTTTATGCTTGGTACGCTAGACAATTTATTTTTGTTGTAGGGAGGACTCAGGTAGTGGAAAGGTTAGAAGCAGTTGTCCAGTTACCATTCTAGTAGGTCTTTTTAGTATTGCTGCCACTAGACGATTTTACTAAGAGGCCTGATAACCCTGTTGGCACTGTCCTTTTCTAAAATGGCTGTTGGCTCTATTCATCCTTTGGCAGAGTCCCTCTATTGTCATACCATATATTAGCTATCTATCTATCTATTGCCAGACGCCTCAATCCCGTTTGGGGTGGCTACAAACAAATCGCCTCCAAGTCGCCCTGTCCCCCGCCATTTCACTCCCCTACTCCCAGCTCACACCCCCCTCTCTCATATACCTCTCCACCCCATCCCTCCATCTTATCCTCGGCCTCCCCCTCCCTCTTTCCCCCTCCACCTCACTCACATACACTCTTTTCGTCAGTCTTTCACCCTCCATCCTCTCCACATGGCCAAACCACCTCAGTGTGTTCCTCATAACGCTTCCTATCACATCCACATCAACACCACAACGCTCCTTTATGTCCTCATTCTTCAGCCTGTCTCTCCATGTGACTCCACAGGCTCCTCTTAAATAACTCATTTCCACTGCTCTCACTCTTGACTTGTGTCCTTCCAACAATGTCCAAGCTTCACTTCCGTACGTTAGAGTTGGTATCACAATACTGTCATGTAGTAACTTTTTCACTTCCATGTTCACTTCCCTGTTTCTTATCACTGCTTTCAAGGAACCAGCAACCTTTCTTCCCTGCTGTACCCTTTCAAGCACTTCACCCTCCAAACCTCCATCCTTACTCACCACACTACCCAAGTACTTAAACGTACTCACATTTTCCAATTCCTCACCATCCAACCTCGCTGTACATATATTAGCACTACCGTATTATTGCATTAAACCGTTGTTTGCACAGTACTTCAGTTGGCACCACGACTGTTGGCACTTGTAGTTAATTGGCAGTGTCCCTTTGTTGGCACCGTACCTATGTTAGCAGTCTTTTTTTGGCACGTAGTTAATTGGCACTGTCCCTCTGTTGGCACTATCCATGTTGGCACCGCTCCCATGTTGCAACTACCCATTTATGCAACAAAATCCCACAGGTATTAGAGTCCAGTTCAGTGGAGCGAAAACCAATTCTGCTTAAAAATGTGGCTGTGGAATTAGAGAATGTTGCTATGAGGGAGGTATAAATGTGCGCTATATAGAGGGGAAAATGCAGTGAATTTTTTAATATTAAAGAGAAAAGTGCATTGCTTAATGGATGAGGGAATATCATGAGTGTTGCAGTGAGAGAGGTTATTTTGAGATGTCAGATATTAGAGATATGAATTTGGAATATTAGGGAGATGTGAATGTGGAATATTAGGGAGATAAATGTAGAATATTAGAGAGATATGAGTGGAATATTAGGGAGGTAAGAATGTACAGTATTAGGGAGATATGTATGTGGACTATTAGGGAGATATGAGTGTGGAATATTAGGGAGATATGAGGGTGGAATATTGGGGAGATAAATGTGAAATATTAGAGAGGTACGAATGTCAAATACAAGAGTGATATGGAAAGGTCGAAATATTAGATACAAATGTTGGAGTATTAAAGGAGAAAAATTGCAGTGCCAGGGCTGTTGTTCACGCTATAGTAATTAATTTTGCAGTCCTCGAGGTAAGAATATTGCACTGTTAAAGAGAGAGGTGTGTAGTTTAGAGGCATAAATATTGGAAGACTGGAAAGATAAAATTACTGTTACGTTATCCTTGCTATACCGGAGCTGCCTTCTCTCTCTCTCTCTCGCTCTCTCTCTCTCTCTCTCGCTATGGTGTCCTGCTACTTCAAAATCCATTCCCTTGAGGTCCATCTGTTTCTTTTCTCGTTAACCCACAAGTAAAGCTGGTAAAGTCTGCCCTAAAATTTACTTCTTTACCTGCCTCAGTCACGAAAGGCGGCAGGTGAGTGTCTTGTCAAACATACTTATTCTTGGAGGATATCTTTTTTCCTTATCTATTCAAAAGCCAATATATTACACTAGAGGTGCAATTTTCATGATCTGATACCAAATTAATGATACATATCGATAACACACACACACACACACACACACACACACACACACACACACACACACACACACACACACACACACACACACACACACACACAGGGGCTCAGTGGCATATGACTGAAGTGGAAGGAAAAGGTATGGCATGATATATTGCCAATCAGAGCAGCTGTCAACTCTGTCTGTATGTGTGTGTGTGTGTGTGTGTGTGTGTGTGTGTGTGTGTGTGTGTGTGTGTGTGTGTGTGTGTGTGTGTGTATTTCGTGCGCAGAATACACACCTCAGGTATAATATGTTTGACAGGCAGTGAGTTCCCATTACACACACACACTCACACACACACAGGGGGGTAAGACTGACCTCCTTTAAGTCGTTCAGTACAAAAGACCTCCGGGACGCATAAAGTAGTCTCTTGATGGCCATTGTAGCAAAAGTGTTAACGTAATACACGGATGGTACCAACTAATCCCTTATACTTCTTTGGGGGATCTGGATGGCTCGAGGTCTGGAAGAGTCCGAGGCTAACCTACCGTATTCCAGATCATTTAAGTTACAGGAGACAACTCTATGATCATAAAAGAAGAGTCTCAATCGTTCTGTTAAATGCGAACCGCGGTGCCCTGGATCGCGGTTTTCGCCATAAATGAACCACTCTATATATTTATCAACAAGTGCACGAGTAGCTGACAGATGTGGAGCACCAGGCACTAATATGTGACTGTGAGAATGACGCATCCCTTGTCCGAAAATCCCTAGCAAGTGACTGACGGACAAGCTTTCCTCAAAATGCAACCACATTCACGCTTGTAACAGGTCATCTCTGGAACTGTCATCTTTAGTCTCTATTTCTGTCTACTGTGATCCATAATTTTTGAAAACGCAGTGTGTTTAAGCATTTCGAAATGACCGGATCTTGAATGTCTGTTTTTTATTTCTTTTTTTTTTCTTTTTTTTTTTTTTGCTGCGTTTTAGCCATAAGCTTTCTCTTTTTTGCATACTGATATAATAGAATAAGTCGGTAAGAAGGAGATGTAAAGGAAGCCTCTTAACCCTCTGAAGCCAGATAACGTACTCTTTAGTGTACTCTTAAAGCATCCAGATGATTTTATATATATTGAGAATAATCTCATACTGAAGAGGTTTATTAAAGCTGCATTCAACCCCTTCAGTTCGAAAAATGTATCATAAGCTGAATAAATTTGTCGGGCGATGGCAGGAATATTACTACTACTACTACTACTACTACTACTACTACTACTACTACTTCTACTACTACTACTACTACTACTACTACTACTAATAATAATAATAATAATAATAATAATAAAAACGGGGCCAGTGAGTTAAGCTTACCAGAATACACTCGTCGTCGGATAAGGAGGCTCCCTAACACCTCTCCCTAACCGGTTTATTTGGCTTATTACACTTATTATCTTTCCTTCTAATATCGCTATGATCAGCATTAATAATATACAAAAGGATATTAACCACCCATATCCAAAAATAAGTCATAAAGGAAGAGGTGCTTGGGGGATTCATTAACCAGCGAGAATACGGGCAAAAATCACCCCCAATTCATTTATTCTTCCAGCTCATTAAATGTTAATCACAGCGTTTAACATGTGTACAGTCACCCAAAGGAGTGATGGCAGAGTTTTCAGAAGTTTTCGGTCAGTCATACTGCACATCCTCATCCTTCTATGCACTGATATTGAGCGTCTGGCAGTACAGGGCGTCCGAAGGAATATGAAACTCCGCCATCACTTCTTGGGGCGACTGTACATTCCTTTAAGCTTTGTCCCCAAGCGAAGAAACACAATATTCACCCAAAACATGGCCCCCAGACTCAAGCGTAGTCCACAGAGTCGCAAATACCTTGGAAATCCCGATGACTTAGTGAAGCGGGCCCGTTCCTTGAGAAATGGTAAGATATTTGGTCCAGCTGTCTTCAGGGTATAGGGATTTAGTAGCATTTCTAAAGCCTTTTTAATCTAACTTGGGCTAAAATTGCGGCGGTCCCTCCATCTTGGGAAATTAAAAAGAAAACGAAGTCTTCTCTCTCTCTCTCTCTCTCTCTCTCTCTCTCTCTCTCTCTCTCTCTCTCTCTCTCTCTCATTCCGTACATACCACAAATTCTAGCACACTAAGTCGGCGGTGACCTAGATTCCCAGTTAGACCCACATTTTCGTTACTAATTCCTGGATCGGAGGAAATTTAATGTTATTCTCCGTGTTTGTAGTTGTTGCAGGGAAGTAACGAAGTCATTTTTCTTGCTTTAGTTATGTCTTTGGTTTTTATACTTGGCAGTGTTTACGTATGTCATCGGTGAAAGTAACAGGGAGAGAGAGAGAGAGAGAGAGAGAGAGAGAGAGAGAGAGAGAGATTCAGACTAAGACATGGAAGGAAGGAAATGTACACACACTACTGATCACAGCTGCACGTAATTCTACCCCCAACACGTGCAATATCTCGCCCTTCGCAAGACCCGTGCAGGCGGTCTCATACCTACACGGCAACTTGCGTGCTCGCCCGTACTTCAGCCTGATGCACTGCCCACTAAACCTCTCACATAATTCTCACATAACTCCGCTGCCTTGTTCATATAACTTTGTTCGTAACGCGCTTATTATTTGACTCATTTTCCTAATTAACATGCAAAAATTTCGTTATATAATTCAATAAGAAACAAGACTAAGACCTATTTATTTATTTATTTATTTTTGTACACAGAATTAACTACTGTGTTATGCTGGGTTCGATCCTACCCAAGGGCGGACATTTAAGAGCGTGCAGCTAAATATCCTTACATGTTTTCTACGTTTACTCCGTGTCGAAGTTCCCTTAGTGATTTGTAAAAACTCTCTCTCTCTCTCTCTCTCTCTCTCTCTCTCTCTCTCTCTCTCTCTCTCTCTCTCTCTCTCTCTCTCTCTCTCTCTCTCTCTCTCTCTCTCACACACACACACACACACACAAACACACACATTTTTTTTATCTTTGTATCATGGGAAAATGGGTTATTACAGAATTGTACGGAGAAGCCTGAAAATTAAGGAGTATATGAGGGAGGGTTGTGTTGTGGGAAGGGTGAGAGACTGACTAGGAGTGAGAGGTGAGGGAGTTGGGAGAATGTAAGGAAGACCAAGAAGGAGAGACAGTGTGGGATAGTATGTGGGGGAGGGTACTGTTACGTGAGTGTCGTTACTGATTAGGGACAGATTTTCGTCCTTTCGTGGCTTGTAGCTCAGTGGCAGATAAAAGACAGTGCTGTGACTTGACATTTTTTCTGTAGCACCTTTTCGTGACTAGTATCATACTCTGGTGTTCGTCAATTTTTATAACTCAGCGTTCATGATAATAAAAACATTTATTATTATTATTATTATTATTATTATTATTATTATTATTATTATTATTATCATTATCATTATTATTATGAATAGTATTATTAGTATTATTTACGGTTAATTAAGGCAAGGCAGCTCTACGGCATGATGAACGGATGGCAGTTTTTGGCCAAGGTAAAGTAAACAGAGTATAGTAAGTGTTGATTATTTTATACTGATCATTTCATTCTGATTAATTCGCATTGTCTGAGGCAACCTTCTAGCACTTCGTCTTTAGCCATTCACTGTATTTTTTGTATTTCGATTTGGGAAGCTGTCTAGCACATCTCCGTCTGCGATTTACTCTAACTGTATTATATAATGTAGCACAGGGGATTTTCTGGCACCTCATCCTTAGTGATTTACTTTATTTCTGTATTTTTGGCCATGGGGGATTTTTAGCACTTCTTCCATACGAATTTACTGTATTTAATGTTTTTATTTACCTCTAATGGTGTATTAGTATTTATTCCTTACCGATTCACTGTATTTATTTCTTCCTTAGTGGTTTACTCTGTTTATTATATTTGGCAGGGTTACTAGCAACTCTTCCTGCTGTATTTACTGTATTCTGAATTGGGACGCCTTCTAGCAATGTATCCTTGGTGATTTACTGTATTCCAAGTACTGTATTTGGGTTCATAAGGACTGTTAGTATCCCTTACTTAACATTTCGCTGTATTTTGTATTATGAGAACTTCAGCACCTCTCTCTCATTGTATTTTTTTATTATGTATAGAAGAAGGAACCAAAGGCCAGGTGCCCGCAAATTGTTCCTTCCAAGAAAAAACATAAAAAAGATAACAAACGATAAATACCACCCTAGCATTCTCTAATATGCACATTATATGAACTTAATATAGGCAGAGAATGATTGCGTGCCAAATTTTAAAAAATGCTTGTCAGGAAGAAGTGCTATAAACTCATCAAAGTTCACGAGAATTCGGTCTGAAACGTCGATTCCTTCTGAGAACTGTCGATCTGTTATAGGAGCAGCTAGACTTCTTGTGCTTTGCGTCTTACTCAACAGAGAAAATGTTGATGCTGAGTGAGGTATGGCGTACACACACACACACACACACACACACACACACACACACACACACACACACACACACACACACACACACACACACACACACACACACACACACACACACACACACACACACACACACACACACACAATCATAAACACGGCCGAAATTACACATGGCGCTTTTCAGAAATTACACGCATAAATCAACACATGTTTATATACAATCACAAACAGAGGCGAACACACACACACACACACACACACACACACACACACACACACACACACACACACACACACACACACACACACTGGCCAGACGGACAGGAAGAGCCACATTGCACTAGAGTAGGGCCGTGATTGTGGAGGGTTAACGCACATATATACTGTACATACACACACGCACACATACACACACACATATATACGTAAACACACGAGTAGGGTAGTATGTGGGGTTTCAACACACACACACACACACACACACACACACACACACACACACACACACACACACGCCCGCCCGTACGCGCGCGTGCGCGAGTAGAATAGCGATTGGAAAGAGTACACGCACGTGCAGACACATGCATATACATGCAGCACATGCACACACACTTGCATTCAAGTAGAAAGTAGAGGAATGACTGTGAAGCATTAACACATAAATACATACATACATGAATGCATACATACGGTACACTACATACACGCTGATGCGTAGTGATTGTGAAAAGTTAAAACACACATACACACGTATATACATAAGTGCATGCATACACGCATACATACATAAATACATACACACAGACGAGTAGGGTAGTGACTGTGGTGGGTTCAAAACACACACACACACACACACACACACACACACACACACACACACACACACACACACACACACACACTTCCCCCTTCCCACCCAGACAACCCCACACCCACCCACTCCCTTTCTCACCCACACACAACCCCACACCCATCCACTTTCCTCCCCACCCACACACATATGCACCTGCAACACACCTGCCTCTTCACACAATTACCAGCCCTCAGTAATAATCCCGTCCTAATTCAGTTTGGCAAATTCCCTCTCAGTTAGTGCCACCAATTACGCTAGTTACCTGTGATACAGTGAATGTAATTGGTTATGCTGATTAATTACTGGTTGTGTGTAATTGGGATGGATATAGGTATGAGGTTGTAAATAATTATTGCAGTGTTGGAAGTGGGTGGTGTGGTCTGGCTGCCGGAGTGGTGGTAATTTCACGGGTTTTGTGTTTAGCGCTTGTGAGCCAATGGTTGGGCGATTTATTTATTTATTTATTTACATGACTCTGGCCTTTACTTATTCATGTACTTGTTCAAACACGTTTGGAAACTTTCACTCATATCATTAGGCCCTCTGTTGATGGTTGTCCTACATTTTTGCTTTCATTTTCCCTATTTTGATTGGACATAGTTAACACAGTGTCAAGATTATGTAGAGAAATTGATAAAGCGAGATTCGATCCCATTTAGTTATTGTTAATTGATGCTGTTAGGCTCCTGTGACTAACTATAAGCCGAATCAAATCGTCTGGCTTCACTTGGAAGAGAATAATATAGAACACGCAGCCACGAAGGAGTTAAGAAAGATCGCTGTAGAAAGCATATGTTCTGGCCTAACGTAGATCCTTGTCCCTTTCAGCTCAGTTGATGGCCAGATGTAGTCAGACCGTAGTGTCGATTTGACCAGTAACCAAGGAGACTCATTTCGTCGTCACACCTAAGACTCATCAAATTCCATGCAACTGCAACTTAGTATTCAAAGGGCGGGAGTGACCCAGTTCCGTCATGTAAAAAAAAAGAAAAGAAAAGAAAAAGAAAGCGATTGAAGGCTTTGACACAGAAATAACGTCAGTGTTTACGGAATTTTTGTTGCGGTCCTGTTGGGTGTACTGCTAGCTCAGATTTTTGGCCTGAAGATTAAGCAGTCAGAAAAGCTTGGTCTTGAAAGGTCAAAGGTTAGTCATTAAAGTCTATAGTAATTTGGGGTGTTTATTTTTGGGTCATTTACCACTTCACGTTTTCGTTTTTCTTTTCTTTTTTTCTTTATTTACTTTTTAGGATCATTTTACACCTTCCTGTTTCTGGTTATTTTGAATTTATGATTTGAGGTCTTTTTATAATTTCGTATTTTTGAGAGTTAATGTTATTTTAGGACAATTTTACATGTTAATGTGTTCTGGATATTTTGAGTTTATGCTCGACGGTCATTTTATATATTTTTTTAAAGTTTACGTTTAGGATTCTTACACCCTCTTATATTGTAGTTCAAAAGAGAGGAAGAAGGACGCGTTATAAAACTTTGTGGTTTACTATTTGGGCGGCTGAGACACTTTGGACATACTTTCGTTATCGTCAGACCATTTTGGTAAGATATAGGAAATTGGTAATACTGAAATGGTTTAAGAGTGATAGTTCGAGACACTGAATATCCTCATTACTACTTGTGTGTGTGTGTGTGTGTGTGTGTGTGTGTGTGTGTGTGTGTGTGTGTGTGTGTGTGTGTGTGTGTGTGTGTGTGTTGCAGTCTCCAGCTCCCCAAGTAGTAGTGGGAAATATGATGATGATGATGATGAAGATCCATCCCCATTGCGCTCATCGGCTGTCAAGTGTTGGTCAAATATTAGTCAAACTGCCGAGGTTGACTTGGTTAAGTGCAATGGTGGGAAGCATATTTTGCAGTTTTAGGTGGGAAAAGAGGTGTGGGTGATGATGATGATGATGATGATGGCGATAAACCATAAATCAATATGAATGGTGGTGATGATAATGAAGATGATGATGATGGTGAACAGTGAGTCACTCTGGATGATGATGATTATGATGAACAGTGATTCAGTCTGGATGATGATGATGATGATGATGATGATGATGAGGAGGAGGAGGAGGAGGAAGAGCAACGAATCAGAGCACAGTTTTTTTTTTATATTAACTCCATCCATACAAGAGTTTTAGCCATATATTTTACTCTTGCCGCATCCAGACGATTTTATTCAGTCAAAGGGGTTTTTTCAAAGCTTTTAGCCATCATCAGTCCCCTTCACTATTTAATCAGCTGAATGAAAGCGCCTGGCAATAGCAAAAGGAAATTAAAAAAGAATAAAAAAAGCTTACTACAACTTTTAATGGCTTACGTAAAGTCATTTTGTTCCCCCCTGTGCTTCTCATCATTAGTGTGTGTGTGTGTGTGTGTTAGAGAGGCCACAACAGATGATCCCTGTGAGTGACGTTGCGTGCGTACGTGTTGCAGGGTTTTGGCAGGCGTGAGGTGAAGGCAGCTGCGTTGGGCCTGGCGGTGGTGATGGTGGTGTCCCTGCTACTGCTTTCAGGCCCGGACGCTCCCGCATCATCCCTCTTCCTCGCATCTCCAGCATTCAGGTATAGATACAAGCGGTTCTATCTTTACACCTGGTTGAATTTCGTCGAAACTTAATGAGAAATAACCAAAACTTTTCAGGTTAAAAAAAAAAAAATGGGTTAGAATATAGTTTCATTTATTCGGAACATCATTACTGTGAAGGAAATGTTGACTGCGACTGTACATCACTTTTTTGACACATTTTCACAGAAGCACACCCATAATTTACACACACACACACACACACACACACACACACACACACACACACACACACACACAGTAAAATTTTATATGTAGTGCTTATAGTTACCTTATTAGCGTGGGAATATACGAGGTAGTTAACATGTAAGATTACTCACAGATGAAAGAGAAGTAAGGAACAAATTACACACTACTCTAAAAAATGATGAATAGGAATGATATGGGTAGAGAAGTAGTTAACATGATTAGATTTCTTGGTGCACAAGGAAAGAAAGAAAGGTGGTTGGGACTGAATTTATGGCGATGCAAACTAGGATGTGAAGAAGATTGAAGAATGAAATAGCAGTCGGTGCTGATGAGGTATAAGTTGAAATGATAAGAGTGTAGTGAAAAGAGTGCAAGGAACTGTTGTGTGATTTTTGCCAGAAAGATTGAATGAATTTACTGCGAAAATTAAAATTATAGTGAGTGAACATTTCCGCAGAAGTAGAGGAGAACAAAAGTAGTGCAGAGACTTTGTAAAATAAGGTTTTGAATGCTGCAGGTTCGGTATTTGAAAGAATTATGACTTAGAAATAAGAAATATGAGAATTTATGATGATTGGTGAACAGGGTAGTTTTGGGAATAGTAGGTGTTGTATGGATCATGCATTTGCAGTAAGGTGGACAGCAAATAAAGTAAGGTAGGTAAGATATGGCATTATAGAGTTAATGAGGCATGTGGCAAGGTGAAAAAGAAGACATTAGGAAGACGTATATGTGCTGCAGAGGAGAACATGCCGAATGCTTTGAAGGGATATAGTGATAGAAAATTATATTAAGTGTTAGATGTGTTTTTGAGTAATGGGTTCATTGTCATTGTTGGCCTAAGACAAGAGGCCGTAATGTCTTCAGGTTAGTTTCCCATCTACAAGGAGGCTACTAGGAGAGGAAGGAGACTGAAGGAGAAGTAAGTGAAGTTTGCGATATTGTGAAAGTTGAAATAATCCAGATTAGATGCATGTAGAAAATACTGCGCTGCCTCCCAACAGAGAATGATTGTTGCACACTAATTCAGAGTTATGTGAATGATCGTGAACCTCTATGTTTGAAAATGAACCCAAAATAAGATTAATACGATGTTTGCTGAGAAAGTGGCTCACGGTATAATGTGCTGTGAAATGGAGAAAATTTTGGTGAAGACTTTGGTTAACTTGGTGCATTGCTAGGAGACAGTTTAATTCAGCTCAGACGAGACCCGTTGTTTGAGAAAGGGTTTTTGAGCGACCTGAGAGAAATAGTAACTTGAAAAGACTATTGTGACAGTATTTCAGAACGCTGTGTACCTGTGTTTTCGAATGTAAAGTATGCGAGAGTTATAATAATGTTTTTTCTACACACACACACACACACACACACACACACACACACACACACACAGGTAATTGTACAGGCACACACCTCGGCACGAAAGGCTCCCACAAATAACAATATCTATGAAGGTAATTTTCTCGATCAAGCGAGCGAGCCTCATATCTGACGACGAAACTTTTTATTCAGATACACGGTAATACAATGGCTGATATTTCGTTAATTAGATAAAGTAATTTCCCTTGTTTACGGCACAGCACAATTACTTTTATTTACTTATTTATTTGCTTATTTGTGTATTTTATTTATTTTTGCATTTTTATCCTACAAACCACTGACCTATTTTTTTTTTTTTTTTTTAGTTTATTCTTACTACCTACACACGATTTTCTTCCATTTTAGGAGAATCTCATGGTAGGGGTAAAATTAATGAAGGCTATATCCAACCCCTCCAATTCGAAAAGTCTCATATGCCGAAAAAAAAAAAAAATCGACTGGAGATAGCAAGTTTTAGGTGTAAAAATACGTCACCTGACGGAAGTGGTTAAATATCTTGATTATATCCAACATTAAAATTACAAAGTCTAATAAAAGTACTTACTGTGAGCATAATGAAATAATCAGTTGGAAATAATAAAAAATCTAACTGAAAATCTTTAAAAATCTTACCAAAAATCAGTAACTGTAAATCTAAAAAAAAATCTAACTGTAAATCTAACAAAAAATCACTAACTGTAAATCTAACAAAAAATCACTAACTGTAAATCTAAAAAAAAAAAATCACTAACCAACTCTAACAAAAAATCACTAAGTGTAAATCTAACAAAAAAATCACTAACTGTAAAGCAAGCAAAAAAAATCACTAACTGTAAATCTAACAAAAATCATAACTGTAAATCTAACAAAAATCACTAACTGTAAATCTAACAAAAAAATCACTAACTGTAAATCTAACAAAAAAATCACTAACTGTAAATCTAACAAAAAATCACTAACTGTAAATCTAACAAAAAATCACTAACTGTAAATCTAACAAAAAATCTCTAACTGTAAATATGGGAAAAACTATTGACTGTAATTCCAATAAAATAACCAATTGTGCTTATTATTTACCGATGTAAAATCAAAAACATATTCCATCAAAATCCGGAGAAAGACTGGCCGAACGAAGCGCAGGGCTGGACTGATGTAATCCTGCATAGATCAAGTGATTAGGGAGATTATAAATGCATTAGGATATTAGAGAGAGAGAGAGAGAGAGAGAGCAGTAGTCTTGCTTGCCTACGATATGGTCACGTCAGCTTCTGTGCATGTGTGTGTGTGTGTGTGTGTGTGTATCCTGCTCCTGTCACCTGTTTAATGTCACAGGTGGTCACGGAGCTTCATTGCGGTCACGGTAACGGTCACACGGCCTTGTATTTTTCTTTTCCCTTTTTTTCCAGTGAGCTTATTCTAAATTCATTCTAAGTAATTTTTGTATTTTTAAACTTTGAAAATCATCCTGAGTAACACTTGTACCAGTAAGCTTCTTTGTAATATTTATATTGGTGAGTTTCTATAGCCTCTTCGAAAGTCATCTAAACCCCTTCAACCCGAGAACGTCACCTTCGTTTTAGTCTTGCTGTCTGTAGACGAAAATTTTCAGCTTAGGGATTTATCGACCTGGTAGAGTTAAATGTAATCTTCAGTAATCCCCTTCAACCCCATCAGTACGTTGAAATCTTAAGTTAAATAGAATCACCTGGAGACAAGCTACAAAATTCACACCTGTTGGGCTCATCTAAAATCCACCTTCCTTACTATGTGCAGTGGCGGTGGCGGGTGGGGTGGTGGAGGTGGCGGTGGTGGTTGGGGTGGTGGGGGTGGCGGGGTGGAGGGCTCCGTGTGCACCCCCGCCACACACGTCTTCTTCCTCAAGACCCACAAGTGTGCCTCATCCACCGTCCAGGTCTGTCTCTCCCACCACGTATCGGGGTTCTACTAACATGCACGTAAAGAATACTAATGAAGGGGTTTGTCGTAAAAAAAAAAATGCAGTTAAGTTCCATAGATTAAAAAATAAATAAATAAAAAAATAAAATCGTGATCAACGGGAAAAAAAATAATCTATGATCTTTGTTGTAAAATACCCAAATTTGCAGTTAAGTGCCATAGATTAAAAAAAGAGTATGAAAACAAGATCTACAGGGAAGAAAATGTTTAATAATTCAGGAATTCGGATTAAGTAAAAAGATAAATATATTCTCTCTCTTTCTGTCGTTGCCCTCAGAACATCTTCCTTCGGTACGGTCTCAAGAACAACCTGACCTTCGCCCTGCCCCCCACTGGCAACTACCTCGGCAACCCACAGCCCTTCCATGTACGTCACCATCACCACTGGTATCTCCTGTATTTTATCAGTGTGTCCAGGCGTCTCTAAATGATTTGATTTTGAAGTTGGTTTTCTTCTTTAATTCAACTGTCATAGCGAGGAGCAAGTTTGAATATTCTAAGCCTTGGATACTTTCTTTACTGCCTAGATGATGTATATACTTAGTATGTTTATGTATAGTAATTGCATTTTATTTTACAGCCATCATCTTCAAAGTTCATATAAGAAGGAATCGGATCACATGTGCTGAGTTTTTTTTTTTTTTATATAATGATAGGAATGTTGCAGGGAAAATATTACATACATAAAAAGGGGGATCTGGACTCCTTAGAACTCTCCCCACCTCCCGTGTATCCCTCACTCATCGTTTCTCTGTAGGTGTAATACTGAACACCATAACAGGATAGTAATTCCAGGTGGCTGTAGGGATGAAACGGTACTGTTGCTCCTGTTTCACTCCCATGAATGATTGTGTGACCATTATCTCTGGATGTGCTGTTCTCCCGCTTCCATTTTCTCTGAATTCTGAATCCTACTTCACCTCATCTTTAGGTGGAAATATGGTTGGTGGTGATGATGACATTGATGATGATAATGACTTTGATGATGACGAGGAGAAGGAGGAGGATCTTATTATTATTATCATTATTATTATTATTATTATTATTATTATTATTATTATTATTATTATTACTACTTTCCCTGCTTCTGAATCATACTTCGCCCCATCTTTAGGCGGGAATAATACTGATGTCGATGATGATACCTGAATCAAACCTTGCATCTTGCCTCCCCACAGAGTAGGATGGTGGCGCAGTGGCTGTTACCTGCCAGTGGGAAGGTGGATCTCTTCGTGCTGCACACCCGCCTCAACCCCGGCCAGCACAGCGCCGTACTGCACAATGACACCTTCTGGATCACCATCTTAAGAGACCCCGCTGCCTTATACGAGTCTCTCTTCAATTTCTTCCACATGAGCCACGCTTACGGCATCCACCTTTCACAGTTCAAACATACGCCCATACAGGTTAGACTGCATTTTTATTTTAGTTTACACAATTTCATTTTATTTTACTTTATTTATTTAGGATTCAGGCTTATTTTTATTTCTTTATTTATTTATTTTAGGTTAGACTTTTATTTTTATTTTATTTATTTATTGACATTAACTATTTATTTATTTAAGGTCTGACATATTTGCATTTTTATTTATTTAGTTTATTTATTTTTTTATGAGCAGGGCAGTGAAATGGCGGGGGACAGGGTGACGTGGAGGCGATTTGCTTGTGGCCACCCCTTACGGGATTAAGGCGTCTGGCAATATATAGATAGATTTATTTATTTATTTTCCTCGACTCTGTGTACCGTATATATATATATATATATATCGACTGATCGTTCCTTGAAGCCCAGCAGTATTTCACACAGCATCACATGTCACCAGTCTGGGGCTAATACCCACTGTCCATATTAGGTACTTGCTTGGGCTGGTTCATTGAGGACTAATATGATGTTACTAGTGGAAGTGTTTTGACATGATGGAGCGTCTTGTGGAAGATCAGTAAAGTCTTTTTGAAAGAAATCGAAATCATCAGGCTGTTCCCTGACGTGCATCGAAGTCACATCCTTTTAGACAGCATACTGTGTCTCCGACCAGTTGGCCATCACGTCCCTTTCCGTAGCTCATTCTAATGTTTTCTTATCTTGGTTTTCTCCAGTCGTCAAAATAAGAAGAAACTGCACTTGTTGGTTATTGTTTATCTTTTATTTTCTGTAAAAGTAAAATTATGAAGGATATAATAGGATAGTCACGTTAATCAACACTAAATAACAACCGATTCTTTGCAGGAACTGTCTTCTGAAAGAATCAGATGCTGTTTGACATAGGCTACTCCCTCCATAGCACTTCATCATATAACTAACATCTTAATCTAGAGTCTAAGTATTTTACCAACGCAGCGATCATGATAGAGAGAAGGCAATTAAAGTTAGAGTATATAAAGAGAAGGTATGATCAGTACTCAGCACTCACCAACAACTAATTCTTCGCAGGAGCTGGCCTCGTTGCCCCGGTACGGTGGGAAGCTGGGCAAGAATCAGATGCTGTTTGACCTGGGCTACTCCGACATGCTGTCCGTGGAGGACCTGAGGGACGCCATTGATGACCTGGGTCGTCTCTTCCACCTGGTCATGATAGCTGAACTCATGGACGAATCCCTAATCCTTCTTCGCCATCTGCTGTGCTGGACGCTGCATGATATTGTAGTATTTAATAAGAACGTCCGTCGACCTGAAGTTAAACCCAAATTGGATCAGCAGACGCTACAGACCTTGCGGGAATTGAACAGTGCTGATGTGTTGCTGTATGACCACTTTTTGGCGCGCCATCGAGAAGCTGTGCACCAATTTGGCGAGGAGAGGATGGCGGAGGAAGTGAACGCCCTGCGAAGCCTTAGGGACGAGTACTACAAGGAATGCGGTGCGAGGGAGGTGAAGGGAAGGGACGCCTCACTCAGATTTAAAGAGTACTCCGGGATGGTGACAGGCTACATCACCAACAACAACACCGACCTCAACTGCCAGATGCTGTCCATGCCGGAGCTGCCCCTCGTCGATACGGTACGGCGGCTTCAGAACAGGATATTCGGAGGGTTTTCCTAGTACAGGCTCTCTCGCTGTCTACGTGTTCAGGTTGGTTAGGGTCGGATTAGGCTGGGTTTCATCACTGATCCTGTCTTTAACCCCTCCAATCCGGTAACATTTTTTTTTTTTTAATGGTTTTTTATTCTTGCTTTCTACAGACGGTTTTTATACAGAGCAGGAGAGATTTTTTCAAAATGGAGAAGACTAATGACTTTACATTTATTCTCACTTCTTACAGACGATTTTTTACATAGATCAGGAGAGACTTTTTCGAAATGGAAGAGTTGGATAGAACCTTCATTAGTCTGCATTTTGCTAATCTGATTGAAATCGTCTGGAAGTAACACGAAATTAAAAAAAAAAAAAAAAAAAGATATTTCAGCGGATTGAAGGGGTTAAGATGAGGTGAATTGTGTGAAGCCATGTCAATCTCTTCAGTCTAAAGATGTATTCCTGACTCCATTCTTCCTTTCTTCAGACGATTTTACTCAGCTTGGGGGATTTTTTTAGGGGATTTTCTTTAACTGGGGAGGTTAGATGTAGCCCTTTAACCTCTCCACTAAAAAAAATCTCCCTTGACCTAGATAAAATCGTCTGCTGGTGGCCTGATTGAAATGAATAAGTCATGGGCACGTATTCCTGTCGGATAAGGAAGCACCCTAACACCTCTTCCCAAGCGATTTAGTTTTGGAAATGGCTGGTTAATATCCTTTTGTACGTTATATATGCAATGTATGGCAATGCTGGAAGGATTTATGTGGCACAGAATAGGACAGTGAGGTGTAATAAGTAAAATAAATTGCTTAGGAAAAGATGTTAGGCAGCTCACCGACGAGAACACGTGTCATCGGATACAAGGGGTTCAACTGCCTCCCTATTCAAGTAACGCCCTAAAACTGTAGTACATTTAGCACATTTAAGTACCAGCGCAGCAATCAAATATTTTTTCCCTTCTAAGCAGACTTCTGCCTGAACTGTGTGACGTGAGATGGGAGAGTAGTGGTAGATACGTTTTGAAAGAGTAGTTGTAGATACGTTATGAAATGAGAGTAATTGTAGATACATTATAAAAGGAGAGTAGTTGTAGATACGTACAGTAAATAGTTATTACAGTACAAGTAAAGGATTTTTTAAATTACCGGTATTATTACTTTTATTAAACAAGCAGTAAGAAAACTCACAGTACATTGCATTAAAGGACGGGAAACAATTGCTTTACTGAAACTGAAATATATATATATATATATATATATATATATATATATATATATATATATATATATATATATATATATATATATATATATATATATATACAGTATATGCAGTTCCCTTACCTGTGAATATCAGTTTCGAGTCACACACTGGCCCGTATGCTCGTCGGGTAAGGAAGCTCCGTAGCACCTCTTCCTTAGCGATTTTATTTTCCAAACTACCCATTAATATCCTCATTTTTCCTTCTCATATCGTTTTAATGTTGACGTAGATGGCATGAATAACACAAAAGATTATAGTTAACGGAGCAGAATTCGGACCAAATCGGTAAGGAAGAGGTGTTAGTAAGCCTCCTAACTGCGCGAGAATACCGCCCATTGAAACGGTTTTAAAAGAATTTGTGATGTCGACCTTTGCAGTTTTCACCTACTGTAGTCTGTTTGTCTTCACCTTACGGAACTGGGCCAATACTACAACGTACATACTAAGTCGTGGTTGTATTAAACTCCATAAGCCATAATTATGAGATAGGAATGAGTCTTCTTGGTTACTATTTAATTTAACCCTGAAATCTGACTCCACCTGGTCATCAACCGAGCAGAGAGGGATTAACGATCTTTGTCAGGTTAAGGTAAACACACTATAGCAATATATTCTTAATTTACAGACAAGAACGATAACATTTTTAGCATTGTTCAGGCCTTTCTCTATACCTGAACACATGATGTTTAATAGATGAACCATTGCGACAAGTGGACATGTTGGCTGGGAGAGAGACAGGTTAGAGCTTGAATTTTTTATTTTCTCTCATGTTTCGTGCCACACAGAGCTCTATGGAGATGGGTTCTGTGTAGCCCGAAACGTTGGAGAAAATAAAGAATTCAAGCCGTAACCTCTCTCTTTCCACCCACGTGATGGTTTCTCTTCTACATTTGATATCTTCTGTATTCCACGTCTGTCTGCGGGAACCTGTAGTTTTAGAGTTTATTTTTATACAGAGAGTTGTTGATGATGTTGTTGATCTGTAGAGTATTATGGATATGAGATTTGATATACTAAGTGTTCCTTACCTTACAAGATAAGTGTATGCCTCTTATATAGGATGATGATTGTGAAGCATAACTTGTAGGCTACTAAGATTAAGGTAAACTGAAAAATATACATACCGTAGCCTCGTAGACTTTAATCAAAACAACGATCCTGGACTGCAAAGAACTGTATCGTACCGTGAGTGGAGCAGCTACGGCGTCCACTCGGGAGCCATACCTGCTCATATTTCCCAGCACCTCGCCGTGTGGAAGGATTCTGGTTCGACCCCGGCGAGGCGCTGTTTACCACAAGGGGGCGCCGGTTCTCTACACGGTGTATATACTGTAGTGCACCTGTAGGACCACCCCACAGAAACAGTTGCTTACATGTGATCGACAGGTCTGCTTGGCCAGAGAAACCAGGGTTAAGCAACAAGTGCTGTTAATTGATCCGCATTTCAGTCCTTCATCCTCTAGTCCTCTGTCGCCATAGACCACTGAAGAACGGTATTATTTCTTACATACTGAGGTGTAAATGTGGTGTGTAATGACAGAATAAAAATATCTTGTAAAGCACTGATTTTTGAATGAATAAAAGCAAATCAGACAGGTAAGGAGTAAGTGGTCCAGGCATGTCAGTGTGAAACAGTCTTGAGATTGGCTTTATTTGTCTGTCTTGATTTTACCTCTGTCGTGTTTGTCTGCCTTGATTTTTGCCACCTTGTTTATCTTGATTTTGACCTTGTCTTCCATGTCTTGATTTTGATTTACACGTATTTCTTGATTTTCGCTTTAGCTTATCTGTCTTGATTTGTTTCTTCTTTGTCTTGCACTTGGCTTAATCTTGTTTGGACATTGGCCTTACCTTGTTTGTCTTGAGTTGGGCTTTAACTTTGCATGTCTGGATATTGGCTTCATCATGTTTTTTCTTGATTTTGGTTTCTTCCTTGAGCATTAACCCTTCCATCCGATGACGTCTGTTGTTTTTAGTGTTGCTACTGAGACATCATTCAGTGAGGGAAAGTTTTTATTTATTTATTTATTTTTTTACTGGTGGGAGAGTGTTCTGTGTAGACTCCATTAACCCATTCAGTCCGACGACGTTTAAAATTCTGTTCTTGCAATCTCCAGACGGTTTTAAACACTTTTGAATTGGCTTGTGAAATAAATCGTCTATTATCAGCTAGACCAGAAACGTCATCTGGGTGAAATGCTTAACTCCACCGCTAAAAAACCTTCCTAAGTTGAATAAAATCGTCTCGGGGTAACTTAGTTGAAAAAGACGTCATAGTGATCAAGGGATTCAGTAGCCGGCGATAAGAAAATTTATCTGTAATCATCAGCTTTTTGTAGTAATATTCCCAGTTCCGGTAGAATGATAATGGCATGTAACTTTCATGCATGGCCGGAGTGGAGGTTACATAGAAAGGAAGAAAAATTTACTGTATGTTTATTTTATTTTTATTTTTGTTTTTATTTGTTTATTTACATGTTTGCTTAATTATTTTCAGAAGCATGGAGGAGAGATAATCAATAATCGTGGGGCCTTTACCATTAGATGTGACAGCTTTCCCCCTACCCTTAAGTAAGCCTGTGCCTTTCTTATTTTGTTGGCTTTTACTACAGTAAGGCTGTTTTATTTAGATTAGGAGAGACTTTTCTAACTGGAGGGATTAGATATAGCTCGTTAACCCCTTCACCATCAAGGAACTTCTCTCAGCTAAATAAAATGGTCTGGTGGAAGGAAAATTGAATATATATATATATATATATATATATATATATATATATATATATATATATATATAAGTAGTAGTAGTAAAAGAGGAGGAGGAGCAGGAAAAGTAGTTGTAGTAGTAGCAGTAATATAATAATGACTTACAATGGTAATTATTATTATTATTATTTTTATTATTATTATATACTCACCATCGAACAGAGAGCTCTAAAAACATGACACCCATGTTCACTGGTTGTCTAGTCAGACACCACCCACAGTGACGACCTCACCTTGCACGCACGGGTTCCAAATTCTAAAAGGTGACTGAAGAACTTCCCATCACATATTGCCACCAGGGACGTAGGCTTCTTTCACTACGATGACGTCTGTATTGTTCATGTTTTCTCTGATGCATTTAAGAGTGGATTTTCTGGAAGGCGTAAAATAAATAGCGCTCATTACCCCCTTGAGTGTGAAAGAAATTTTCTTTACTGAATAATTTGGCTGGAATGAAAATAAAAATACGTCCTAAGACAGAAATTCACAGACACAATTACGATCATTTTTTTTGTCGTAAAATTTGTATTAGTTAGGACAGGTAAGGAAGAGTGTAGAATTTACTGCATCCTTTTTTTTTTTCCTTTTTTTTTGCTATGGGTATCATACTTTCTAGAGGCATAGTAAGTTTGTGAAATCGAATCTTGGACTGTGGTAGCCTAGCCTCGGACTCCTACGCCTCGAAAGGGGGTAATTTGGGTCCTTGTATGTTACTGTTTTATCCCGTGGTCATCCGTCTGTCTTCACCTCGGGAACACACACACACACACACACACACACACACACACACACACACACACACACACACACACACACACACACACACACACACACACACACACACACACACACACACACACACACACACACACACACACACACACACACACACACTCTCTCTCTCTCTCTCTCTCTCTCTCTCTCTCTCTCTCTCTCTCTCGCGTGCTCCTACATAATCTCGCCTGTATTATCGCTCACTGTATCACACACGCGAGTCTGAAAGCACTGTTGTAATACTCAGCTGGTAGCGAGAAAAATTTATTGCTGTTTCTCTATAATTATCGTCAGTAAAGGTAAGCACAGGTAGACATATTGATAGATGGATTAATTGACTGGTAGATAGGTAGATAGATACAGTAGACAGACAGATAGACAGACATAAACAAAGCTTGAGAGAGAGAGACAGACAGACATAGACATGGATGGATGGAGATAGACAGGTATAGATTGTCAGATAGATAGATAGGTGAGGAATAGCACCCTCAGGTATTGTAAGAACATCTTAACGTGATGATTTGTCATAATTTCTCTTCATCATCAGACCAAATAATCTATATTATAATGTTCCGATTTCTGTATGTTTGTTGGGGTGTTTGTTATGATGACACAACAAAAGCCGCGCAGCATATCGCAGGTATGTTAAAATGGTCTAACTTGAAGAATAAAACCATTTCCAGTCCAATCGGGCCACCAGTTCCCAAGTTATGACACATTTCTGGACTTTTGACATCGAGCGGAGGCCGCCAAAGCGAGTACTATTACTACTACTACTACTACTACTACTACTAATAATAATAATAATAATAATGAAGAAGAAGAATTATGATTTAGATTTCATTCAGAGTGAACGCATCACAAATGTTGAACGAATATTATGCTGAGGCAAATATGTATAGAAAATCTTTGCGTTAGTATAGTTGCTTGAGAGAGAGAGAGAGAGAGAGAGAGAGCCGTGATGGACTGTTCCGCTTCCCTGAGTTGAGTAATCGAGTGTGAGTGAATGATTGAACAGGGATGAGAGAGCCAGTGAGAGTGAAAGTGGGTGAGCGCTTGAATAGAAATGGGTAAGAAAGGATGAGTGTTTATGAATAGGGAAGAGAGTGAGTGAGTGAATAGCTTTGAGTGATAATAAGTAAGTGAGAGAGGGTGAATGTTTGAGTGTGTGAATGAGAGTGAGTGATGAGCAACAACAGGGAGCGAGTGAAAATGTGAGTGAAAGTAAATATGAGTAACTGAATGAATGAAAGTGGGTGAGTATGGATGAGTAACAAGGAGTATGTGAACCATCTCAGGCACCACAGTCACCACTACTACCACAACCACCACTACCAACTACAACAAGCACTATCATTTCTACCTCAACAACTACCACTACAACTATCACAGCAAGTACTACCACTATTACCAGCATCACTGCCACCACTATAACCATTACCAATACCACAACACCACTACTTCAACCATCACCACCACCACCACCACCACCACCACGATAAGCACCCCAACCACCACCACAATAAATGCTACCACCACAAACATTACCATAAAATCATCCACCACAGCAGTCACCACCACCACAGCCATAACGATCACCACTACCACAGCCACAACAACTCCTGCTACCACAATCACCACTGCCACGACAACAACTACTTAAACTGTCACCACTACAACAACTATCACCACCACCACAACCAAAAGCCCTTCCACCACCACCACCATCTACCACAACTACCACCATACCAGCCAGTGCAGCTGCCAGTACCACACCAGCATACCTACCACAACTACCATCACCACCACCACAACTACCACCACTACAACCATTCCTTCATCATATACATACCAACTCTTTGAACCTTCATCCTCTCTCATCTTGAAGTAAAATGGGAGGGATTAGGAGATGAGAGAGGCGTGGGTGAGAAAAATAGATGATGAGAGAGAGAGAGAGAGAGAGAGTGTACTGGATAGAGAGGTAGGGTGAGAAAAAGATGATAATGATGAGGATGAGAGAGAGGGGGGAAGGAGAGTGAAAGAGAGTGAATATTCAAGTTCTGCAGAGAGAGAGAGGAGAGAGAGAGAGGGTGGGGGGAGGAGAGTGAAAGAGAGAGAATATTCAAGTTCTGCAGAGTGAGAGAGAGAGAGAGAGAGAGAGAGAGAGAGAGAGAGTATAACCAAGCACAGACTTTCTATATAACCCTTTTTTCTTATCGAGGGGAATGGCTGTGAGTATCCCCTGTGAAAATCAACATTAAAATCTTCATTGCAGGCTGTCCAATAAGATTTAATTGAATAATATATCCTTCCTTCCTTCCTTCCGTGCCTGCCTTTTCTTTATTTTCTCTCTTACTTCCCTGTCTTCCACCTTCTTACTTTTATTTTCCTTGTTTTCTTGTTTGTTTGTTTATGTTTGCCATCCTGCCTTGCACCTCCTTCCCTTTCTTCTTTGTCTTCTTGCTTGCTGGTTTCTGTGTTTGTTTCCTTGCTTGCCTCTCCATCTTCGTATCTCGTTTGCTTTTATCCATGTTTTTATACTTGATTGTTCGCTGTCTTTCTTCCCACGCTCCTTCCTTTCGTCCATCCTTGTTCTGTTGCTTGCTTGTTTCCCTCTCACCTTCCTGCCTTAATTCCTTCATTCATTCCTGCATCCCATTCTTTCGTCCATCCATCCATCCTTCCATCATTCCTTCCTTCCTTCCTTCCTTGCGTCCCACCTTCCTTCCTTCCTGCCTTGCGTCCCACCTTCCTTCCATCCTTCCTTCCTTAATAGCCTCACACCTTCCCTCCCTCCCTCCTTCCTTCCATCCTTCCTTCCTTCCTGCCTTCCATCCTTCCTTCCTTAATAACCTCACACCTTCCCTCCCTTCCTCCCTCCTTCCCTCCTTCCTTAATAACCTCACACCTTCCCTTCCTTCCTTCCTCCCTCCCACCTGTCCCACCTTTTATAATGGCCAGGTGGGTCGCGGGGCCAGAGTTACGGCTCCTTATAAACTAGACACGGGCTTAACAACGTAGCTTCACGGCAGGTAATTAGGGCGACAGTGGCCTCTTAGTTATGATTTATTTTCTCGATTTATTTTCTTTACGGATTTATTTCTGGATTTATTTTCTCTGCTGACTTACTTTCTTTACGGATTTATTTCTCGATTTATTTTCTCCGCTGATTTATTTTCCCGATTTATTTTCTTTACGGATTTATTTCTCGATTTATTTTCTCTACTGATTTAATTCTCAATTCATATTCTCTACGGATTTATTTTCTCTACTGATTTATTTCGATTTATTTTCCTTGCTGATTTATTTTCTGGATTTGTTTCTCACTTGATTTATTTTCTCGATTTATTTTCTCTGTTGACTTATTTTCTCTGCTAATTTATTTTTATCTAATTAGTTTCTCTGCTGATTTATTTCTCGATTTATTTTCTCAGCTGATTTATCTTCTCGATTTATTTTCTCTTCATGTATTTTCATT
The DNA here is from genome assembly GCF_032717465.1 of Coenobita brevimanus. NCBI lineage: Eukaryota > Metazoa > Arthropoda > Malacostraca > Decapoda > Coenobitidae > Coenobita > Coenobita brevimanus. Next base: position 34,164,703 of record NC_137043.1, read on the forward strand.
TATATTCACGATTTTCTTTTCTCCTTTTATTTTGTGTATGTGTTTATTTCCTATACTTCTCTATTTTGATTTATTACATGTTTTTTTTTTCTGCTTATTTATTTTGATTTATTTAATGTATTTATTTTCTCCGCCCATTTATTTTGATTTTTATTCACAGTTTTATTTTCTCTGCTTATGTATTTTATTTTGTTTATTTCCTCTGCTCATTTATTTTGTGTCTCTGTTTTCTAGTTTTATCATTTTCATTCACGTATTATTCATATTCTCTGCTTATTTGTTTTTGTGTGTATTTATTTTTTTCCTCTTATTTATTTCTTGTACTAATTGCTCATCTTTTTTTCCTTTTGTTCTGTATCCATTTTCTGTGTTTATTTAGCTTTATGTTTTTCTTGTATATATTTTTTGCTGTGTGTGTGTGTGTGTGTGTGTGTGTGTGTGTTTGTTTGTTTGTTTGTGTGTGTGTGCGTGTACCATCGGTTGGTGCACAAGGGGATTGCTGGTCCTCTGGGAATGGAGCCAATGCCCAGACCTGGATTTAAAAAAAAATATATATCATGGCTTGATAGACAGACAGAGTTGTTGTTGTTAATGTTGCTGTTGTTGTTATAGTTGATGTCATTGGTATTGCTGATGATGTTGAAATTATTGTAGTTGATAATGCTGCTGCTGAGGTTCTCGATGTTTGTAAATGTTGATGATGGTGGTAGTGTTGTTTTTGTTGCTGTTGTTACATTTTCGGTTCCGTAGCAACTGTATTTCCTCTGTTTTTCTTATTTCTGATTTTATTCATCTCAGGTGTTCTCGTCTTCAAAGGATAAAAATAAGCAACTTGATAGCGAAACGTGGCATTGCGTCACCGTAGACTTTTTCTGCTTTTTTTTTTTCTCTCTCTCTCTCTCTCTTCCTCTCTCTCTCTCTCTCTCTCTCTCTCTCTCTCTCTCTCTCTCTCACACACACACACACACACACACACACACCGAACGGCGGAATCCTTAAATATTCTTTTTTTTTATTATGATGGACGTTTTTATTGGAGGTTTTATGCACAGGGATTTTCTCCTGCGCTGGCTGGGGTGACTGGCAGTTAGATAGATAGATACATAGATAGACAGACAGACGGACAGATAGTTAGATAGGTAAACTGGTTGGTAGACTGATAGTGATAGCTTGACAAACAGGCATATATATGGGTAGATAGATAGAAAGTATAGGTAGGTAATTATTATTATTATTATTATTATTATTATTATTTATCATCATCATCATCATCATTCTCTGCTTCATTTTTTCTCTTTTTCTTCCTCTTTTTCTCCTCTTCTTTCTTTCTCTTGGCATGCGAGGCACTGAAGGGTGAGAACTGTGTGCAGCAGGAGGCGGTGATGGCCCCTGGAGGCTCGGAGAGAGAGAGAGAGAGAGAGAGAGGAGATCAGGTGCATGAGACGGACCAAGGGAAATGGTACGACTTAAGCCATTTTCCGGAGAAGAAAAAATGGACTGACGAAGGAAGACTAAAAGGGGGAAAGGAGGGAAAATGGTATATAATGAAGGAAAATAGGAAAACAGACCATAAACGAAGGGCAGAGAGAATGGTAAAGAGAATAATTACAGGAGACGGAAAATAGATAAGAAAATTAATGAAAATATGAAAATAGGAGACAAAATAGGAGGACAGAAAGAATGATGGTGAGAATGAAGACACGAGAGAATGATATGGGATAATCTTAGTTACAGAAGCGGGGGAACGATGGAAAAAGGAAAGGGAGGGAAGTAAAGAAAATGGTAAAGTATAAGAATGTTAAGAAGGCAGAAAACTGAAATAAGGCAGAAAGAATGACGGAGAGATTGAAGACAAGAGAGAATGATATGGGAACACTTAGACACATAGAAGAAGAAACGGCAGAAAAAAAAATGATGATAGAAGAGGCTGTGATTTGACCAGTAAAAAGGAAGCTGGAAAAAATAAAAGGTGTGGAGAGGTAGGCTCCCTTCCTAAAGAACGAAATACCGACCCCAGGTAAGGGTAAAGGGAACTGTTTAGGGATTTAAAGGTCACAATAATCTCTACTGATATTCCACACACACAAAAAAAAATCGATGTCATAAAAACACTCACTTATACCATTACACCTGCCTGAATGAGACGGGTCTAGCATGTATTCTGTGTGGACGGTTGGTATTAGCGTCCAAGAGGTGATATGTGAAGATGTGTGGCACGAGACGGTGAGAGAGAGAGAGAGAGAGAGAATACACCTAATACATCAGCATAAGTGAAGAAAAGATGCGAAATAACGAAAGAATGACGCTAGACAACAGATGGATAAAGAGTATGAGTAGGGTAGAATGATGCAGGAAGGAAATAATTGCGTGTAGGCGCATATAAACGGTGAAACTACCAGAAGAAATGGAAATTAAAAAAAAAAAAATATGAAGCCAGAGAAGGAGACAGGGAGAGAAAATAACAGGTAATAAAGACAGTGAGAGTCAAGTATAATGGCGGGGGAAAGTAATGACCGGGTGAGGCGGACATGAATGGGGAAAATATCAGGTCCAGAAAGAAAGATTAGGGAGTGAGAGAGAACGGGAGAGGAGAGAAGAGACGGACAGGGAAAAAATAAAGGAAAGCCAGAAACAGAAAAGGATAAAGAAACAGATGGAGACTGAAAAACAAACAGTGAAAGAAACGGGGAGTAAGAAACCAAGGGAGAGGAATAAACAGGAGAGAAGGAGCGTGAGTATGAAGTATAATTCGTGATGAGCCTAATGACAGTATTAAGATCACGTAAGCGGCAGAAACATCACACTCAGCGCGGTAACGATAATGATATTGCCCCCCAAACTGCGCCGCGATATTGCTCCCATCATTACCCTCATTTTCTTACGGGATGTATATATTATGTACCATTTTATTAGTTTGGGTTCATCTTTACGTCTGTTGGGCGGTGTAGAGCTTTATTGGTCCTCTTAGTTGTAGAAGAGATTGGGGTGAAGGAGGGCCAGACGCAGGGGTACCATAGTCCAGATCGTTTAAGAGTATGAAACTATCCTACCGGTACGTCCCACTTACTATCATCATCATCATCATTAGTAACAGCAGTAGTAGTAGTATAATAGTAGTAGTAGTAATAGTATAACTTCAGCAACAACAGTAGTAGTAGTTGTTGTTATTGTAATGGTGGCAGCAGCAGCGGCGGCAGCATTTGTTTTTTATTGTTGTTGTTACAGCAGCAGCAACCCTAGGTCCATCTGAATATGAACCTGTTCACGTTTTAGTTGGTGATACAAACGTCCCTGAGTCCCCGCCCTGTCCCTTAATAATGGGTTGGTGGACTGTGGAAAAAGGTAAATTTCAGCCTGTAGTCCATTGTGTTCACAATCAGATGAGCCTGGATTTGCATCTACTAATAGTACAATTATGATCCTTTTGGAATTGGTAATGCTGTGTGGCGAAAGCAAGAATGAAATAAACAAGAAGACACTATCTTGCTCAAGAAGTTAATGGTGATTGTTTTTCAACTTTAAAGTGTCAGAAATGAAACATGAAAGTAAACTTTTGACCATTAACTGTACGCGTCGGAGCCCCATGGCACAGACGAGAGAGAACTGGAGAGAGAAAGAACTGGGGATGAGGGAGGGAGGTAGTTATCGTATATATATATATATATATATATATATATATATATATATATATATATATATATATATATATATATATATATATATATATGTATATATATATATATATATATATATATATATATATATATATATATATATATATATATATATGTATGTATATATGTATATATATACACACACACACATACACACATAGAGTATTTATTTACTTTTTTAACTTGTGCATATTTATACACACATATATATGTGTGTATATATAAACCCTTTCACTTGCTGCGCTCGCGGGCGCTTGCCCTGCCAGGGGCGAGGCAGACGGAGAAGCCTTCACAGATCACAGACAAAACATCCCCTCATAGGACATCAGTATGAGCTATACTCAGGAGTGTGAGATATTTGACCCACAGTGGTTACGTGTGCAGAGTTACGGTAGAGGTGTTTTGCAGGTACATACCTACACACATAATACTGTATACGTCAGTAATATATAGATAGGTAGGTAGATAGATAGATCGACAGATAAATACTGACAGAGTAATTGATAGACAGATAAAAAATATGCTTCTTCCCTATAGGACATGTTCAGCTGAGAGTCCAAACGAAGTTAACATGAGAATACGTGATAATGAGATGAGGTGCAATTAGCATGAAAGTGAATGAGTGAAGGTGTTAATGAGAGAGCAATTACCGCCTTCACTGCCTTGTTAATTACTCACAACACGTTTCAGTCGCTACTAGTTCATTAACTTTCCACGAACCTCTCTCTCTCTCTCTCTCTCTCTCTCTCTCTCTCTCTCTCAAATGAAGACTAGGGATCTGACAGTGAATACGGAGAGCGAAAATAAATGAGAAAGAAACGATAGGGATGTAGGACAGGGAGGGGATGGACAGGAAGGGAAGGAGGAGGAAGGAATGGAAGGAGGAAACGAGGGCGAGAGAGAGAGAGAAAAGGACGGAGGGAAGGAAGGAAGGAGGAGGAGAGGGAGGGAAGGAGGGAGAAAGGGATGTGACTTGGGATGCCGGTCATGGAAGGGAGGGAGAGGGGGAGGGGGAGGGAGAGGGGGAAGGAGGAGAGGGGGAATAAGTGGAAGGAAGGAAGGGAGCTAAGCAGAGGTAGGGGAAAGGAAAGAGGAATGAAAGGACAGACGAAAAGAGGGAGGAGTAAGGGAGAGAATGGAAGTAAGGAAGAAGAAAGGGAAAAAGGGAGGAAGTTTGGAGAATAGTGAAGGGGAAAAAGAGGAAAAGAAGAAAAGGGAGACAGGATGCTGGAGGGAAGATGCTGAAAGATGGGATGGGAGGAGAGAGAAGGGGAGGGTAAAGAAGGGGAAGAGAGAGGAGGGGGTTGTGAAGGCAGGTAAAAGCACACAAGGGGACGGGAGGGGAAGTGGGAAGAGGAGCAGAAGTATGGAGGTGAAGAAGCAAATGTGGTTGGAAGAGGGAGGAAAGGGAAAGCCGAGGTAGAGAGAATGATAGAGGAAAGGAGAGAGAGAGAGAGGGAGGTAGTAGAAGTGGATGTGTGTGTGTGTGTGTGTGTGTGTGTGTGTGTGTGTGTGTGTGTGTGAGAGAGAGAGAGAGAGAGAGAGAGAGAGAGAGGTGGCAGGTGTGAGTTAGATCTCTTGTGTAGGTTATGTGTCACAAGGTCTGGCCACACCTGTCTCATCGTTTGTGTGTCCAGGTGGAGGAGGGAAGAAGAGGAAGGAAGGGGAGAGGAGCGAGGGAGGAAGGAGAAGGAGAGAGTGGGAAGGATGAGAGAGAGGGAGGGGGGAAGGAAGCAGAAGGAGAGAGAAAGATGGATGAGGGGAAGGGACGGAGGGAGAAAAGGAGAAGGAGAGGGAGAGAAGAAGGAAAGAAGTAATGAAGAGGGATGGAGGGAGAGAAGGTAGATAGGAGGGAGGGAAGGGAAAGAAAAAGAGAAGGTAGCTAGGAGTGGGTGAGGAAAAGTGGGACTGAGAAAGAGAGGGAAGGCAAGAAAGAGAGAGAAGAAAATAAAGGAAAAAGTGTGAGTTATGGTAGGAAGGAGATAGGAGAGGGAACAGAGGTTGAGGAGAGGAGAGAGACGGAGAGAGGGGAGGAGGAAGAGGAGGAGGAGGAAATATACCCGAATTCCAGTAAACAGGGTTTGGCATTGTGTTTATATTCGTTAAGGCAATCTACTTTCCTTCTTTCGTGTCTATTCGTTTCTATATTATCACTCTGTCTTCGTTACCTCTCTCTCTCTCTCTCTCTCTCTCTCTCTCTCTCTCTCTCTCTCTCTCTCTCTCTCTCTCTCTCTCTCTCTATCAGTACACAGATTCATTACCATAAGTGCACCTGAACAGATTGTCTCACTCTCCACGTCACTCTTGGTTCAGCTCGACACTTTTCTCAGTTCATTGTCATCATTTTTTCTACTCTGGATCTTACGAGTTGTTTTTATTGCTCCGCTGGAGGAAGGAGGAAAGGAGGGAACGGAGGAGGGAGGGAGACAGATGTGGAAGGAAGGGAGGAGGGTGGAGGAAGGGAGATAGACAAGGAGGAATAGGGGGAAGGTGAGTCAGGAAGGGTGTGCTTTGAGAAGGTGCGTGGTGGAGAGGAGTTAATGGGAGGGAGAAAAGGAGAGGGAGGGGGAAGAAAGTGGGATAGAGGGAAGAGAGAGTAGGAAGGAAAAGAGGGGACACTGTAGGAGGGAAGGAGAGAAGGAAGGATGGAGAGAGATGAAACAGGAAGGAAGGTTCAAGTGAGTGTTACGAAGACAGGAGAGGCAAGAATGAGGGAGGAGGGGGGGGAGAGAAAAGGGAGGGGGGAAGGGAAGAAGGAAGGACGGATGAAGAGGACTCCTAAGAGGTGTGTGATGGAAAAGAGAAATGAATGCTAGTAAGGGAAGGAGGGAGAATGGCTGACGGAAGGGTAGTGAGGAGGAGAAATAGGGATAGAGGGAGGGAGGAGGAAGAGAAGAACAGAAGGGAGATAAGGATGGATGACGGATTGGAAGGAGTTCTTGCTCATCCTCTCCTTCTGCCACTCTTTTGTACTTAATTTTATTCTTCCAGCTTGTGCCTCTGTTTATTTGACCAGCTGTCTGTCTGTCTCTCTGTATGTCCATGTAAACCTGTCTACTTACCTACCTGTGTCTTTCTACCTTTCGGTCTACTAATCTATCCGTCCGCGTATCTGTCTCTTTCTATATCTATGTCTGTCTGCCTGATTGTCTGTGTGTGTGGGTCGGTTTGCCTGTCTATATTTATCTATCGATCACCCTATCTACCTGTCTGTTCATCCCTCCATGAGTCTGTATTTACCCTCATCCCTCCTACATTTTGATTTCTATATTCTCGTAACCCTTATCGTTTTCTCTCTCTCTCTCTCTCTCTCTCTCTCTCTCTCTCTCTCTCTCTCTCTCTCTCTCTCTCTCTCTCTCTCTCTCGTTACATTTTATTATTCTCCTCTCTCCTTACATCGTGTTTACTTACCTTTGTCTTTTTCTTTTTTCATTTTTTATTTTCACGTTCGTTTATCAGCCTTTGTCTTTCTCTTTCTCAACTATATTGGTTTAGTCTTCTTTCTGTTTATATTTTCTTGTTTATCTTTCTCTGTGTCTTCCTTCTTGATCTTTTATTTTTGAGGGAGAGAGGAGGGTAAAGGAGGAATCTTTTCATCTTTAGTATATATAGTAAAACAGGATATAACAACAGACCTATTGGCCCTTTCGAGTTTTTACTATTATTATTATTATTATTATTATTATTATTATTATTATTATTATTATTATTACTATTATTATTATTATTATTATTATTATTATTTCTTTTATTACTGATAGTAGTAGTAGTAGTAGTAGTAGTAGTCGTATCCTTTTGTATCTTCCCTCTACGACCAATCCCTCCAGTCGAAGCCGGGAGGAAAAACTTAGAAAGATCTCCAGTATAGGCAAAGTATCATGGAAATTACATAGAAAAAAACAGCTGGGAGAAGTGCAGTATTTCACGCTGTCTTGACATGCAGGGGAAGAGAAGAGTTAACATGACCTCCTATTTAATTCCTTATGCACTGCCCTGAGAGAAAATGCACGTAGGAGATGCATTACTTAGAGGGGTTTTAAGTAATGGTTCTGTATTAATATCTACAGACGTGCAATACAGCCTGTTTCCTGTGTTTATAATTCTGTGTAATAAGAAATGCTTTGCTTCATTTGGTTGGAAGAGTTTGCCATTGATTTTAGTGTTTGGTTCTCGAATAAGCTGGCCCGTCTAGTGTGAAGTGTTTATCAGATGTGTGTGTGTGTGTGTGTGTGTGTGTGTGTGTGTGTGTGTGTGTGTGTGTGTGTGACCTTCGTAACGTCGTCAGCGCTCCACCACCACTACCACCCCACCTCCACCACACTTCCATATTATTCTGGCCACACCTACTACCACCACAACAGTTACCCACCACAGTTACTACCACAACTGTCCACCACAACTACCACAATCTTCCAAGCAGACTCGGTTCATTTTAATAACAGAGACGATGAACCGGAGAGTAGAGAGAGAGAGAGAGAGAGAGAATGGGGGGAGGAGGAGGGAAGAGAAGGACAGAGGAAAAGAGAAAGGGAAGGAGAAAATGATAGAGGAAAGGAGGGAGGGATGGAAGGAGGAGGAAAAGAAAGGAGAAGGAAAGACAGATTACAAGAGGAAGAAAAAATGGGAGAAAAGAGTTTAAGGGTGAAGGGAGAAACGGAGGGAGAGAGGGAGAAAAAAGACAGAGAAACGTGAGCAAGGGCATGGGAGGAGGCTGGAACGTGTGGAAGGAAGGGAGAGAGGGAGAAAAGAAGGGATAGAAAGAGGAAGAAGTGGACGAGAAGAGGGGGAAGAAGATAGAAAAAGAGAGGGAGGAAGAGAAAAAGGAAAAGAGGGAGGGGTAGAAGGATACAGGGAGAGAGAGAGAGAGGGGGAGAGAGGTATGTTTGTCTGTGCGTGAGATGCCGCGTGAAAATTGATGATGGCATGAAAGGAGAGGGGAGAGGGAGGTGGGGAGGAGGACAGAGGGAAGGGGGAGATGTGGAGGGAGGGAGAGGGACGGGTAAAAATATGGATGGTGAGAGAGAGAGAGAGAGAGAGAGAGAGAGAGAGAGAGAGAGAGAGAGAAAATGGGGGCTAGTGGAGTCTGAGGCAGCAACAATCTCCATATAAATGACTGCAGGCGGTGAGAGCAACACAATGGCTTTTATATTGTCTCACTTTCTCACTCTCTCTCTCTCTCTCTCTCTCTCTCTCTCTCTCTCTCTCTCTCTCTCTCTCTCTCTCTCTCTCTCTCTCTCTCTCTCTCAGCATGATGAGTGAGATACGAAGTGGTTCATTTTAGTCTGTATTCTGTTTATCTTTCTCTTACTGTGTTTTTCTTTCTTTATTTTTCCTGTTAACTTCATTTTCTCTGTCCGGTGATAAGTAGGGTGACGATGATGATGATGAATAACAAGAATATGATGATGAGGATAACGATAATGTGATGATGGTGATGATTTATAATAATGACGATGACGACGATGATGATGATAATGATAACGGTGATGATGATGATGATGATGATGATGGTGAAGGTGATGATGAATAACAAGAATATGAAGATAAGGATAACGATAATGTGTTGATGGTGATGATTTATAATAATGACGATGACGATGATAACGATAATGATAACGGTGATGATGATGATAATGATAAAGATAACAAATGAATCACAGGTAATCAAGGGTATTAGAGTTTACCTGTTGATGTTGCAGAGTAATATTTTCTCTCATAATTATCTTTTTTATCGTTCACTAATGCAGTCAGTAGTGGTCTTTGATTTCTGGCCAGGTGACTGAATATATTTTGAGCTGCGGAGAGAGAGAGAGAGAGAGAGAGAGAGAGAGAGAGAGAGAAGAGGACGAGGAGGAAAACATTTTAAGAAGTGTAGTTTTGTATTTTCATAGCTACAGGAGAGAGAGAGAGAGAGAGAGAGAGAGAGAGAGAGAGAGAGAGAGAGAGAGACCCGCATTTTCCACATGATGCCGGATCGTAGTAAAGACAGCAACGATGACGATGAGGATGAAGACGCTGACGAAGACGACGATGACGGAGACGATGACGACAAAAACAAAAAAGAAAAATAACGATAAAAACAGCGACTGTGATACACACACACACACACACACACACACACACACACCAAAAAAGATTAAATTAAAACACCCCAAGCAATCACACCGTTTTATATTTTCCCGTAATCACACCCTCCACTCAGCACCCATCTCTCTCTCTCTCTCTCTCTCTCTCTCTCTCTCTCCCGAACGATACAATTCGCAATGTGGCCTCTTGTTTTCCATTTTCAAGCCTTGTTTTTCATATATGTGTGTCATCAAACGGTTCGCCTATCCATCTTCATCTTGTCACCTTTGAAGTCTGTTGTGTGTGTGTGTGTGTGTGTGTGTGTGTGTGTGTGTGTGTGTGTGTGTGTTTTATTGGAACGTAGGTTGAGAGAGAGAGAGAGAGAGAGAGAGAGAGAGAGACAATGGTGTTGATGCTTTGACCTTCGCGTAATAAGATTCTCAGATAATGTAAATGAGAGAGAGAGAGAGAGAGAGAGAGAGAGAGAGAGAGAGAGGCAGGCAGGAAAATAATGCATCGAAGGAAAAGAAACCATGAAAACATTAATAATCAAGAAAACAAAGGGAAAAGATCAAAGGAGAAGGGGGTGCAGAGAAATAGAGGAAGAATGAAACACAGCCTCAAAAACAAAGATAAAAGTGTTCTTTTTTTTATTATAACATCCAGCTTTATTAATATATGAAATTGAGTTCAAAATTTGTGTATATTCCTTGTCATAAGAATTATTTGCGATTTTTTTATTTATTTATCTTTTCTTCCTCCGTTGCTCATCTGTTAAAAAAATGCCATTACGGAATACCATTGGTCGTGTCCGTAACTCCTTCATTACGAGGGGTCGCTATGTAGATGAAGGAAATCGTCTGGCAGTAGGAAAATGTTAATAATGAATGACGTCAGCGTGTACTTTCAGGGGAGTGGGGAGAGGGAGGGGAGGAGAGGAAATGGGTCTGGATGGGGAAGAGGAAAGGGGAAAGAAGAAGGAAGGACGATGAGAGGAGGTAAGAGGGGACGAAGAAAAGGGAAGAGGGGAAATAGGGGCTGGAGGTGGAAGGGGAGAGGGGAAAGAGAAGGGAAGGAAGATGAGAGGAGGGAAATAGGATCTGGAGGAAGGAGGGGAGAGGGGAAAGAAGAGGGAAGGAAGGCGAGAGCAGGGAGAAAGGGAAAGAGGGGAAATAGGGTAAAAGTGTTATTCGGAAAGTAAGTGGAGGTAAAGAGAGCAGGAGAAGATAATATTTCTCTCTCTCTCTCTCTCTCTCTCTCTCTCTCTCTCTCTCTCTCTCTCTCTCTCTCTCTCTCTCTCTCTCTCTCTCTCTCGTTACTTTCATCTCCCCTACCAATTTCGTGGTTGAGGGTACACTGTTGTTCAGAAAATAAACAGGTAATATAAAAACAACACGTAAAGAGAGAGAGAGAGAGAGAGAGAGAGAGAGAGAGAGGGGAAATGTAGGAGTAGAGAGAATGAGGCCGAAAAGAGAGGGCGAAAAGAGCCTCCCACACTTTTACCTCTCTAAAAACATTTCAGGATTTCAGAGCAGGTCTTGTGTGTGTGTGTGTGTGTGTGTGTGTGTGTGTGTGTGTGTGTGTGTGTGTGTGTGTGTGTGTGTGTGTGTGTGTGTGCGTGTGTGTGTGGGTGTGTGTACAGGAGGGGAGGAGGCGGGAAGAGAAAGAAGTGGGAGAGGGGAGGAGATCAAAAGGTAGGGGGAGGGGTAAAAGAGGAGATGGGGTGGGAGGGAGAGGGCGACGGGGAGGGGATGGAAGGGGGAAGAGGGCGAGGAGGAAGGAGGGGAAGAGGGCGAGGAGGAAGGAGGGGAAGAGGGCGAGGAGGAAAAAGGAAGGGGAAGAAGGAAGGGGTGGATGAGGGGAAGGGAGACAGAAGTAAAGAGACTGGGAGTAATGGAAATGGAGAAATTGAAAGGGAAGGGAGAAGGGACAGAAAGGGAGTTGGGGTGAGGGGAATCTGGGTGAAGAAAGAGGGAGAGAAAGGGGAAATGAAGGGAAAGGGAGGGAGAAAGGGGGATAGAAAGGAAAAGGGAGAGATGAAGAGGGAATGGAGGGGTAGAGGGACATGGAGGGGGAGGAAGAGAGTGAGAGGGGAAATGGGGACTTGAGGAAGTTAGAGAGGGAGGAAGGGAGAGAAGGAGGGGAAATCGATGGGAGGGGAGAGTTAAAGAGGGAGGCTAAGGGGTGATTCGGGATTTTATTTATATATTTATTTTTGTTGTTAATATCAGTCCAAATAATTAAGACATAACTCCTTGTGGCCAGCATATCTGTGTAACTCTCTCTCTCTCTCTCTCTCTCTCTCTCTCTCTCTCAATTGCCCTTCAGTCTCCATGAGCTAATCCCTCTCTCCTCCATCGGCCATTTTATCGTCTCATTAACGTAATTCACCTGGAGTGGGATGCTGTAACTCACCTGTCCGTCCGAGAGAGAGAGAGAGAGAGAGAGAGAGTTACAAATATACATCGACCTCCGTGACATAATGATCCTTTGCTGTACGTGTAAAGAGAGAGATAGACTTAGATAGATGGTTAGACACAGATAAATAGATAGGCAAATAGATACAGAGAATGAATGAGTTACAGCATTACATAGATCATACGTACATGATTATTCTTATTTCCTCTCTTTAATTAAAAATATAAGCCTTAATGATGCAGAATTTCATGCCTTTCCTCTTCGACATATGTCACATTTTCTCTCGTCTCTCCTCCTCCTCCTCCTCCTCCTCCTCAGGTTATTTATTTATTTGTTTTTTCATTTTACTTTATTACTTTCACTTTTAGGTTATTCAAACTGGTTGCTTATAGATTAAGTATTATAGAATGTAACTTTCCCTTTTCCTTCTTTCCCATGAAATTTCCACGTCATTTTTTCCATGCTGCATAGTGGTCTTTTTCCTGCCAGTTTTAAGGGGAGGGTTTAGAGATGGGGGGAGCCTTCTTGCATTACTATCCTTATCCTTCAACATGTAGAATTAGATCCCGTAGTCATAGTCTACTCTGTAACATGCAGCCTCAAAAGGACCATTAGGTTTGTTTCTGTTTGTTTTCCTTTGTATTTCTTCATTCTCCTATTTATTCATTATTCAGCTGCATATATTATTCACTCACCTCTTCCCCTCCTTCTCCCCTTCACTCCTTTCTCATTTCCATAATTCCTTTCTACTCCCGTCTCCGCTTTCTGAGATTTCCTTTTCTCTCACTCTCTTCTCTGATTTTTCAATTCTTTCCTCTTCGTACTCTTCCTGTCCTTTTCTCATTCTTCTACGTAATTATTCCTCCTCTCTCTCTCTCTCTCTCTCTCTCTCTCTCTCTCTCTCTCTCTCTCTCTCTCTCTCTCTCTCTCTCTCTCATTTATCTTTCACTTACTCCTAATCACTTTCCCGTCTTAAACAAATCACATAAAAGAAGTCATTATTAAACACACTCCATTTTAATTGACCAAAAAATCCTCTCTATATTTGGTCCATTTATTTTTTTATTTTTATTTCTAATTTTGTTTCAGTAATTGTTTTATTATTTTTACGGGCTGGGCTATTTTTCCAGGAGCGGGCTTTTATGGAATTAGATTTGTGAGCTTAGGGTTAATGAGAGAGAGAGAGAGAGAGAGAGAGAGAGAGAGAGAGAGAGAGAAAGAGGAAAGATAAAGAGGGAGGAACTGGAAGGTGGAAAGATTCTGAGAGAGAGAGAGAGAGAGAGAGAGAGAGAGAGAGAGACTGAAGGTAAGAGCATTTTTTTTTTTTTTGAAGGGGGACTGGAACCAGCTGCATATATTTGTACATTTGCTGTAGTATATTCAACTGTATTTTGTATCCATCCCTGAGTGGCCTAAAGAAACATCGTAAATAGTAAACAGAGAAATATAAAGACAGTATAATGGAGCTGGAAATATGTCTCCTTAAACTAATCATCACGAAAACGAGTAAATTCTTAATAATAAAAGTAGGATTGGCTGTTTCTCGCCCATTTCATCTTTCTGTTTGATGGTTAGTAGGTGTTGTGAGAATGAAAGCTATTTTTATAACTACTAGGAGGTGTAGTGAAGATGGAGACTATTTAGTTTTATCGTGTGTTTATAATAACTGCGAGAACCTTTACTGAGGATGAAAACTGTCCAATTATATGTTTTTTTCAAGTTGAGTATACTATATTTACTAGAACTTTACCTGTGTGACTGTCTCTGTTTATTTATTTCTCTAGTATACCTCTTTGTTTCTGTTCATTTATTTTCTAGTATACCTCTCTGTTTCTCTGTGTATTTTTCTGGTATACCTCTTTATTTCTTTGTTTTTCTGGTATACCTCTCTGTTTCTCTGTATTTTTCTAGTATACCTCTTTATTTCTCTATTTTCTGGTATACCTCTTTGTTTCTCTTTATTTATTACTCTAGTATACCTCTTTATTTCTCTTTATTTATTTTTCTGGTATGCCTCTTTATTTCTCTTTATTTTTCTAGTATTTTTCTTTATTTTTCTAGTATACCTCTTTATTTCTCTTTATTTTTCTATTATACCTCTTTATTTCTCTTTATTCCTCTAGTATACCTCTTTATTTCTCATTATTCCTCTAGCATACATCTATTTCTCCTTTTTTCTAGTATACCTCTTTATTTCTCTCTATTTCTCTAGTATACCTCTTAGAAGGAGTGGTGAGTGTGAGGCAGATTTACACCTGGGAAGTAGTAACAAAACACACCTGCCTTTGAAATTTACGGGCATGTATTTTTGGTCTCGGCGAAATGATATGCATAAAGGCGAATACCGCTGTGGGAGAATTGCATGTAAAAATCTAGCCTGCGTGATAAATAGCTGGTTTGTTTTTTGTTTTCCTGTTAATTTTTTTTTGAAGCTGCCGAGAAAAGGGAAGAGGGGAGGGTTGAGAAGGAATGTTTAGGGAGGGAAGTGGAGGGAAGGAGGAAAGTAAATAGGGAAAGGGAGGGAGAGTGGAGGGAAATTGAAAAGAGGAGGGAGGGAGGAGGAGATAGAGACAGGGAGAGAGGGAATGAAAGGGTGGAGGGTGACAAGGTGGAAGGTAAGGAGGGAAGAGAACAAAGAAAGAAAGGAAGGATTAGAATGAAAAAAAGGAAAAGCAGAGAGAGAGAGAGAGAGAGAGAGAAAAGAAGGGGGAGGGGGGATGCGGTGCTGGGGGAGGAGGGGGGGAAGGTAAATGAGTCTCCTGACACAACATTATTACCCCACCTGAGACACACACGGTAATGTCCACTCCCGAAGAAAAGGGGGGGGGGAGGAGGGAGGCAGGTGAGAAGAGGGGTAGGCAGGTGGGACAGAAGGCAGGGGATGAGGCAGCCGGGGAGTGAGGCAGGGGTGAGGCAGAGTATGGAGCTAGGAGAGAGAAAGGTGGTATATGAAGCAGGAATTATTTTAGGATTTTTGTGGTAGGAAAGAAAGGGAGGCAGGAGGGGGAGGGGAAGAAGATGGGGGATGGAGTGTTGTAGGTGGAGAGGCATGTATGAGAGATGTTGGGAGAGAAAGGATGTTAGAAATTTAGG
Organism: Coenobita brevimanus; assembly: GCF_032717465.1. NCBI lineage: Eukaryota > Metazoa > Arthropoda > Malacostraca > Decapoda > Coenobitidae > Coenobita > Coenobita brevimanus. Next base: position 34,179,954 of record NC_137043.1, read on the forward strand.
GGATGGGGAAAGGGGATGTTAGGCATGAAGTTGAGGTGAGGTAAATGTGGTATGAGGCAGGTGAGGTGTGACTTGATTCTTACAGCTTAATTATATGTTTCTAGCGTCGCCACTTTCCTTACTTTGCCACTGTCATAATTTTAACACCTACCTAACCTAACCTAACCTGTCCTGACCCAGCCTAACGTAACTTTACCATACCATCTTTCTAACCTTGCTACCATTATACCCTAACTAATTTCCTAACCTAACCTAACCAAGCACTTTCCTAACTTAAGTAATCTTAACACATTCCTAACCTACCCTAACCTTAAGGGCTTTCCTAACCTCGCACTCTGAGCGAAAAGGTGTGGGATGATGATGGGTGCTGATCATGGGGGGAGCAGTACACCCTGTTAAGAGAAGCACTGTAGATTGGGTGATGTGGGCGTAATGTTGGAGTAAGTCCAATCTTTCTCCAGCAGTATGACCAAACACCGGTAAAAGATAAGGAAAGTAGAGCCGCGTTACACTCATATACCTTGTGACACGGGTTGAAAAGATCAGGGTAACGGGAAGAGAAGAGAGAGGAGGAGAGGAGTGAGAGATAGAGGGAGGGGTGAAGGAAAGGGAGGAAAAAAGAAGTGGAGGAGAGAGGGAAAGGCTGTGAGAGGAGGGAGAGGGAGGGAAGAGGATGTGGAGGGAGAAAAGAAGAGGATGTGTAGAGGAGGAGAGATGTGCGAGATGAAGGGAGGGAGGAAAGAAGGAAGGAGAGGAAGGGAGGGAGAGAGAAGAAGAATGGAGGGGAGGGAGAAGAAGAGGAGAGGAAGGTAAGGATACGACTGAAAGAGAGGGGGAGGGAGTGGGAGGAGGGGATAAGAAAAGAGGGTGCAAGGAAAGAGTGAAGAAAGGGGAGACGTGAGAGATGAAGGGGTCGGGGAGTTTACGAGGGATTAGGAGGGATTCAGGTGAGAGGGAGGAGGAGAGGGTGGGAAGAAGAAGGAGAGGGAACGAGGGAGAATGAAGGGGAGAGGAGAGGAGGGAGGGAGTGAGAAGGAGGGGGAGGGAAGGAGAAGGAACGAGAGGGACAAGGACGGCGAAGATGGAAGGGGGAAGGAGGGAAGCGAGGGCAAAGGCGAGGAAGGGAGGTGGAGGAAGAAAGAAAGGAAGGGAGGGAGAGGGAAAGAAAATGAGAAGAGGGGGGGGGAGAAGGAGTGAAAACTACCACCTGCCACCTTTCACACCATCCATGCCATCATTATCACCAGGTCATTTATTCTATTATTTATTTATTTATTTATTTATTCATTGCTTCATGTTCTACCTCCATTTATTTAAGTCAGCACTACCATTACTATCAATTACCATCATCAGGCATCAACAACCACCATTACCTCACCCACATTCACCGTCTACTCTTCCTTCCATCATCACGGTCTCACAAATCATCATCATCATCATCACTAATTTTCTCCACTTACTCTACTTTGCATTAACCACTAAAGTTCTTTCACATTAACTTGGCCCAGATTTTCGTCCTTTTGTAGCGTATTTCACGTAACCCAGCGACAGAAAAAGACAATACTATGGCAGTACATTAGTTCCGTTGCACTTCTTCGTGACTAGCGGATCCATCATACACGTAATTCACTGCCTCTGTTAAAAGCCTGTCTTGTTGCATAATACCGTAGGGGATTAAAGCACCTCTGTCTGCCACCACTATTCTTCATCATCCACCACTACCAACTCCCACAATCTACCACCATCGTCATCACTACAATTTTACGTCATCACCACTACCACTATCACCACCATCACCACCACCACCACCACCATCATCATCATCATCATCATCATCATCACAGCATCATCATCATCAGCTACTGCCACCACTATCACCACCACCATCATCATCAACCAGTACAGTTCCTCAAAACCATCTACCACAAGCCACGAGCACATAAAACCACGAGCCTGTCTACTACCACCATCTACCACAATCTGTCACCACTATCTACTGCCACCATCTACCACATACCACTCAAGAATTTCTCTCTCTCTCTCTCTCTCTCTCTCTCTCTCTCTCTCTCTCTCTCTCTCTCTCTCTCTCTCTCTCTCTCTCTCTTTCCGTCCTTTCGTTCCCCTCCCTCTCTTTCCTGCTGCCTCCCTTCACCTCATTTCTTATCGTCCTTTCCTCCCCACTTCTTTTCTTCTTTCCATTCCTCTCAATTTTCCTCCCACTCCTACTCTTCCCTCCCTCCCTCTCCTCCTCTACCTTTCTCCCTCACCTCCTCTTCCTTCCTCCCTCAATATCTTCCTACCTCGTCCCTCCCACCTTCCTTCTTTCTCCTTTTCCCTTCCTCCATTTCTTCCCTCCCATCGTCCTTCATTCTGTCTTTCACTTCTCCCCTTTTTCCTATCACAGTTTTTTTTTTTCTTTTCTCCCTCCCTTCTCCCTGTCATCTACCCCTCCCTCCTCCTCCTCCTCCTCCTCCTCCTCCTCCTTTAAGTCTCTTCTCCCATTCTTTACGGACAGGATAATAGGATGAACGAGACGGAAAGAGAGGAAGGAAGGGGGGAGGGAGAAAGAGAGACCGTGAGGAAACTATAGACCAGCCGAGGAAGGGAGGGAAAAAAGAGTGCAAGAAAGGAGAAAATAAAGAGGGGAAGAAGAGAAATGAGGAGAGAGAGAGAGAGAGGGAGAGAGAGAAAAGTAGATACATAAAATAGATTCATTCCTTTAGTGTGTTGATTTATCTATTTTGTTAAGCTACTGATTCAACAAAGGAGATTGTAATGAAGAGGTTTAAAACTATCTCCATTAACTGATTCTCTCTCTCTCTCTCTCTCTCTCTCTCTCTCTCTCTCTCTCTCATTTTTGAATTCTTCCCCTTTACCCTTTTTCATTCTATTTCTCTTTCATCCAGATCTTTGTCACTGCTTCTCTTGCCCTTTGTCCCTCTCATCTTACCTCCCTCCCTTCCTCTCTCCATTCCTTCCCTCGCTCCCTCACTCCTTCCCTCGCTTCCTCACTCCTTCCCTCTCTCCCTCACTCCTTTCATTCCTTCTCATTCTCTTTCCTCTTCATATTCTCCCTCTCCCTCTCTCGTTGCTCCCATTCTCCCCTTTCCTCCTTTCGTTCCTCCATTCTCCCTTACCTCTTACTTTCCTTCGCTCCCTTCCCTTCTCCTCTCTTTCCGTCTGTCTTTCCCTCCTACCATTCCTTCCCACCTTCCTTCCGTCCCTCGCATCCTTTCTCTTTCCTCCCTCCCGTCCTCCCTCCCTCCCTTGAGGTGGTGCCAAACAGTTTATCCAGAGTGCTGAGGGTCTCTGGGGTATGGGGAGAGAGAGAGAGAGAGAGAGAGAGAGAGAGAGGAGGGGGTTAGCAGTCTGGATGGTCAGGTGGAGTTTCTTAGAGGGACCGTAGATAAGTCATTCATTTAACATTATTATAGTGACTTGTATTATCACATATCTATATCCTATTGAAATGCTGTTGATGATTTATAAATAGACTAACAAACACCTGCACCTCTCATATCTTCCTCTCAGCTTCCTTTCATATCTCCATTATCTTCCTCTCTTTTCTTTTTCTTTCGTATTTCCCCTTCCTATCTTTCTTTCTTATCTTCCTTAAGCATGTTTTACCTTTCACTTTTTACTCCTCTTGCGCCTGTACCTGTGTGTATAGCATTGGGCAGGGGCAGGTTACTTCCCCAGTGTCTGAAATTGCTCTGCCTTGGCTCTTTGGATCATATGCCCTTCTGGACTCTTTTTCTCTTTTCATCCATCCATCCCCTCCCTACTCACCTTTCGTTTCCTTCCTCCTTTCTTCTTTACCCTCCTCATTTCCTCCTCCCTTACCACGCTTCTTTGCCTGCCTCCTTTCCACCTCCCTCCCGTCACTCCTTTCTTCCCGTCCCTCCTTCCCTCCCCCTTTTCCTCCTCCTTTTTTCCCCTTCATCCCCCCCTCCCTTTTCCCTTTTTTCTCCTTACCTTCTTCTTCCTCCCCTCCTTCACTTCTCTTCCTCTATTTCTTTATTTTCCTCTCCTTGTCCTTTCTTCTCCACTCCCTCTCCCTGTCTCCTCCCTTCTTGCCCCACCGTTTCCTCTCCCTCTCTTCTCCTCTCTTTTCCTCCTCCCTCTCCTTCCTCTTCCTCTTCTCTTCCTTTTTCTTCATCTTAAGTGTGTGAAGGCTCAGGTGGGAGGAAGTTTGGAGAGGAGGGAGGTAAAAAAAATGGAGCGTAACTTTCTCGTTTCCCTTCCATGATATTGAGAGAGAGAGAGAGAGAGAGAGAGAGAGAGAGAGAGAGAGAGAGAGAGAATGAGGAAATAACGGTATAGGTAAAACTAAAATGTGGAAAGGAAAAAGAACACCTCTCTCTCTCTCTCTCTCTCTCAAGGGGCGGTTCGGCCTGGGAGACAACAGCTGAAAGGGAGGGCGAGAGATGATGAAAAGTGAAAAAAGTATTTATCTAGGGGGTACAGAAATGAATGTAATATAGACGGAAAATAAAGGGAGATAAGAAAGGGAGAGAAGAAAGGAAGAGAGGGAGAGAAGAAAGGAAGATAGGAAGAGAAGACAGGAAAATAAGAGGCCGAGAAAAGACAGGAAGATAAGAAAAGAAGATGAGAGGAGGAAAAGCGTGATTAGAATGAAAGATAAGGTGAAAAGGAAGAAAAAAGGATGATAAGCCAATAGATAAGAAAGGGTGGAAAGAGTAAGATAAAAAAGGGTGAAAAGAAGGTAGATAAAAAGGGCGATAAGAAATAAAGATAAGAAAGGGTGAAAAGAAAGAAATTAAAAGAGGGAGATAAAAAAGGAAGATAAAAGGAAGACAAGAAAGGGCTGAGTGATATTCCAGTTGATATATTATTATTATTATTTATTTGTTTATTTATTTATTTGTGCCAATATTTTTTTTAGGCTTTTGGCGGTGTTTTTAGGTCGGTTAAGGAAAATATTGAAGGTTGTTACGTGCAAAGAATTAATAAGTGTATGGTAGTGGAGAGAGAGAGAGAGAGAGAGAGAGAGAGAGAGAGAGCAAGGGAAGAGTGATGGGAGAATAATTGGTGGGCGGAAAGAACTGACAGGAAGAGAAAGGGGAAGGGGAGGATAGAACATGAAGGTAGAGTGAGGAACGGAGAGTGAAGAGAGTGAGGATAGAATGAGGGAAGCGTGAGGATAGAGAGGGGAAGTGAGGAGAGAGAGAAAGAGAGAAAGAGGAGAGTGAGGAAGATTGGGGAAGAATAAGGGGAGAGAGAGAGAGAGAGAGAGAGAGAGAGAGAACAGAATGAGTGGTGTAAAAATAGAATGAATTATTGCAGACATAGGGAGAGAGTGGGCGAGTGTGACAGGTGAGTGAATGTGTGTGTGTGTGTGTGTGTGTGTGTGTGTGTGTGTGTGTGTGTGTGTGTGTGCGAGGAAGAGTGAATGAATGAGAGAGCAAGAGAGGGGCTGTTAGAAGAATGCAAATAGAGTGAGAAAAAAAATAGATGAAAGAACAGAATGAAAAAAAAAGAAAAATATGAAAAAAAAGAGAATGAAGAAAGAGGAAGAGTGTTATTAAAGGAGAGACGAGAATGAGAAGAAAGAATGAAAGAAGTGAGCATGAAGGAAGGGAGGAGGAAAGTTGAAGGAAGAAAGACTGAGGGAAGAGAAAAAATATATATAAAAGCATGAAGCAATACAGAAGTGAGCGAGTGAAAGACAAAGTGAAAGACCGGTGTAAAAACGCATTGGACAAATTGGCAGAGAGAGAGAGAGAGAGAGAGAGAGAGAGAGAGAGCAAGTTAAAAATCTTTCTCCCAGCCTTAGCAATCAGTAACAGCCGTGTGTGGGGCAAAAATGTGTGTGTGTGTGGGGGGGGGGGGCTCTTTTATACAGAAAAAAGACAAAAGCTGAAAGTCTTTGGATCATTGTTCCTTGAAAGAGAGAGAGAGAGAGAGAGAGAGAGAGAGAGCACAACAAAACAGTGAAATCACTCTCAGAATTTTCATTGCTAGAAGAAAAACAAAGGAATTTTCGGTTCTCTCCTTTTCTTGTCTTTCCTGCAAAAGACACGAAATAACTCCTGCCAATTTTTCTCTGGTATCTGATGGTTTTTACTCTTTATATGTGTATCTGTCTATCTTCTGTCTATCTATTTATCTGTTTGTATGTATGTAAAAGAGCCGTGGAAGACTGAACTCTCTCTCTCTTGTCTTTCCTTCATAAAATAATCGCTAGTCCGTTTGTATCCACTTGACATGGATCCCTTAGTCCTCTCCGTTCAGTTTATGGCCAAGGGTAGTCAGAGTGGAGGTTAAATTTTGACTAGTAACCAAGGAGACTGACTCAGCACCTAACTATAAGGCTAATTGAATTTCACGTAGCCACTACTTAGATATCAAGTGGTGAGTGATCCAGTTCCCTTAGATGAAAATAAACCACCTATAGTTACGAGAGGTAGTTGATAGTAGTAGTAGTAGTAGTAGAAGCAACCCCAGGCTCATATGGCCGTAAACTCGGTGAACTGCAGGCTGAAGTTGCCCGTCTCCTGCCTTCCTCTTTCCTCCTGAAGGGGGTGGGGAAAGACGGACGTTTGTATAATCATGCAGTGCAGCCGACCAGTTACATCAGTGCCACCGTGTGAAGGCGGTCTTCCGTGCACCGGCCCTGGAATGTAAATGCAGTATATTGAAAGAAGAAAAATGATAAAAATACCTAAGTAACACATGAAAATTGGACATAATATGCGTGAACAAACGACCAGTCAAAAAGGAATGGGAAGGCTTTTGGTAAATGAGTAATTTACTATGGAGTGTAATATTATGAAGAGTAATATATCTCTATCAGTAAAATGAGACATAGAAAGATATATACCGGTTTCATTGCGTCCTTTGTACTCTCTGGTAAATGTCAGGCACAGTCTCTAGAATCCTTTACGATAATTCTTTTCCATCTTATTACACATACCTCAGTAGCAGAAAAAAAAAAATACAGCTCTACATCTTTTCCATAAACTCCTTCATAACTAGCATCATATTCTTGTGTTAATTTATGTTAGGTCCAGCGTAAAAAGAGTATGAATATCCACATGTACAAATAACGAAGAGGAATCGCGAAGGCTGCAGGAAATATTGAAAGTGTGAGTTTTGCCAGACAAGTCCCGTAACACAATTAAACTTCCTTCACATCCCCCCGACTGCCACCTTACTTGCACACACACACACACACACACACACACTCTCTCTCTCTCTCTCTCTCTCTCTCTCTCTCTCGTTTTTACCTCCCTCGCCTCAATAGCGAACAATAGCTATGAGAATAATTGGATCACTATTAAATTTTTAGTTCTTGCTCAAGTGGTCAGGAATTGTGGTAGTTGTAATATTGGTAGTTGTTGTAGTAGCTGTGACAGTTGTAGTTTGGTAATTGTGGTAGTAGTTATGGTAGTTGTGGTAGGTACATGGTATCTGTGATAATTGTGGTCCAGGTAGGCTAGTTGTGGTAATTGTGGTAGATGGAATAGTTGTTAACTGCAGTAGTAGTAGTAGTATTTTCACTATTTGTAGTAGGTGTAATGGTACTTATGGTACTGAGGTATGTGTGGTAAATATGGTAGTTGTGACAATTTTGTTAACTGTGGTAACTGTAGCTGTGTAATTGTGGTAGGTGTGGTATCTGTGGTAGCTGGTTATCGTGGTAGTCATGGTAACTTAGTTGTAAATGGTAATTGTAGTAACTGCAGTTGTCGTTACTGATAGGTGTGGTAATTGGGGTAGTTCTGGTAACTGGTAAATGTGTTAAGTATGGTAGTTAGGCACTGGAGGCAGGAAACGCACAAGAAACAGTAGCTCTCCAGGTGATTACAGTGAACTCTGGTTGCGGGAGGCCTTTCACTAAATATGTTATAAAAAGAAAAAGTCTAGGGTAATATTGCGTTAAAAGAAAATGGTGACCGGTGCGAGAGAAAATGTAAATTAATAGGTACACTTAGCTAGAAAGTCGCCCGTTGAGGTTTGCTTCTCAATTTCTCATCCCTTGTCATCCTCGTCAGTCTCCAGTCATATGTGTCAGCTGTGCTACTCACATTATAAGGAAGAGGATGGTGTCCCTTTTCCAGGGCTAATTGTCAGGATTCGTAGGTGGCAATGCTTTATTCGATCGGCCCATCTCTAGCATTTTTTTTTTTTTAAGTTTATTGCCGCTACCAGACGATGTTTTCAGACTTAGGGAGATTTAAAACAAAGTATCTGCCGGAAAAGGCAGTCTAAGGAAGTTGTACTCGTTTTTTCCGTTTTTTTTTTTTTTTTTTTTTTTAAGGTGAACTCGAATACCTAAGATATCCTTTTGAGTGAGGTAGTTGGGTATGGATTTGTAACTTGAATAGAACTTGTATTTTCCACTTAAAAATAATGCAACTACAGGAACATAAGAAATGTTCATTCTTACACTCGTACTCCTTGACTACCCCAAAATAAACAATCTTCGAACACTTGCCTCGGAATATCCCTGGATTTTGTACTTAACTAACCTATTCCAAACCATTGCATGGGGAGAAGAAATGTCGTCGCAAAATGCACAGGAGAGGAAGACGGCAATGAAGACAATTGTGGTGAAGCTGCCTCTGTGTTGCAGTTCATGTCAAAGGCAGTTTGACAAAGTTGACGCCTTCCTTGCACACAACTGCAGTTTGTATCAAACTTGTTTTTTGAGAATGTAAGCAAGTTAGAATTAGAGGATGTACACTGTCTAGAGAAGAACATGTTAGATATTATTGCCTGAGTAGTTTTGTTCTACAGTAGTAAAGTGGGAAGGTGTTAAAAAGACTGATAAAGCACATTGACTATAGCCCATCGGGGAGCATAATAAGTCCAGATTGTTAGAGAAAAATTGTTTGAAAAAAATATGACAGTATATTGCTAGATGATAGGATAAAATTATAGTTTCAGCCAAAAACACAGATATGAGATTTTGATCCTTTTTTTTTTCTTTCTTTCTTTTAATATTAGGCAATGTTGAGACACTTTTCTTCTGTGGCATTTTCACTGCAAATTATTTTCATTTTACTCCTGAAGATAACCTAACCTAACCTTCAAGAGTAAAATAGAAAAAATTTGTAACGAAAATGCCATAAAAGAAATGTGTCCAGAATTGTCCAAAGTAATGAAAAAATGATCAAAATACCATAATTGTATTTTTGGCTGAAACTGTAACACCGATTATAGTTTACTTTGGAGAGAGCATCTTAAGATGTTTTGGTAGATTTTCAGAATTTTACCCAGCTTGGTATTTGTTTTATAGCATGTATCACAAATACGTTTTTACACACCCAGTATGTAGTAAATAAGGAGGTGGGGTGAGTCTCTCCTAGCTCCCATCTACCATACATCTTTTATTGCATCTTCATCATAATAAATAAACCTAACTTAACCCACCCTGAGGAAACTGCCGGAGAGCTACCATGTACTGCATAAAGAAATTTACAATTGTACATTTTTCTCTATAACTGTAATATAATTACCATTGTGATAGCTTTTAAAGTTGTGGAAATGTGTAATTTAGAAAATATCAACTTTTAAACCTCTCAGTTTTACATGCAAACCATGGCAAGCAGCCACCCGCCATATCAGACTTTCAGGTTGATTTAACTCCAAGGTCGTTTTGTCACTAATCATTCATTTCTGCTAACCAAACCTAATGTGGTCTAACCCAACCTAACTAACCAGAATGTATGGGGATTAGTGAGTTTCAGATCCGAATCTACCCACTGCCCTGTGTAGGATGCCACTGCCACTGTCAACAAACCTACCATGAGTAACATGTTAATTTAGCAGAAGTTGGGTGTCATAGTCTAAATGAATTATACAGTCTTTAGTAGGCTAACATATATGTTATTTCTGCAAAACCTGGCTGTCATAAATGAATTTACAGTTATGAAAAATAACCCCTGTCATAAAATTTTTCTTCATATGTTCTCAGAGGCAGTCCTGCAGTTTGTTTCCCAGTGCAGTCCAACCCTGTCCTAACCTAAACTAGCCTAATGTAATTTAAAATGGATGCATTAACGAATGGAGCTATGGATTGGACAACCCCCCCAACCCTCCTTTTTTTTACATGTACTGAAAAGCGCATTTGCAAAGGTTGCATATAGAAGAGAAATTTCTTATAGCTAACTGCATAAGTGGTGAACATAGTACAGCGATTTCAGACTCCACTATCTGGGTTTAATTCTGATAAAAATACTGGAGTTTTGAACAGAGATCACATTATTTCATGTTTATTTCGCATATTTCATTTTTTATGGTTACTTTTGAATTACATATTCTTTTGATTTTCGGTAGCTATTTCCATGGATGCATTCTCATTAAAACTGGTAAAATTTTACAAGGTGTTCTGAATTGGTGTTTAACAGGAAGCCAGTATTTATCTTCTTCTTCTTCTTTTTTTTTTTTTTTTTTTTTTTTTTTTTTTTTAGATATGAGTTTGAGACTGATTTTTGATGGAAGTAAGAAGTTTTGTTAATGTGATACTACTGTATCATTCCTGACTGAATAGCTTAGAAGTAGGGGAGACTTTTTAAGATCAGGGAATGTGTGGGGTTGAAACATACCATAGTAAAGCTCATTAAGAAATGGAGGAAATTCATAAATTGGCACTCACCATCCACTCACTCAATCTAGTGCTGCTTTGGGTGTCTGCCCCTTCATCTCTTCCTTCAATCCTCTTATGTCTTTCATTCCTTCATTCTTTCCTTTTCCTTCTGCCTATGGGTAACATTATGCTCCCTCTTCTGTCTTTCTTTCCATCTCCATCAGCCTATGGGTGATTTTACACTGAGTGATAAGCCAATTGGTTTCCTGTGCACCAGGAAACCATTTACCGTACTATGCTAGGTGGTTACCATATAACCAGATTATGGCGGCTGGTGGTTTAGTGGATAATTTAGGCGCTCCAATTGGATTGACCCAGTGCAGGTTTATATCCAAGGGGTGATTGTGGTTTGTTGTTCACATAATGCCACCCAGGGATTAGTGAGGCTGGCCACTTTCATCTTAAATGTCAGGACGAACTTGCCTAGCCCCGGGCTTGTACGATATGCTCCTCGTGGGGCAACATAGGATTGGATGATGGATGAAAGCCTAAGTCAAATTTGATTGCCAGCTGACCTGAAAGACCTGACTTTTGTAGCCAGCAAAATCACATGTTAATGGAATAAATGTGTCATAACTTTTAACAAAGCTTGACTAAACTAACCTAACTTATCCTTATCCAAACTAGCCTAACCTTACACTGAGTAACATAACTTAGTGTTAACCCGTTAAGCATGAACTGGCTTCTAAAAAAAATTCAAGGTTGATCACACTTAGCACAGTGTAGGGCCTGAGGCAAAATGGCTCGGTGACGGAAAGACTACATCCCTCATTTTTCATGTTTCACCTTTGCTTGTTTGGGTTATCCAAAGGTGGGTAAGCTATTGCAAAATGCACAAGCTTTAGTTGATTTTGGGGATAATTTAACAATGTTGTTAAATATTGTAATCAGAGAGACACAGAGTGAGAGAGAGAGACTCTAATATCCAGTAATGTTTGGGGGCACTACAAACAGTTTTTAGGCAATTATGCAGTAAGATTATGGGTGTGGTAGCCCTTTTAGATGGTTTTCCATTATTCACAGATTATTGTTACCTGCAGCTGTGTCTGTTTCCTAGCACATGTGAAAAATGAGGGATGACTGTATTCTCAATTATTTCTGACTGGCTGCTTTACAATAAAGAAAGAAAAAAAAAAAGTCCAGCACACTCAATTGCATTGTCTCCAGTGAATTCAGATACAGTATTGTAGTTCCTGTTTGAGCCTGCTCAAACTCTAATCAGTTGAAAAGAATAAAGAAATGCTGTTATTGTCTGCATCAAACTTAACTCAAGAAAAGTGTGTGGTGTTAGCACTGAAGGCCTAGAATGTAAAATTAGCTTCCTATGCAACTGGGAATATACTTGTCATTATTACATTTTTAAGGCTATATTGCCATATGGAAAAGTTGTCAGAATTGATGAGATATAGATAGGAATGAATTTTGAAATATTGTGTGGTACCTCATTATGGGAAACGTTTGAGAGCTGGATTTAGGGTATTATATCCCAGGATTGTGGGTGAATACCCTGTCCTAAAGGCCAAGTTAAAGAGATGACTACTACTACTGAGCACCTCGTATTGTTATAGCATGTACAGTTATTGTAATACCTGTTTTTGCTGTTTTAGGTCACATCAAAATTGTAACCCGTACAACATCCACGTCGATTGTACAGCCAGGATCGTCAGCACAACCCTTGACAATGAAAAGTACTACCCTGCCACTGACATCAATCATTGTTTCTACTGCTTCACCTGCAAGTGCTTCTTCTTCATCTGTTATCACACCCACAGCATCAGCATCCCGTCAGTATCTAAATTATATTTAGCTGGTTTAACCTTTGTAGTTTTATGTTTATCTTATGTTTTCCCACTTAATTTGGTTCTGGTTATCATGAAATGGGAATATTGTAATAGAATGGAAGTGTAAGCATAATGTGTGAGACTTAGATAACAAAAAAAAAAAAGAAAAAAAAAAGAAAATGTTAAATTTTATTTTTTATTTTTATTTTTTAATCATGTGTGTTTTGATGTCTACATAGCTGAAAGACCAAAGAAGACTGCCACAGTTACGAGGGGTACTGTTATAGGTAGAGTATATGTGGATTTTTATTATTTATGCATTGTTTTCATAGTGTCTAGCATTATATTGGGTATTCCCATTATACATAACTGAAAGACTGAAGAACACTGCCACAGTCAGAATGGGTACTGTACACATAGGTATGATATTTATGGATTTTTGTTGTTTATGAATTGTTTTCTGCATGTCTAGCATCCATCCATCCATCCATCATTCATTCCTACATTGCCCCATGAGGGTGTAGGAGCCTGGGGCTGGGCAGTTGGTCCCGACATTTAATATTCCCATGTGTGTTTTGATATCTGAATACAGCTGAAAGACCAGAGAACACTACCACAGTTAGGAGGAGTACTGTACATATAGGTTGGGTGTAGACAGGGTATAGGGACAGTAGAGGATATTGCTCCATATCCGGATTTCGTCCATATCCAGACATGCCTTTGGCTCTGTGATGTGGATAACCGAGGGATTACTCTACCTCTGCTTGACTACCTAGTAGGTGTATGTGAAGTGCATCTATTAAATAAATATACAGTACCAGTATATAGTATATGTGTGCAAATGGTTATGCCTGTAATGTGGAGCCAGGATGCCAGTGGCATAAACGGTATGTGAATGAGTGTCTGGTGCACTTCATTGGGTATGCTGTTAATAGTTATACTTTTCTGCTCTCTTTTTCTGGTTCTGTGGACCCTATCTCATCCCATCATTAAATGGGAAAAAGGTCAGGGTAATGATTTATTATGTCTTTTTCAGGTGCATTGGAATGGGACCATAATGCACTGTTGGTTCTTTTTGATGCTTATCGCACCTTCCGATCACTGTTGTCTCGTGACAGCCACCAAAAGGTAGCAGCATGGAAAAGGATTGCAGGTGTGATGCGCAGTAAAGGCTATCCATTCAACTGGAGTGCTTGTGCTAAGAAAATGAAGGCATTCCAATGCAGGTATGGTATATATATATATACAGTATATATTTTTTCTCATTTTGGTGGGGAGGGGGATTATCATGTAGTATTTTTTCATATCATTATTTTGTATTGGGTGTTTCAAGAAAGAATAATTTGCGGATACTGTAGTTAAAGGAAAATAAATACAGAATATTTTCATATATGAAACTAAGTTAACAGCAATTTAGATTGTAGTGATTATAATTTTCTTTATGCCCTCAATACATGAGCTGCAATTGATATTTTGGTAATCCTATATTGCTCTTTTATTGTTGTTAGGGTGATATCTTATGATAAAGCCTTTATTGGTATTGTATAATGTTTTTACCAGGCTTTATTGAGTACAGTGATTTCATTAGCTCGGTAGAGCAAACATTGTACAGTACTCAGTCAGTAAACGCTTATCCTCATAAGTTGTTTTGTCAGCAACTGTTGATGCTCCAGTCTGTTCAACATCCTACTCAAGTATTGCCACTCAGTGCGTGAGGTTGGTTACCCTTATCCTAAATATCTCGACTGAATGAATAGCATATGCCCAGGCCCTTAGGTTCCTGATGGGGATTTTAAGTACATGGTTGAAAATAAATGAGTACTGTAGCATATTGTAATACTAAAAATGAAAACTATACCCATTTTACACTAGCCTGGACCATAATGTCATCCTTTTGCAGGTTATTTCACATCCTTGTCTTAACCTTGTTAATGACCAGTAAGTACTACTATAGTCTGGTATTACAACTCAGCATCCATGATAGGCTGGGGAGAGGGCAATTTCATGCCAGGTTGGAGTACAAAGGGTAGGAAACATATGTATTGCACCCCATTTAATGGACGTTGTTCATTATAGCTGATGGAAGTTGAGTGGCTTTGTAGTGTACCTTAAATCTGATACCTGGCCTGTCGAGGTGCATTAAGAGGGCCTACTCTAATTAGATGATTAAGTTATGTGACCTTTAACTCTTTCCCTGAACATTTCAGATACAAGAACATTGTATCCAGTCCTTTATCAGCAGCGAAAACAGGTCAAAAATGGAAATATTTCAGCATTATGAAAGACCTGTTTGCATATTATCCAAGAGTCCAGCAGTCAGTCATACTTGGTGCGTATTATTTTTTTGTCTGAAGTTATGGCTGCATGAAGATGACCTAACCTGAATTATCTTAGTACAGATAGTCATCATTATAAGTCAGGGATGTGTTGCAAAGTATCACAACTTTTCCCATACAATAGGTAGATCAACTTCTAAGGTAGCAATAGAACTTTCAGAAACAGTTTTCTTATACTTTATTGTGGACTTCATTGTGATGATGCATTTCTGTATGTTATTCTTGTCATCTTGAGATGCTTTTATTTAACTCAGGAGAGACTTTTCAAAATGGATGGGTTAGATTTAGAATTCATTAAACCATTTTCTGCTAGATGTTTTTCCGTAGCTGAATGAAAATCATCTGGTAATAGGAAGAATATACTGTAGTATAAGAAGATGTCATCATATTGAAAAAGTTGAGAATGTATGGTGCCATTTTGATTGACTGATTTGTTGAAAAGATGGCAATACTTTAACATAGCATGCATTGCTTTTCTTTTGTGATATATTCAACTTTTCCATTCCACAGCCCAAAATGACAAATCAGGTCACAGGAGAGTATCCACTTCAGATGATGTGCAAACAGAGAAGAAATTAAAAAGGTAAGTGTTTTCTGTTAAGAGAGGGTAGCGTTCTGGATCCTACCTCACCCCATGTTTAGATGAGAAAAAGTGTTGTGATGATGATTACCAGATTTTTGCATAGTAGTTGACTTAACATTTAGATGACCTCGGACTCAGCTAAAAGTTCAAAACCAGACATGTTCATGGCCTACAAACTGAATTCTTTGACACAAAATAGAGACTACCATATAGTTAAGCCCTAAGTAGGAGAGGCCTTTCCTTATTTTTGAGAAAAAAAAAAAAAAATTTGGAGTTAGAAAGAAGAAATTAAATAAAAAATGCCATCTTACTGAAAAAGATAGTGGTTGTTTCTGTGCCCATCTGTAAGCAAGGTCTTTAATTTGGAAAAAATTGTTTGGAAACACTGAAAATAAAATGTAAAAAGGATCACTGACCTGGAAGGGTTAAGCATGATTTATATTACTATATACAGTATATTGGTAATACTGGCTGAAAAAATCTCAGTGATATCAGTACAGAAATGTCAGAACTGTCACCGTCAGAACATGCAATTGTCACCTTATCACTAGATACTGTATATTGATTGATACAATATTTTTTTAGGGTTAGCCAGTGTAAAAGGAACCTGTCACTTACTGATGAGCCTTACATTCAGTACAGTACCGTATACAGTTTCCAGGAATGCTCAAAATTTGTAAATATAAAGTCTGTTACTCCACTTATCAGCTCAAGAAACAATGTATGGTAATTGCTGCTGCTCATAATTATGCCTTATATTCCAGTGCTGTTACAGAAGACACTGAAAGCCTTCAGACTGGTCAGCAAGGAGATTCACAGAACCATCACACTATGTGCACAGAATCCCCGACACCCTTGTCAGTTGAGGAAGATACAAGAGTAAAATTTGTAGTCCAGCTGAAAAATATACCATCCCAACAACAAACTCTGAAGAGTAAGGCACAAAACAATGATAGTGACCAAAATGCAGATGCAATAGAAAATTCTGAAGAACCAGAAAAACAGACCCACCAGCAAACTCAGCAGCAAAGAGCACCAAACCCTCATTCATTTAAACAAAGCTTACAAGCAGATCAACAAGAAAAAGGACAAAACTGTCAACCAGCACAGAAAGAAAGGAAACAAATGCATCAGACACCCCCTGTAGATGAGTCACAGAATTTTCATATAGTTCACCCTGAAGAGGCCCAAATTATTCAGCCAAATCAGTCTCGAAGAACTCAGAAACTTCAATCCAGTGAAGAAGAAGTGTCTCAACTTATCCAAACAGCCCAGCAAGAAATATCATTTCCAAAAACTCACAAAAGTAAGCAGAAAGCAACTCAAACTATTACTTTAATTAAACCAGAAAAATGTAAAGAAATTCATAATGCTTTGCATGATAAAACACAAAGCCCTGAACAAATTCATGATGTCAGTAAAATGTTTGAGTTACCTAAGTGTAATAGTATAGGTATGCAATCGTTCCAGCAAGAGACAATGCAAGACCCTCTGCTAACCCTGCCATTGCTAAGTCTGTCAATGACACCACCTCCAGTTGTGTTGTACAAAAAGGCAGAGACAACAAACCTAATGGAGCTGATGTCACGTTTACTTGATGACCCTTCCCAGGACCCGCACTACATGGCTGCACAAATATCAAGTTCCACAACCTCTGCTCTAATCCGCCTCCTTAAACTCATGAGACGTCGGCAAAAACTAAGAACTCCCCCCAGCAGTCCTAATGGCTCCCCAGGAAGAGATGACTCTGTGTAAGTATAATTCTGTTTAATTCATTCATTACGATGATGTCTCCACCCATCATTGGTGTCCTTAAATAAATATGATATAGTTTATGCTTTGAGCAGATCACCCAGACCTCTTTGGGTACCAGGTTAGATTTGAGTTTGGTAAAATCACAGAAGACGTATGCCCTGTTTATAGAATAGTCCCACACAAAATAACACAAAATGGAGCACTGCACAACACATGCCATGGAAGATGTGACAGCAGTGGTGTAGGGAACCTGTGGGACGACCCCATAGGGGTAGTTCAAGTATTTGCTTGTAGTCAATGGGTCTGCTTAATTAGGTGGACCAGAGTTGAGCAACAACAACAACTACAATGTTGTGTTGGTAATTTTATTGTTGGTCTCTCCAGATTTTTGTGCTCAAGTTAAGAGAGTGTTTGAACATGTAGGGTTGGATATAGCCTTCATTAGTCCCTTCACGACGAGAGGTCCTTCATAACTTCTTCTCTTATTTTTGTGCCTTCTTATCCCTGTTACTGCCTGCTACCCTTCCAGTGTTGAGTGTAAATTGGGTTAAGATGTTTAAGATATAAATTTCAGTCATGGCTCATAAATTTTTAAGAATTTTGCTTACCATCCACTCACTCGATGTAGTGCTGCTGTCAGGTGTCTGCCCTTTCCTCTCCTTCATCCTTCTTTCCTTCCATCCTCTTCTATCTTTCCTTCATTCTTTCCTTGTCCTTCTGCCTATGGGTGACTTTACACTCCCTCTTCTGTCTTTCTTTCCTTCATTCTTTTCTCTTCCTTCTGCCTGTGGGTGACTGTACACTGAGTGACAAGCCAAATGATTTCCTGTACACCACAAAACCATTTACTGCACTGGGTGGTAACCATATAACCAAATTTTGGCGCCTGATGGTTTAGTGGGTAATTATTGTGCTCCAATCGGATTGAGCTGGTTAAGGTTTACATCCAGGGGATGGTTGGGGTTGGTTGCTCATGTAATGCCACTCAGGGATGAGTGAGGCTGGTCACTCTCATCTTAAATGTCAGGACCAACTGCCTAGCCCCGGGCTTTTATGATCCTCATGGGGCAATGTAGGATTGGATGATGGATGGATGGATGGAGTCACATACAGTTGTCAGCATCATTCCTGAACACAGATAAATGTAAATATGGAGAATACAGTACAGCACAGTTACAGTTTATCTGTAACTGAAACAAGTAATGTACCACTTTTGACTTTTTAACTCCTGATATATTTTTGATCCAGTAAATTACAATGCAATAATGAGAAAAGTGTTGGAACTGAGTTATTGTTTTAGGTTTGAGAACTTGCTGGAAACAACCAGTTTTGAGTTTAGTATCTCTATACTTCTGTTCAGTTAACCCAGTCCAAGCTTGATTGTTATCCAGCTTATTCATGGAGAGAGAGAGAGAGAGAGAGAAAGTTCTGACTGACCCTCATCTGAGCAGCTGGGAGTATCTGGTTGGAAATTAGGTTGTTACCATTGGTAATAAGAATAAGAATTTGGCCAGCCAAGTTAAATATATTTAAATTCTTGTTCCCTTTATAGCCATTAAAAGAAGCAGATGCATAATTCTGTGCACATATATGGCATAATTAATTCTACTTAACTGCACACAGATCTAGTGAAAGAGTAGAAATACAAGAAGTACATGAAGAAGAAGCTGAAGTGGAACCAGTACCTGATGGTGATGGTCAGGATAAAGGAGAGGAGATGGAAGAACAGAAGGCTGCTGAACATTCTCTGAAGCACAGAAAGCAGCTGAAGGAGAAGAATAAGGAGTGTGAGGAAGAGGCAGTTCAGCTGATACCAGTATTTTCTGACCAGGATTTCAAGCACCACTTCCGTATGTCTCGCTCCAGTGTCCAGGTCAGTCAGTCAGTCAGTCAGTCATCCAGTCATCACTGTTTTCACATTTTTCTTAAACCCTTGCACAATAACATTAATTTCAATATATTCTATTCTAGCCACCACCAGTCACTTTTGTTCAAATCAGGGGAGACTTCATGTAGTGCAGGGATAAGTGAAAGCTATATCAAATCCCACAACTTGAAGTCTCTCCAAAGCTGAGAAAATTTGTGGTAGTAGTTTGAATAAAATGAAAATTATGTCCTCATGTGGAAGGAGTTAATCATCTTTGTTGTCATTTTACAATTTATCATCACTTTTGTCTTTAAAGGGTGTCGCTGATAGAAAGGTTTCCATTACAGGACTCTCCACTGTTCATGCCTTTAATCCACTGAACCCAAGAATGTCTTTCTCATTCTGTTATTTTTATCTCATGACCTTTTCATTCAGTTTAAGATAGATTTCTGAACTGGAGGGTTAGACACAACCTTACTATTCTACTTCAGTATGGAAGACTCTCTGATGTTGTATAAAATTGTGTGGTAGTGGCAAAAATAAACTAAAAAGGATGTCACTCAGATCAGAAAGTTAAGTCATGCAAGACTTGCTTTTTCACTTTTTTCCTGGCTGATTAGCTTTGAAAAAAATAATTTATTGTTGTCACCACACCTTGAAGTTCTCCTTCTTTTATTGGTAGCAAAACAGTGTCACTGATTTAAGTAAGTTTTTAGTTGCTTGATGTGAGTTTTCACTACGTCAGAGTGTACTTAAGTATACATGACTGCAGTCCAGTATGAGTACAAAATCAGATGCAGCTGTGTGAACCTGAAGCATTGTAAAGTACAGTCTCGATCTCTTTAGTGGTGGACACACTTATGATAAGTATGCAGAAAGGAATGGTTATACAGGACTGTAGACTCAATTTGTTTCAGTTTAATCCATCCATTCTTACAAATTTACTCTATCGTTAACCAATTGAATATGTGATGGTTTCTCTCTGTTTATTTTTTCCTGTACCATGTAGTGTGTTTAAAATTTTCCATGACCTATACTGTACCCAAGTGCTTTGATAAATACACTAATATTAAATTTCTCCCCCCCACTTTTTTTTTTTTTTTTTTTTTTACAGGAGCTGTGTAGGTTACTGGACATACACATTGCCAACAGACATGTATCTATAGAAAGAAAAGTGCTGGCTACTCTTTGGCTCCTTGGTAATAAGGAATCATTCAGAGAAACTGCTGACAGGTTTCATTTTAGCAAAGGCTCACTGCATGTAATTATGTATAGTATTTTTGAGGCTTTGAAGATTATTAGAAGTGATATAATTGTGTGGCCACAGAGAAAGGAACTTGGGGAAATTGCAGCTGGGTTTCAGAATGTCTCAGGGGTGCCCGGAGTTGTAGGGGCCCTGGGAATCACACACATACGTATCCCACCCCCCAGTGAGCTTCGCGAGTCATATTTAAACAGACAGGGACATCCCAGTATCCAGCTTCAGGCAGTATGTGATAGCAGCCTCCGGTTTTTAGATATATACACTGGATACCCGGGATCAGTAGATCCTGAGGAAGTGTTCAAAAACAGTCCTCTTTCCACAATATTGGATAATGGTAACCTACCAGAAGGATATCATATATTGGCTCCTTCCACCTATACTCTTAGACCGTACCTGATGGTGCCATTCTTTGATAATGGGTGCCTTATGCACAGTCAGATTAGGTTCAACCAGAGCCTTGCTGCAGCCTTGGCTCATATTGATCAGTGTTTTCATTTACTGAAGAGTAAATTCAGACGAATGCAAAAATTAGACCTGAGGGCAATGGACAAAACTGCAGCCGTCATTTCAGGAGCTTGTGTTCTTTACAACTTTATTCTCAAGAGAGAGGGTTGTGATGGGGATGAATTAGAAGATATTGAAGTTGAGGAGCAAGGGACACCTGAAGTGGAAATGTTAGAGGATTTGGCTGATCTGGACATGCCTGACCTTACAACGGAAGTGAATGATGCTCAGGCAAAGAGGATGGAGCTGGCAGATCTCATGGTGTATTGATATGGGCAGCACCATGTGGCAGAAGTTATATAGCCCTTTCATCAGATGGTGAGCTGCAGGAGGAAGGCAGCTTCAGCCTGCAGTCCACCAGGTTAACCTTCAGATGTACCTGGGGTTGCAACTACTACCATACTACTACAAGCACTGTCGACAGGTATCCACTATTTCTGCAGGTTTTAATTATCTTGTTGAGTTTAAAACTAGAACAAAATTTTAAGGTATAATCTTCATTTGGAATCTGATACTTTAAAATGTTCACTTCATTTTGATACAGATTACATGTATTATATAGTATACAGTACACTATGCAAGCATTTTCCCATTTTACAGCAGAATTCTCATTTGCTTTAATTTGTCAATATTTTATTAAGGGTACCGGGTATACATTATATATGTTAATAAACAGTGTCTGGAAGTTAGACAGAAAAGAATTGTGGAAACAGAGCTACTAGTATGCATTTTAAATGGGAAGATTACATAGAGGTATTTTGTCTTCATTATCACTTGTCACACGCAACATCGTGTCACTGTCGTCATCATCATCATCATCATCATCATCATATCATAGCATATTGCATCTTTATTTCGAATGGAATGTTATTCAAAGTCAGGAAAAGGAAAGCGCAAGAGAACGTCTACGTAATCCTCAGTCACTCTGATGAAATGGGCCATACACCCATTCACTACAGTATATCATTCAAGCCTTTGGGATTTTTGGCTATTTCCTGTAGCTAAAACCATCCACATTTCACTGAATTCAGTATGCTTTATGTTATAACACTGTAAAGTAATTTAGAGCCGTGCCATCTGCCATCAACTAAGTTAAAGAACATATTATCTCATTCAGTCACACGAAAGATGTGGAATGGTTGTATCATGTTACTGTACATTGTTTCTTTTGTGACAGTACACTATTGTTATGCTGACAAGCTTTCACAAGGCCTTGCAGTAAAGTATTAAGACAATGCAACGTGAACATCAGACAGTAAGGTCTGGTTGGCTATGAAAACTGTCATATTTATGTATTTTCAGGTATTTGATTTTCATAATATTTTATAATAATACTGTACACCTTCTAGTTTTGGATTTTACTGTTTTTGTAAATGGCATTTTTTGCTTACTTTAGATAAACATGATGATGATGATGATGATTTAGATGAACTCAATGGACCTATTTTTTCTCCTGTATCAGGTGCAGTCTGATATACAGTATTTGCAAAAAATCCTGAGTGGCTGATTTTTAGCACATGTTAAGGTAAGTAGATAGTTAACCATTTCATTGTGATACTAAAGTATTAGTGAGTCAGACTAGATTCATATATGTAGTCACATTGGACTTCTTCCAGTACACATATATTTGATTTAGTTATAATGATAAGTCCATAAGGCCTGTTGTAATTTTTTTTTTTTTTTTTTTTTCACATGTCTTTACTGGACATGGTCTTCCCCCAGTTTGTCCATTATAGCTAGTACAGGGTTATCCATATACATCTGAGTAGGGGTAACCCCCTTAATAGTAAGAATCTTAGCAGTAATCTTACAGCTAGACATATGCAGTATTATGAATATGATATTCCATTCAAACATAAATTTGTTTATGATTGATACAATAATTTTTTAGGAAGGAAAGTTCTGTAATTAATACTGGTACACACTACACTCTAGTGCTTGGGGATAGGGGAGAAAGGTGCAAAGCTGGCATTCTCAGCATAAAAAGGGTGGGAGATGGGATCAGGAAGTCCATCATGTGTTCAATATTCTATATTGTGTTCATCACCATGTTCGTTACAGTCACTACTCGTTATACGATAGGGTTAAGTTAGGTCATACCTCAACGTATAACAAGTTTATTGTTAATCGGGAGATTGAAATGCATTATAAAAAGGGGGTAACATACACTCAACTTCCCAAAGTCACCAACCCAAGACTAAAACAAAATTGACAACCCATCTTAATCACTTCCTGTGTGGGTCCAAATCGTCTCCAATACCAAAACAAAGACTAACACGCCAATACAAGCAGGGTTACTCACATACAGTAAATCGTTGCAACAACACAACAGTCACACTTGCATAACGTTGGCCTGGTGCTACACAATGTATAGGCCTACTGTAGCACGATGCTTGGCTGAGAAGTGACGATAGCAGGGAGGCACAAACAAACGAGTGGAAAAGACAGGGCTTTGAAGGGGTGGCAGGACCGCAACTGAACCAAAACAATGCTCTGCACGCTGGGGCCATAATCTTGCCTGAGACAAGCGATGGTTTCCTTGCATGTGCTTGGCACTTCGTACGAAATTTTCCGAGGGCAATCGTTATAGTGGGAAATTCAACGTAATCGGATTTTGGGGGGGAACTTTTCTCTTATCGTTGTAGCGAATTATTGTATACCGGATCAGTGTATAATGAGTAGTGACTGTTCAGCAACAGTTTAAAGAATGTATAGCTAATTATTTTTGAGAATGTATTTCTAATTATTTGGTTTGGTCTGACCATGATACCTCATTTAAGCCATTAATTTTTGTATGGCCAATGTGATACTGTTTTGCAAGAACTGACAGTTGTTGTTGCCCAGCCACAGTCTGCCTGTGAACCGCAACAAAATTACTGTTGATAAACTAAATGAAAGTTACCATTTTTGATACTGATTTTCCCCTTAGTTGTTTAAGTCCTAGGAATGGGAGAAAAACAGTACGTATGAAACTGATATGTCATAAAAAGCAAGTATTGTTCAATATATAGGGGGGTGGGAGTTTCACAGGAAATTCCATATTCTTCTGTGTCCATTGTACATATACCCAGTAGACAAGCATTGGATACTTCACCCTATAATAGGTGATTTTTCTCCATCCTCTTTGATGTAGGGATATGGTTACCCCACCACTCAGCAGTTATGTTGTATTTGCCAGGGCCCAGGACAGGGTGGGGGAAATGTCACTTTTGACGTGTTAATACTGTGATTTGTGTCATATAGAGACAGGAGAATCTTGTTCTCAGTCTCCCCACCCCATCTGAATATGCGAAATTGGTTGAAGCTGAAGCGAGTTCCCTAGTACGGTACACAGTGTATCTTATGCCATGCTGATTGTGATAAATGATTATTGTAGCATACTAGTAGCTATATATTCTAAGGGTATGCCACAGATAACCTGGGTGTGTATTGTACTAAGTGTCTTGTGAAGAGTTTTTTTTTCAAATATCATCTCAAAAGGTTCCTATAGAATGAAAGTTCTTAATTTCTGGCAGGTGAGACATGAGATTACTATGTGTCATTCATTAGGAGGCAAATCCATAGGTCTGTGGGATTCTTCCTGTGGAAGAACTACACTGCAGTAAGAGTTGCTTGCCATTGATGTGAGCTCTTTGGCAGCTCCTTCCTCAGCAGCCCTTGCATGCATGACTCTTAGATGAGTGATAGGCTGACCCATTGTCAAAAGTGTCAGTACACGGTGAAGATTGAAGCCTGTTTGGATTGAGGTATAAAGAGTTGTTTCATTGATTGATTGCAGTGCTAAGAAATTCTGAGAGGTCTCTGGGATAGTTCAAGAAGGCTTATCGTAGGTCAGCTCCCAGTTGGATCAGGCTCCTTAGCATCATGTCACAGGACTGAAAGAGTCATTGGTGTGAAGTTGAGAATCATATGACCCGATCCCATCCACATGACTGGATAGTGAGAGTGGATTGATTAGCATACAAGACTTGCCACATGCTGCACCATGTCTTTCGAAAAACATTTTGAATTTCATTTTGTTTTATTTGTATCTGCATTTGCTGAATTACTGCAGTTGGAAGTATGACTCGCTTGACAATATGTTCGACCAAATTGGGACATTGCTGGATTAGAGCCACATATCATTTTAGCAAGTGTGTTTGCTCCAAGATGAGCAAGTTATTGACCAGTATGTTTACACCGACATAGGTGCTTCAATCAGTAACTGTATCAATGCTTTTACGATATTTTACATGATGTTGAATGAGTAAGTGATGCTGTTAACCTTGAGGATCATGTATGAGTCATGGAGGTCACCCCTCATTAGCTTGTTTCTTGTGTGAAAATGTAGGTGGATTTGCTTTTAAGTACTGTAATTTTGAAGCTGGGACGTGTTAATACTATGATTCATGCTCTGAGAAAGGAAGATTTAGTATTAGCTTTTCTGAAGACTTCTGCGCAGTTGTGAAATGATCATGAAAATGCACACAGGTGCTTGAAGGAGCTATTAATATGGCCCTGGCACCCATCATTTATCATATGTAGAATTCAGGGAATGTAAATTCTCTAATAATGAGCTCAGGTAAACAGGTGGACATTAGGATCACTTTCATGTATTATTTTGATGGGTCTGTAAACTTAACTGTTTTTTTTTTTCCAAAATACACCACCCTGCCCTTTGATAGGCCTGTGGTCGTTTAGTGAAAGAGTTGGCTCCGTTCTTACCATGGTCGCTTTGCTATTTTTGGATTCTGCATGCAACATTGTTTGCTTGCTTCTCTTCCAGTGTTTGGAGAAAACTCTATTTAAGCCTCCAACACTAATCTGCATTTGCTCTGTTACCATTAACCAGTTCTGTTACGCATCACCATGCTAGCCTGTCAGGTCTATTCAGTCCCTTTCACCTCCCTTCTCCTCCTATAGAATTAGTACAAGAAACCTCCTACCCTCCACTAACACTGCATCTCGTACAGTTCTGTCATCAAAAGGTGTTCTCTGTCATAGCATACCACCCATCTCACCCCAGCCTTTGCTGTCCACTCTTTTCTGCCCACACTGCTTTTAGTTTTCCATTGAACATTCAGTATCATGGTAACCACTAAATTACCCTAACTGAAGTGATGTTGCACATGACATCAAATCTCATTACCCATACATGATAGTCAGCTGCTCATTTATGAAAGTCATTCCATGAAATATGTTATACTGTAAAGATGGGGCTGATTTCAGTTAATGCCTTCAGTGAAGTCCATATTAACCAGAAAGAGTGATGGATCTGAAGGAATCTGGAAGACCCAAACTGCTATATCTCATAAACCAGTGCACCAGCTAGGCTGAGCTTTGGCACATGTCTTCAAGTGGATGACCTAATGATCAATAGTAATCCAAACGTGATGGATTTCAGGTGACTTGAATTGATCATTGGACTTTGTTGTTAATTTGGTTGCACAGAAAAGTAATGAGCTACTGCACTTTGAATGTTTTAATGTTTTTACGGCATTGCTGACTGACAGCTGATGCATGCCAGGATGTTGGAGCCTTTAAACATGAAACGAAACAAAACATGTCTTGAGGTGGTTGACAAGTCTGGTTGTTACACAGTAGAAGTGCACAGAAGATTAGGATAGATTTGTTTTCTGTCTTTCATGATCATAATAATGGATGGAGAGTATCAGCTTTATTCTCTGTCTGTAACCAGATACCTTCATCCTAGAAGGGGTTGCTGCAAGTATATTGTCCCAGATTACTGTGTCCTCTGTCATAAGATTGCCCTTCTTCCATTTCACTCATTCTTATACTTCACCTCATCCCTCCCCTATATCCTTAGTTTTCCTCTTCCCCAACACCCCACTCACATATTATCACACTCTCTTTGTCAGTCTTTCACTTCATTTTTCTACATGGCCAAACAACTTCAGGGTATTTCAGTCACTTTTGAGCACATGCACATGAACATTGCCTTGCCCCTGAACATCCTCATTTATCTCGCAGTCTTTCTACTTAACTCCACTGTCTAGTACTTTCCATTATTGAACCTTTTCTCCTTAATGGATCTTTCCTAATCTGAAAAAAATTACCCAGATGTTGTAAGAATACAGTAATCTAGAATTGCTTCCAGACAGGAAATAACAGCTCGTTTGGGATGATATTCTTTTTTCTCTAGTAATCTTGAACTTTGACGAGTGACTTATATTCGAATTTGACATGCGGCCACTAACTACCAACCTATAAGAAACAAGGTTTTAGTCACGATATCGAAAACTTAGCCTGATAAAATAGACACACACAGGCTTGCATGCTTGCTCCCCCAAAAGCATATACCTGCAGCTGCGTGAACAGTAGAATGTCCATTGTATGAGAGTTGGCCCCTTCAGTCTGATACTATGTTGTTCATGATCTTCAAATCAGAGAGGTTAGGTTTTGTTCTTCATTAATGCCTTCACTATGTTCATTTTACTCTGACATGGCCTAAAATTGTCCTTGTTTCATCTGAAGTTATAACAGCAGATTTAAACTTGAATGTGATATTAGTCACAAGGAAGTGCTGTCGAAGGAATGTAGGGCTGCATTGTTGTCTTTTTCTGCCACTGAGCTCCATGAAATAAGCTGCAAGAGGACAAAAATCAGGTTAATGTAAATGAACTGTAGCAGAGACCTATCCTTAGTTAAAAATGATATAGTGGCAACAAGAATAGAATGAAAAACGTTATCATAGTGAAGGAGAGAATAGCGCTGTGTAACATTTATTCTCCCTTGCCCCCCATCTTTGTTTCTTTCATGTCGTCACTCAATCTTCTTTACCTTCCCCCTCTCCCTGTCTCTCTCTTTAATTCTCACTCTGGTTCGCGTGTAACTGTATGTGTGTGTGTGTGTGTGTGTGTGTGTGTGTGTGTGTGTGTGTGTGTGTCTCTCTCTCTCTCTCTCTCTCTCTCTCTCTCTCTCTCTCACACACACACACACACACACACACACACACACACACTGATCACTCATTCTGCCTTATTCTTACTCTTTCTCCCCCTCCCTCTCTCCAGTATTTTCCCTTCCTCACCTAGGCTCACCCCCTCACTCACCCTCTCTCTCCCTCTCTTCTCCCTTTTTCACAGTCTCTTTCTCTAGCAACCCCTACCTCACAGTCACTCTCTCACTCTCGTTTTCTCCCCTCACCCTCCCCTCTCCTCGTCTCTCTCCCCTTCCGCCAATCACGCTTCCATCACTTCCCCTTCTTCTTTTATCGTCTCCTGCCTCTCTCTCCCTCCACTGCCACTCTTCATCTATCACACACTGCTCTTTTCAACTGTATGCAGTATATCCTTAGCTATCTGTCTGTCTCAGCGTATGTCTTTGTCTGTCTGTCTATATATATCTAGGCTATATTTGTCTGTTTATTAATATCTATGTGTCTTCACCCTGATTCATTGAACAGGTTTACATGTATCTTTTTAACGGTCATTCTAACTCAGCTATCGAGCACTGAATAAGTTCTGAGGAACAGTAAGCTAGAGCGTATGCGTCATGCGAGATACCTATTCATGGTGCGAACGTGTGAAATTACCTATGTAAGGACACGCAACTGCTCTCGCATAACTGTCCATCGTTGGGTGGCATTAATACTGAACCTGCTTAAATGTCCGTTCTTTGGTGTGATTGAATCTTATATCCAGATGGATCGTTGACAGTCACGCTATACGATTGAACACAGGAGGTTCCTTAATGGTGGCATAGCTACAGGAGGAAGAGCATTCAAAACCTTGACCTTCCCTCTGTCCCCACCCCATTTAATAGTTGGATTAACACACCTGCATAATGGACTGCCCCCTCCCTCATCGTACGGCTTGAACATAACCCCCCACCCCATTTGTGAAGACGGCTAGGCCACTACTACTTACTCTGTTTCTGCCACCATATCTGCCTGTTCCCGTATCGATCTACTGCTGTTTGACGTACATATACATCCATCTGTATATCTGTCTACTTCCATCTGTTATTTCTCACCCCCCATCCATCAGACCGTCATTTATTTATCAAGGTGCGTCTGTCCCCCACCACCCTGCACCTCCAACCAACCAACTAGCCAGCCAGCAAGCTCTCTTCCAGTCGTGTTCTCCCCTCACTCTGACACTTTGTAGCTGATTCGTTTGCTCGCTCATACAGAAAACAGCACACACGTTTTTTTGACCCAGGAGACGGGTATTTGAATGCTGTTGACAAAGCTCTTGGTTACAAAGGCTGCCGTCTATGTATTTTCTGTTCATTTTATTCACTTATTTTTATACTTGGTAGTTCTGGAGCCGATTCGATTGTGATCAACCCTTCTGGGGGTAATGGCGTCTGGCAATAGATAGATAGATAAACCAGTATATTCTTTTTTTTTTTTTTTTTAAGCTAGACTAGAGACGAGAAAACAATCGTGTCCCCTGCCAGACACAAAAGAAAAAAAAAAAAAAGGAGGGGGGAGGAGAAAAAATATAAGGCGGGCGACGAGTGATGGAATACTTGGCCCTTTGTATAGATGCAAGATACAGTGACCCCATCGCCCAGCGTTCGTATTGCAAGCCGTCTCGTACCTCCAACAGCATAGGAGGAAGGATATTAAATTGTTCATAGTCGAGTCTGAAGTAAAGTTTAGAGGAGAGAATTCAGTCTTATCAGAACCATTTTACTTATTCTCTCTCTCTCTCTCTCTCTCTCTCTCTCTCTCTCTCTCTCTCTCTCTCTCTCATGCATGTCCCCAGATAAATTTAGAACCATTTTTTTCGACCTACATTCCCTATATAAACAAGAGAAATTGAA
Organism: Coenobita brevimanus; assembly: GCF_032717465.1. Classification (NCBI taxonomy): domain Eukaryota; kingdom Metazoa; phylum Arthropoda; class Malacostraca; order Decapoda; family Coenobitidae; genus Coenobita; species Coenobita brevimanus. The sequence goes on from NC_137043.1 coordinate 34,209,431, forward strand.
TTAGGAGGCTGGCGATGAATTATTTCGTGTGTACCGTCCCAAACACTATCCAGAAGGAACAGGAAGAAGATGGGGAGGTAGGAGAGGAGGAGGAGGGTAAAAGGAAGAAAAAAGGGGGGGGGGAGCAAGGAGAGGAAGATGGGGGTGGAAAAATAGGGGAAGGATAGCTAGCAGAAAAAAAGGAGAAAGATGAACAAAAAGGGAGAAGGTGGAGGAGGACCAGGAAAATAATACTAGTAATAATATTTACATGGATGGTGTTGTAAGGGAGGTGAATGCAAGAGTTTTAGGTGGTCTGAGTCTGGTAAATGTTGATGGAGGAGAGTGGAATCTGAAGCAGCTGCTGTTTGCGGATGATACCGCACTGGTGACTGATTCAGAGGAGAGATTGAGACAGTTGGTAGAGGAGTTTGGAAGGGTGTGTGAAAGGAGGAAATTGAAAGTAAATGAGAATAAGAGTAAAGTGATGAAGTGTACGAGGTTGATAGATGGTAGGGGGATGAATATAGTTTTGAATGGTGAGTTGCTTGAGGAGGTAGATTGTTTTAAGTATCTAGGGTCACATGTTGCTGTGGATGGAAGAATAGATGCAGAAGTGAAGTTTAGAATAAATGAAGTAGGAAAGGTGCTGGGAGGAATGAAAAAAGTGTTTAAATGACGTTCGCTTAGAATGGATGTAAAGAGAAGGCTGTATGAGGGTGTTGTGGTACCGACTGCATTATATGGGGCTGAAACATGGAATATGGGTGTAGCAGAGAGGAAAAGTTTGAATGTAATGGAGATGAGGTGTCTGAGGAGTATGTGTGGAGTGACGCGTATGGATCGAGTGCGAAATGATGAAGTGCGAAGGAGAACTGGAGTTGTTCGGGAGATGGCTGGTAGAATTGAGCAGAGGGTGTTGCAATGGTTTGGGCATATGGAGAGAATGGATAATGAGCGATTGGTTAAAAAGATAACTAGATCTGATGTGAGAGGTGTAAGGCTGAGAGGAAGACCACGAATAGGATGGATGGACAGTGTGAAGAGAGCGCTGGATGCGAGAGGGATGTCTGTTGAGCAAGGAAGAGTGGCTGTGCGTGACAGAAATAAATGGAGAGAAATTGTGAATGAATAAGTGATGACGCAGCCCTGAGGGGATATTCTCCCGCATTTGGTCTGATCAGCTAGTCAGGTCAGGTGCGGTTAAGGGGATGGGTGTATTATGATGTGGCAGGGAAAACCAGTTCTGCTGTCGGGCCCTGCTGCGGATGTCACTGATTGCATTGTGCAGTTGACCCTTGTGCGGTGTGGTGCGGTGAGGATCTGTCCGTTCTCCCCTTTGGGGCTAAGATGCGAATAAATGTGTTTGAATGGATGAGTAAATGGAGAGTGAGTCGTCCTGTCTCGGCTACCTCCCTTTCCTTGGGGGAAGCAGCCTAGGTATATAGATAGATAGATAGAATAATATAAAGATGAGATAGAGAAGTAGGATAAGTGGGGGAGAACAAGGGTTAGTAATTATAATAAACAAATAACTGCCAATTAACCCCTTTAACACGATGATGTCTTAATTTTTTCCTTTTTGTCTCCGGTCTATTTTATTCAGCTTAGGACTGATTTTTCCAACTTTATGAGCCACGATATAACCTTCAGTAATCTCTTTCCTACTGTACTCCTTTTACTCGGTCTAAAATTCCTACTCCTCCATCTTACACGCTGAGACATTAGATTATGATGCTACTCGTAGTCACAAAGAAGTGCCATGGGAAGGATGTAGAGCCGTAGCCTTACTCTTTTGTCAAAGAGTAACTTGAAATAAGCCGCAAAAAGACGAAAATCTACACCAGATTAGAGTAAAAACAATGTAGCTCTCTCAAGCTGACTAAAATTGTCTAGCGTTGAATGGAATAATATAAAAGAGTTGTTCCGACCATTAGAGGGTTAAGTTGACCTAAAACTTTGGCAAAGTCAAGGTGGGATGTTAGAGTCGTGTGTTTTGGGCCATAAATTCATTACATCCCGTTTACTTGTTGCGAGCAGTGAAAGGTGAAGAAATAACGCAGTGATTGCCTCCCGTTCTTTCATTTTTGTATCTACACTGATGAGCCTTTTTTTTTTTTTTTATGAGGCTCTAAAGATAGATAGATAGATAGACAGACAGATAGATCGTTAGTTACTGTGAGATCTGGCAGACAGACATCAAATGGCCAGGGAGACCATAGCATGTATAGATAAGTAGATAAAGAGGTAGATATATGGACAGGCACACAGTTAAATTTAGGTATATGAAAGGATAGGAAGGTAGTCGTCAGACAAGATAGATAGATGGATAGGTAGACACAGAGATAGAGTTTATTGATCATTGCTATCGGACAAGCACTGAATGCGTTAATTCTTAAAACCCAATTACAGTGAACAAAAGAAATGCCGAGACCTCTGAGAAAAGAGAGAGGGAGAGAGAGGAAACGCATGTAGACAGTTAAATAGCCAGACTGATAGATAAACACACGGATAGATAGATAGACATACAGACAGACCAGCAGGTAGATGGGGGTAGATAACTGATCGACCAAAACAAATACACAGTTGATTATCGCATAAATTTCCCAGAACAATTTCAGTGAAGTAATTAATTGCCTACGGAACCCCCTAATCATCGATAACATTGCACCTGAACGATGTTTCTCACTAGGTTTCGGTGTGGTTGGTAATTCTGATGAACTTAATGATTCAGGTGAACACGAGAGTATTATATATTAAACTTGCCACCTTTCACACTCACACACACACATATATTCTTTCTCTCTCTCTCTCTCTCTGTTCATCATCATCACCATCACTTGCGCTTGCCCCTACGTCTCCCTACTTTTGACACCCAACGGGTCCCCACTTTTACTCCCCCCGTTTATTTTAAAAATCCTCGTAATGAAGGAGTCACATGAAAGTTAATAATAATAAAAAACATAATTTGAACAAAGGGATGAGGAAAGAAGCTTGAGTGGCCATTAATTAACCATACAGATCAGTGGTCTTTTGTTCTCCACGCTGATTTAATCTCTCTCTCTCTCTCTCTCTCTCTCTCTCTCTCTCTCTGTCCCCAGGCAAGGAAGATTAAACACATGATCACGAGAAGTAACATATCAGAAAAATATTAAATAAATAAATGAGAGTAGAAAAAAAAAATATATAACTTGCAAGGAAGGTTAGTGGATCGAAGTTTAGAGTGTAGGTAGATTTTTAAGTAGGTTGGAAAGTACTCGAAGATGGGAAGGCATTGAGGGAAGTAGGTAGGTAGGTAGATAGGGAATGTAGTTGGGGTTTTGGTAAGCTGATTGGAATTATACAGGGAGGCAGAAAGGGCAGTAGGTAGGCTGGAAAGTAGAAACGTACACAGGGAAGCAGGTAGTTGGAAGAGGTTGGCTCAGAAGTGTCAAGACACAGGGAAGTAGGTAGGTTGGTAAGTAGATGAGTAGGTAAGGAAGTAGGTAAATAGGTTGGAGACAAGGAAGTGAGGTAGATAGGAAAGTAGACAGGCTGGGAAAAAAAGGGGGGGGTGGAGACGGAAACAGGTTGAAAAATAGGCACGGAGGTAGACAAGAAAACAACCATCCTTAATTAAGAGAGAGAGAGAGAGAGACAGTATCAGCTTCACTCGTTTTCATTTTTTTTTTTTTTTTAGGTGGGGAATCCCGTGAAAATGAAAAAATTGGCGGGAGAGAGAATCATTTTTATGGGAATTTCAATCTCATACATCCCATATCAGTCGCTTCAGTTCAAAGACGCATTTATCTTATTCATGCTACCTCTAGACCAGGGGTTCCCAACCTTTATTTACCCATTACCCCATTTTCCACACCTCTCTTCACTCATTACCCCTCATTGCTTATGTTTCCACAATTGCATTTTAGCTGCTTAACATTTTGATGCCTAGATTTTAGTTTGAATGTAGGACTTAATTAAAGGTTAGGCTAAAACCAAGAGGGTTATTGCAAGGAGTAATTTATTTTTATTATTAACACTGATACCAAATAAACATGACTTTAAACATTCATCTCTGAATTTTAGTATAGGTCCGAAGTCTATCATAACTGGTATGATTTTTAGATTTTTTTTTTTTTTTTGTTACCTCCCCCATTACCCTTCACAAAAGACCAAATTACCCCACTTGGGGTAATTTACCCCAGGTTGGGAACCCCTGCTCTAGACGATTTTATTCAGCTAAGACCTGAGTTTTCGAACTGGAAGGGTTAGGTATAGTTTTCATTAACCCTTTCATTGTTATAAATCCTTCCTTACCAGAAAAAAATCGTCTGGGTGTACCATTAATAAACAAAAGTAGTAAACATCTGATTTTTAGCGAATGTGGAAAGGGGGTCTTGTCTCGCTCTCTCTCTCTTTATTACGGGCCCGTTTTCTTTCAGCGGGTTCTTATTCATGTCGCCCCGTCTCCATCTCATCTCATCTCACCTGTCGAGCCTTTTTGCCTTCCCTCCCTCCCTCATTGGCTTCTTCTTCTCCTCTTCTCCCTTTTGTCAAGTTTACCCTCCCTCCCCACCGCCCCTTCCCGCCCTCCTTGCCTGTCTCTCTACCTACCGTACCAGCCTCTCTCTCCGTTCTTCCCTCTCTCCCTCCCTCCCTCCTTTCTTAGATGCTTTTTCCTGTTAAGTGGTGTCACCCCTCCCCCTCCATTCTTCCAACATTTTTTCTCTTCGTCCTTCTCCCTTCTTCCTCTCTCTTTTTTCTCCGTCCTTCCCCTCCCTTCCTCCTCTCTCTTTTCTCTCCGTCCTTCCCCTCCCATCTTCCACTTTTCTCATTTTCCCGTCCTTTCTTGCACTCTTTTCTCTCTTATCCTTTCTCTGTGCTTCCTCCCCTTTTTCTTTCTACCCTTCTCTGTTCTTCCTCCCTTTTTCTCCCCTTCTCCCTTCCTTCCATAAGTAGATCCTATACCTTCCCCTGAGGTAATGCCTACTTCTGTTCTTCTTCCTCTTATTCTCTGTTCATTCGTCCCCTCCCTCCGTTTCTCTCTCTCTCTCTCTCTCTCTCTCTCTCTCTCTCTCTCTCTCTCTCCCTCCCTCCCTCCCTCCCTCCCTCCCTCCCTCCCTCCCTCTCTCCCCTCCTTTCTTTCCCTCCCTCCGCCAATATCAGGGAGAGGAAAGGAGAAAGTTACGCTTCATTTCTTCTCTCCTCTCCCAACTTCCCACGACTTGAGAGTTCACACATTGTTGGCTAGAGTGAGGGGGAAGGAGGGGAGAAGAAGAGAGGAGGGAGGGAGGGGAGGAAAGTGCTCAGAGGTGTAGGAGGGAAGGAGGAGGAGGGGGGCGTGATGGGATAGAGAGAGAGGAAGGAAGGATAAGAGAAGCGAAGACGAACGGAGTAAGGGGGAGAGGAGGAGAGGTGAGATAGGAAAGAGGAAGTGCTGACAGAGATAGGAAGGAGGGAGGTAAAGCGCGTGATAACATAGAGAGGGAAGGGAGGGGGTACGATAGAAAGAGAGAGGGGGGGACTATAGAAGGAGAGAGTGGGAGGGGGGACATTAGAAGGGAAGAGAGGGAGGAGGGACGATAAAAGGGGAGAGAGGGAGGACGATAAAAAGGGAGAGAGGGAGGGAGGACGATAAAAGGGGTGAAAGAGGGAGGGGGGACGATAAATGGGGAGAGTGGGATGGGGGATGATGAAAGGGGAGGGAGGGAGGGAGGGGGGATAAAAAGGGAGAGAGGGAGGGAGGGCGATAAAAGGGGAGAATGGGATGGGGGATGATAAAAGGGGAGAGTGGGAGGGAGGACTGAAAGGGGGAGAGAGAGAGAGGGAGGGAGAAAGGGAGAGGGGACAGCAGGAAAGGGAGAGGGGGAACGGGACAAAATTAATTACGAAGGAAAGTACACAGCAACATCCTTACTTGACGCTTAGAGGCTTTGGTCATAATGGTTTTGGGTCTTTTGTTTTTTAGTATTTTTTTTATATAGCTGATGGCAGATTATTATATTCAGTTGAGAGTCAGTGTGGGAGCCTGAGAGTGTTAATATTGTTACCAGTAGCCCTTGTATGGTCGGGGCAACTCCATCAAGTTCTATGGGCAACGTGATTCTAGTATTCTGTTTCAGTTAGCGGTGGAAAATATTGTTCAGCTGAGATTAAGTCACGGGAGTCCAAGGCCCGTACTTGTTCACGGTAAAGGACGTCACGCACGAAAAGGGTTAGAGCTTAGAGAGAGAGAGAGAGAGAGAGAGAAATTAAATTACGAGATTTGTTTGAAACTTAGGAGAAAGAAGGATCTGAGGAGTGGAGGAGGAAAAAGGCGAGGAAGTAAAAAGTGGAGTTAAAGAGAGGAGAGAGAATTTGAAGCAAGAGAGGAGGGAGGGGAGGTGGTTTATAGAGGGAGAGTGAAAGAAGCATGAAGACAGGAGGGAAGAAAAAGGAGAGAGAGAGAGAGGCTCCCAGTTCTATGAATAATTAACAAGAATTTTTATCTCTCTCTCTCTCTCTCTCTCTAAATATTGCAACACATCCATATTCACAGCAATGATCAATAACTTTAGCAGTGGGGTATGTAAGTCTCGTGCAGGATGGTATGTAGGTAGGCAAGTAAGTAGGTAGGTAGGTAAGTAAAGGAAGTAGGGAAGCAGGTTAGTAGATAGGTAGGAAGGTAAAGGTAGTAAAACAAGTAGGTAGGGAAGTTAATAGATATGTTGATTGATTAGTAAAGGAATTGAATGAAGTAGGTGGGAGGGAAGGTAGGCGAATAGGTAGGTAGGTAGAAGGACTAAAGAAAGTTGTCAGGAAGGTCAGTAGGTATATTTGTAGGTAGGTAAGTAGGTAGGGTTTGGTATGTAGGTAGGTGAGGAAGCAGGTATCAGTAGACAGTAGGTAAGTAGAGAGTAGAAGTAAGTAGAAGGGTGAGTGAGTGAATGAGAAAGGGCACTGAGAGTGAGTGAGTGAGAGAGAGAGAGAGAGAGAGCAGTGAGAGTGAGAAAGAGATGAGGGAGAGAGAGAGGGAATAGTGTGAATTAATAAAGACGTCACCTAACCAGTCCGATACTTCCCAACACTAGTGAGAGAGAGAGAGAGGTGCAGGGACCCGAGGCTAGGCGGGTTGGTGATCTGCCTGCATCCCTGGTGACATTTGCGTGATCTTTAAACCTTCAGCATGTAGTGTTTGGTACTCTCTCTCTCTCTCTCTCTCTCTCTCTCTCTCTCTCTCTCTCTCTCTCTCTAACACTGGCGAATATTCTGCTTTTGGGAATATTGGACATTTGGTAATTTTGTGTATTTACGAATATTCAAGATATGGAAAGGTTTGACATTTGAGAATATGCAGTATTTGGAGTATTTAGCCTTTTTGAATATTCAGCGTTTGGAAGCAGTCAGGGTTTGGGAATATTCAGCATTGGGAATATTTAGCTAGCCAACAAGAGGGAATAACATCTGGGTGTATTAAGCATTGGAAATATTCAACACGTGGTAATATTCAGCTTTACGCAATATTGAACACTCGGTAATAACGTATGGTAACATTCAGCATTAAAATTCAGCGTTTAGTAATATTCAGCACTTGGCAATATTCAGGGTTTGGTAATAGTCAAGAATCGGTAATATTCATCTCTATGTAATATTCAGCGCTGGGCAGTATTCAGCATGACGTAATATTCAGCACTGGGTAATATTCAGCTTTGTGATATTCTCTGCTACAGGGTGAATCTGAGCTTCCTTAATTAGCCGCTCCTCACCAACTTTATCAAAGGCGTTACGAAAATCAGGCCAAGAATGCACTGAGCCAAGGGGGGAAGAAGAAGGAGGGAGGGAAGAGTGAAGAGAGGGAGGGAGGAAAGAAGGGAGGGAGGGAGGGAGAAGAATAATGTTGGAACGGTTGGAAGGAAGAGGAGGATAATGGGATGGGGAAAAGGATGGAAGGAGATGGGAAGGAAGGAAAGGAAAGGGAGAAAATGGCAGGAGGGAGAGGGAGAATAATGGTAGGAAGGAGGAAGGAAGACGGAGAAATTTAGGAGAGAGAGAGAGAGAGAGAGAATGTGTATGTGTATTATGTGTTTGTGTGGGGGTGAAAAGAAAAGCTGAGAAGTGTATATTGTATGGGTTGATGTGTGTGTGTGTGTTAAGGACTGTGAGCGTGTGTGTAAGTGTTGTTGTATGCGTGGCAGTAAGAGGATTGCCTCAAGAAGCCTCTTAACCTAAGATGACCTCCAGTGACCTGGCTTAACCTTTCTCCCTTCCTTATACTTATTCTGTTTGTTTATGTACTAATCTGGATAGTTAGTTTGTTAGTTATATTTTTATTGAATTTTTGCTATTTCATTTACCCTCTATTATTCTCCTTACCCATTTTCTTTCTAATCTCTCTCTCTCTCTCTCTCTCTCTCTCTCTCTCTCTCTCACACACACACACACACACACACACACACACACACACACACACACACACACTTTTATCAGTATGTACTTATATTCATTAGTAAGCTCCTTTTGTCGAAAATCCAAATGCACCTCGTATACAGTAAGCGTAACCAAATAATTTACTTATCAAGAATCAACCAAGACAGGTGTAATGTTAAACGAATGCTGTGTGAGTATTTTCGTTACCACGTTGATGATAATTCACAGATGCAATATACCTTTATTATATTCCTGAATCATAAGTTTTAAATGTGAATAGAAAATGGTGCCAGACATACAGTGAAGTGTATGTTATATTGTTTTTCGATTTTGAGCTGGATGTAATATTGATTCAACAGTAAACCTTTCTTTTTGCCATATACGCAATAATGCAGTTAGTGTTTTTATTTTTTTATTTTTTTACATTTTCTCGAGCTTACTTAAGGGAAGGGATGTTTTGTATAATTTTCTTGAATATTCACGAGTCGATTCAGCCCACAGTTGCATGAGAGTTAAAGTTTATATTCATAGCAATAAACTTAATTGTGTTGATTAGTTAAACAGTAGCTTCTTTGATTTTGGGCACGGCTTCAGAGAAACAGTCGGCTTTAAGTATTCATCCAAATTTGTCGATACTCATGCCAATCCCTGCACTGAAGTCTTCTAACTGTGACTTGTTTTTTAGTGGCATACTGGGAGAGACTGTGGCTGGGGTTAGAAGATGCGTGGTATTGGCGATGTAGGAGAAGACCACACCAGCTTTGCAAGACCATACCAGTTATACAAGACCACACCAGCATTGCAAGACCATACCAGTTTTAGAAGACGGCAGTTTTGCAAGACCACACCAGTTTTGCATCACCACACCAGTTTCGCCCCAGGGCCCAGGAATGTGTCATTGCTCGTCCTTGCTATTCATCTCCAGGAAAACGGTAAGTGTCTAATCTTATCTCCATCTTTGAATCATAGAACCTTAACCCAAATGTAATTCATAATATTAATCTTTATCTTGATTTTGGGACCAATAAAGGGCTGGTCACAGGCATTACTGTGTAGAAGGGCGTATGTGGGGTCAAGGATCAGGGATAGGAATATGTTGATTGGTACCTAGTTTTGAATGCCAAGACTGGGAGTATTAACTATATGACATGGAAGATGATATCACTCTTGCATGGACTGGGGAAAGAAAAGAGGCTGCAGACGTCAGTATTTGCATATGTGTGGACCTTTACTCCACTGCTTAAGTTTTGTGTGCGGCATACCATGCAGTGATCAATAGAGATATCGGTTTTATTCCCTTTGTGGTCAGAGGTTCCCCAGGTTGACCGACTCACTGCTGCTGGCATCGATTGATGCACTGGGCTAAAATTGCCCATGGCATTGATCGAGACAGCACTACCAAAGCTGCATGACCATTCCCGGCGAAATGTGAGTTATTTGGCAGCTAGTTTGAGTCCCTTAGCATGCACTCATACACTGACCACCCAACTAAACCACTAGCAGTGACCATGGCAAAGTAGTTTGTTGGTTTACTATGCTTTGAGATTTTTTTTTTTTTATAGCTATTTCTACGTTTCTTGTACAGATTAGTAGTATACTATTTTTCAAACATTTGGGTATTGGAAAAAATGATTTTGATGCATAACTTGTTTAAAATTAGTATATAACTGATAACTATTCATGACGAAGAAAATAGCCCATCAATTCTTTCACAGTTATACTGTATACATCTGTTCATTTTTATTTCATGTTTATTTTGTATCCTCCTCATCAAGTTTGAGCAGCAGTGAATAACCAGAGAATGAATAGTCAAAGTTTTTTTTTTCTCTCTCTTTTTTCGTTTTTCCTTATAAAAGTGTCTACCGGAATTCCCCACCTGACAAGCCATAATAAGCCATGTTGGTGAATTGCAGGGTTTCTGTTTGTCAGTCCTAGGTGTGGCTGACCCTTCCCAACAATGTTAGGTCAATGTCAGAACGAAAAAAAAAAAAAAAACTACAAAATTCATGGACATTTGGGGTGAGGGGAAGGTTATATATTGAGGGGTTAAGCAGTGAAAGACTTAAATCGTCCGGCATTATCCATTGTAAAAGGGTTGTATCGTTTGACGTTAACCATTATTAAATAGAGTAATTTAGTGATTGGTTAGACGGGACTTGAGCCTCGAAAACCGAAATTGTCCGTGTTTTCCCGCCAAGACTTTATTAGAGTTATTATTATTATTATTATTATTATTATTACTACTACTACTACTACTACTACTACTACTACTACTACTACCACCACCGGTACCACCGTTAATCCTACTATAATTTTTTACTATTATTATACTCGTTCATTGCATAATTTGAATATTCATAAGATACTGTCACAGCCGGCGTTCATCGGGTGAAAATTGCTGTTGTACTGTGTTGGTTTTCCTAATCTTATATCTGCACATTTTTTTTTTATGCTCTGTTTTTTTTTTTTTTTTTCGGTTTGTATTTTTTCTGCTTCCTGTTTGAATTTATTGCTTTCTTATTTTTATCAGCTATTTATTGATTTATTTATTGTGATCCCTACCCTGACGTATGGAAGCGAGGCATGGACCTTACAAGAGGGGAACAAGTCAAGAGTGAGAGCAGTGGAAATGAGTTACTTGAGAGGAGCATGTGGAGTGACGTGGAGGGACAGGTTGACGAATGAAGAAGTGAAGGAACGCTGTGGGGTGGATGTGGATGTGGTTGAGAAGATTAGGAGAAATACACTGAGGTGGTTTGGACATGTGGAGAGAATGGAGAATGAAAGACTGACTAAGAGGGTGTATGTGGGTGAGGTGGGAGGAGGGAGAGGGAGAGGTAGACCAAGGATGAGGTGGAGGGATGGAGTTGAGAGGTATATGAGGGAGGGGGGGGTGAGTTGGGGGGAGGGTAGTCAAATGGTGGGTGACAGAGCGACTTGGAGGCGTTTTGTCTGCGGCCACCCTTTGCGGGATTAGGGCGTCGGGCTATAGATAGATAGATAGATAGATTTATTGATTTACTGTACCACCCGGACTTCCTGCCTTCAGTCTTTGCCTTCCTTCCTTCCTGCACTCCCACTCTCCCTCCCTCCTTCTCTCCCACTCTCCCTCCCTCCGTACATAAGAAATATTAATCATCCATATCCATAAATAAATCGCTAAGGTTAGGTGTTAGGGAGCCTCCTCAGCCAACGAGAATACGAGCCTTATTGCGGCCCTGTCCGTCAGTTACTCCTTAGATTTTTTTGGACGCGAGGCGATTCACTCCCGTAGATTTTAACGAAACCCCCATTTTACGACCCCGATGGCCCCGCATTTATCCATTATTTTTTTTTCTACATGTTCTGTGTATTAAAAATCAGGTATATTACATTTTAATTATTTTTATTCCCAGGATTGAAGAGTTTATCGTTGCTTCTGTTAACCCAGTACTCCATCAACTCCTCGTCTGTTTTCTTACATTAATACGTTACCAAGTATTTATGTATATTTTATCCCTCTCAGTGAAGTGAGAAATGTAGTGTAATTTTTGCATGGTACCGTCTTATAATGTACCTCTTTATTTGTTTTTTATGTCAAAGAAAATACTCAAGGGTCGAGGCCGTGCAGAAAGAAAAGTGAACAAGATTAAAGATAAAATAAATCGTTCGTATCGAGATGCGAATATCTGGTGTTTCTCTCATCTGCTTATCAGTTGTCGCTAAACCACTGTGTAGAGTGTAACGAAATTCATCAGTGCCAGGCAAGAATTGGATCTGCCCACTTCCACTCACCCCACCTCTTGTCTCCCCTCCGCCCCCACACCCATCCTGTCTCCCTCTCCCCACCCTCACTCCTCGTATCTCCCTCCCCCAACCCATACCCCTCCTGTTCCCTGTCTCCCCGTCCTATGCCCCAGGGATCCTATAATAAAGAATGATGGGATAACTTCAGCTATTATGGCACGTCTGTCGCACCCTGATTTACTGTGAAGACCAAACTCTAGTAACATAATAATACTGAAATCAGCCAGCCATACATATTACTCGAGTTGCTCCTTCCTTTCGATGGCGTCTCTTTTTACTGTTGCTATTTCTAGACGATTTTATTCGGCTTAGGGAACACTGTTAGATCATGAGGTCTAAAATGTAACCTTCATTTGCCTGTTCACGGGTAGACGTGTGTGCACTTAGCTGGGACTGAATGGGGAGACTGCCAGAGATAGAGCAGCGTGGAGAGCTGCCATTAGGTGACTAACACCGACACGTATCTTTGAACTTTTATAAACGATACGATACAACACGAGATTGTGACCAAACGCGTGGCCATGAGCTGAACTGTGGTTATCATGCAACGTAGTAAATTCTTTTGACTTGTTCCTCAGTGCTGACTCACACATAGATAACGCTACATCATGTGAGTGGATGGTTGGTGCTCCCTCTCACCTCTAAATGTTTCACGGAAATATCTAAGCATAAAAAAACAGCGAGGAAAAAATTTAAGGTTAAAGTGGTGATATTCCAAGTGGCACGTCAAGGTAAAATTTCCCCGACGACAAGGCTAAATTTCCCAGAGATGTTGACCTTTGAATATTAAAAGGGGTCGAGGTTTTCCTAGTTAGGTTACATATTCTCAGCCTTTTATCCTTATATTTGGATTAAGGAAGTATTAGTTCAGTTTACAGTATATTTCATCTCTTAAAAATACATGTGTATGTAATGTAATGTACTCTCTCTCTCTCTCTCTCTCTCTCTCTCTCTCTCTCTCTCTCTCTCTCTCTCTCTCTCTCTCTCTCAGGATGATGTGAGGCCCCAGGAGGAGAGTCAGGGTGGTGAATATTTTATGAATTTACTTAACTCCTCCACCACCCTCTCTCTCCATCATTCCTCCTCCTTCTCTCCATCATTTCCTCCGCCCCTCCTTCTTCTCTCACCTCTACAATTTCCCTCCATCTCACACACACACACACACACACACACACACACACACACACACACACACACATTTACCAGATTCTTTTAATAATATACGAGGGAGGGGATGGCTGAGTGGTTAAGGAACTTGTCTCTTGTCTGAAATGACGGTAGTTCGATCCTGGGTTGGAGTAGAGAATATTTTGATTAATTGAAATACGTGAAAATAGACTTTACTGATTTTCCACATATCCCATCGGCTTGCCATAAAACCAGTCCCATTGCACCAGTCATGAAAGAGTCAGGGAGTATGGATGGTGGGTATTAGTGCTGAAGTGGCAACATGTGCAGGGAGATAATGTGGCACGTAGGAAGGCTGCTGGACCGCAGGGAACAGGCTGTCAAGACTTTGGCCAGAAACACACACACACACACACACACACACACACACACACACCTCTCTCTCTCTCTCTCTCTCTCTCTCTCTCTCACACACACACATAATACTTTCTTTCGCCTTCCTTTCCTTCTCTGTTTCCCTTCCATTTTACTTCTCCCCTTCCTTCCTTTCCTGTGCTTTCTTGCAAGTATATTTGCTTCTCTACATCCATTCTCCTCTTCCCCCCTCTCTCCTCCTCACTTCCTCTCTCCTTCTCTCCCTTCCTTTCTCCCCTCTTTCCTTCTCTCCATCCTTTCCCCTTCTGCCATCCTTTCCTTGCTGTCCCTCTCATCTTCCTTTTTTTTTTTTTTTTTTTTAATTCTCTCATCTTTTCTTCACTTTTTTCTAACCATCTGTTTACCTCTTCCTCCTTCTTCTACTCATCCCTCTCTCCCTTCCATCCTTCCACTTCCTTCCTATCCCTTTTTTTTTACGTTTTTCTCTTCCTCATCTTTCCCTTTATACCTTCCTCCTCTATCCTTCATTTTACTCTTTATGCCCCTTCATCCTTGCATCTCTTTCCTCATTCTCTCCTTCTTTTTTGTATTTCCCTCCCTCTCCTCTCCATCTTTTTGTCTGTCATCTTCTTTATCCCTCTCGGTTTCCCTCTCATTTTCTTCCATCTTCGTCACTATACTGCTCTTCCCCACTTTCCTCTCTCATTCTATCCTTTCCTCCCCCATTCTCTCCCTCCATCCATTCATTTTTGTGTTTCTCTCTCTCCCTTTTACATTCTTTCATTCATTACTCTACCGTGCTTTTCCCCTGTTTCCACCCTCTCTCTTTCTCTCTCCCTCCTTCTCTCCCTGCCTCCCTCCCCTCTCCCTCCCTCCTTTTCGATCTTCCACCTTCTTTCCTTCCTCCCTCCCGCTTTCCCTTCCTCCCTTTGTCCTTCTATCCCACCCTCCCTTCCCTCTCTTCCTTTTTCCCTCCCTTCCTTCCTCTCTCCCTTCCTCCCTTCCTCCCTTAAGGACAAAAGTATAAAGCAGTTTACTGGAAGTGCTGAGTTTCTAGGAGGTCTACAGGGAGAAAGGAAGAGAAGGAGGGAAGGAGGGAGGGATGGAGGAAGACAAGATAAAGAGGAAGGGGGAGAGAGGAAAAGGATTAGGGGAGGCGAGAACAAGGGGGAGAGAGAGAGAGAGAGAGAGAGTGATAGTACAGTATATATATTCTTATTTGTAAATAGTTAGGTAAATCGATAGATCGATAGATGGATATATTGATAGATAAGTAGACGGAAAGACAAACAGCATAAATAGTTGGTAGGTAACCTAAGTAGATTGATATATATATATATATATATATATATATATATATATATATATATATATATATATATTGTATATATCGCTAGATAGAAACTGTAGATAGATAAATTGAGACAGACTGATAGATCCACTCACACAGTAAGTATTAGTAAGGAGAAGGAAAAGAAAGTGGAAGTAAGAAAGCAAGATGAGAGAAAATGAAGTAGTAGTAGTAGTAGTGACGAGAGGGGAAGAAATGTTTAAAGCATTGACAAGAATAACAGTAGGAGGAATATGAGGAGAGATAGAGAAATGGTGGAAGAAAGGAAGGAGGGGGAAAAAGAGAGAATGATGAGAGAAGGGGGAATAAGAGGGGACGGGGAGTGTAGAATATGTAGGTGAGGGAGAAGAGGGAAAAGGGAAGATAAATGGGAGTGAGTGAGACAGGAGAGTGAGCGAGAAGCAGTGAGTGATGGAGTACTGTTCTCTCTCTCTCCTTCTCTCTCTCTCTCTCTCTCTCTCTCTCCTGTTTCATCCTACTTAGCATCTATCATTATTTTCCTTTCTCTCTTCCTCCCTTCCCCTCTTTCTCCTCGTCTCTTTCTTCCTGTCCATCCCCCTCTCCCTCCTCTTCCTTCTCCTCCTGCCTTCCCTCTTTTCCTCCTTCCTTCCCTCCTACTCTCCTCCTCTCTCCCTCCCTTCCCTCCACGTAAATCCTTCCCCATAATTCTCCCTGTGAAGACATTTTAGCACAGGGAAACTACACACTCTCTCTCTCTCTCTCTCTCTCTCTGTTTACCTAGATAGATAGATAGATAGATGGTCAGTGATAATAATGTACTTACTGACTTAGTCCCAAATACATAATGAAGGAGCGATGGTGGCACACTGTTGACTGGATGCCGCGCTTTCTGGGTTCGGTGCCCAAGCAGTGACACATGTAAAGTAAGTCCTGGCAGTAAAATGTTTGCAGAATGTCCTTTCATATGCCAGCAGATGTTCGTAATCTGTCGGTTCATAATACACACACACACACACACACACACACACACACACACACACACACACACACACACACACACACACACACACACACACACACACACACACACACACACACACACACACACACACACACACTACAACACTTCCACTTTCGCATGCAGCACAGTCCATAAACACACTCCCTCACCATTCCTGATTACCTAGCATGGGTTTCATATTTTTCCGACAGTCAGTCTCCTTCGCTGGCAGACAGACAAGGATGCAAAAACACCTAATAAGGGAGAGACACTTGTACTTGAGAGAGAGAGAGAGAGAGAGAGGAAGTTGGTTAGGTGATTAAGGTTTTGGTGTTTCCTTCCCTACATCTTGACTTCCTTCCTCCCTTCCTGTCTCATTCTTGCTCCTCCTCCTCCTCCAGTCTTTGGTTCTGTCTCTCCCTCTTTCCTTCTTACTTTCTTTTTCATTCCTTAGTTCTTTCTTCCTATCCCTTTCCCTGCCACTTTCACCATGCATTCCTCTCTCCTCCTCCATCCTTCTTCCTTCCTCCTCCTCCTCCTCCTCCTACTCCTACCTAAACCCTCTTTCCCCGCTTTCCCTCCTCCCACTCTCCTCCTTCCCTCCTTCCCTCTCCCCTCCTGTCTTTCACCTCCTACCCTCTCTCCACTCCGTCGTATATTTTATATTTTTATTATCCGTAATCCTCGCCTTCTTGCGATTCTCTTTTTTCTGTTTTTCTTATTTATCATCTCTGTTTTTACTCTGCCCCTGCTCATCTCTCTCTCTCTCTCTCTCTCTCTCTCTCTCTCTCTCTCTCTCTCTCTCGATGTCTAGCGTTTCACACACACCTGTCTCCCATCTGTCATGCCCTCCCTCCTCTCTCGTTTTCCTTCTCCTTATCTTTCTCGTTTTTCTTCTGTCACCATTTCTCATGTTTTTCTCTTTTTAACTCACACCCTTTCTTCCTTGTATCTTTCTCTTTTTTTTCTTCAATCTTTGAGCTCTCTATTCTTCCTCCCCCCCCTCTCTCTCTCTCTCCACCTTCCTTTTATTTCACCGCTTTCCTCTCTTTCATTCCTTCTCTGCCCTCCCTCTTTTATGCTTCTTATAGTCCATCTCTTCAGTCGACCACATCCTCCTTCCCTGCTTCCTTTTCTGTGTCTCTCTTTTACCTTTATCTCTCATTCATTTCCTCTTTCCTTACTGTTCTTCTCATCTTGGCTTCCTCCTTCTCTGTTTCACCTTCCTCTCTGTCTTTCATATCCTCTCTCACTATCCCCCCCCCTCCTCTTCACTTAACCATTGTTTCTCTTACATTTCCTCTTCTCCAACTATCCCTTTCTTTCTCTCTCCCTCTTTCCTTCTCTTCCTTTCTCCTTCCTACCTTCTCTCAATTCCTTCACCCCCTTCCTCATTCCCTCCCTTCCCTTCCTTCCATCCTCCCTTCTCTCTCTCTCCTTCATCCTCTCTGATGCTCACTCTGTCACTTTCATTCTCATATTTTATCTTCTGTCTGTCACTCTTCCCTCCCCTCCCTCCCACCGTTCCTTCCTTCCTTCCTTCCATCCTTCCATCCTTCCTTCCATCCTTCCTTCCTTCCATCGTTTCTTCTCTCCCTCATCCTCTCTGATCCTCATTGTCACTTTCATTCTCTTATCTCCTCTCCATCACTCTCGTTATTCCTTTCTCCTTTCCTCCCTCTCTTCTTCCCTTTCCTTCTTCATTTCTCTGGCATCGCACTCTAAATCCCTTTTTTTTTCCCTTCCCTCACTCTTCCTCTCTAAAAGCTCCCACCGTCTCTCACTTTCTTTTTCCCCTTTCTTTCATATCCTCTCTTTCCCCCCCTCTTACAGGTCCGTTTTATATCCCTCCTCCTCTTCCTCCTGCTCCTCCTCCTCCTCCTCCTCTCATGTTTTCCTCTCTCCTCTTTTTCTCTTTTCTTGTGTCTTTACCTTTCAGCAATTCTTTCTCTCTTTTGCCTTTTTTCTTCTGCTTTTCTCTCTCTCTCTTTCTTTCTTAATTCTTTCTGTTTCTTGAGTTTTATTCTTTTCTTGTTTTTCCTGTTTCGTTTTTACTTTTTTTCTTTCTCCTCTTTCACTCTTACTCCTGGTCCCCCCCCCACCTCTCTCTCTCTCTCTCTCTCTCTCTCTCTCTCTCTCTCGCATCCTAACCTCGCCACCTTGAAAAATCTGTGATCTAATTCGATTTAATTCACTCTAGTAAATCCGTAGAGGAAGCGAAGCCCTCCTGATACAATTAAGATAGGGAAAAAAAAAAATACTCAGTTAATATTTTCCACATCTTAATAGGGTTACCGGATAGATAGATAGATAGATGGAGAGAGAGAGAGAGAGAGAGAGAGACTGCTGAGCTAAACGTCGATATACTAATTAGCGTTGGATATACGTGATATGCTTTGAATATACTGATACCAACTCACAGCTCTCCACACACACACACACACACACACACACACACAAAACCCTCCTCATGTTAAATATGCATCACTTTATAACCATTTCACAACGATTACGTCTTATGTATTTATTCTCTCTAACCTCAGACGATTTTATTCAGCTGAGAGTAGGTACCTTCCTCCTCCCCATCCGTAATGAAGGGCTAAAAAGAATAATTAATTTTTTCAGTCCGATGGGCCTCTCCTAAGCTGAATAAAATCGTCTGGGTGTAGCAAGAAGTAAAAAAAATCCTAGTACACAAATAAATCAGTCAAGGAAAGGGATTAAGTGGCCAGACGTAGAGGTAGAAGAATAAATACACGTAAAAAGGGAGTAAGGGATGGCGCACCAGCTGGAAACGCACCCCAAAGAACACAACCCACGTCTTCGCAGTGCCGTAAAAAGCGACTAAAAGCGACGGGAGAATTGTACGTGGATGCAACCTCGTCCATCCCTTTGTATAGATAAAGGGAGTTGGCGACCTTACTGCACACCCTTTTATTTAGTTATCTGTTTATTTACTAACCTATCAATATATATTTATCTGTTTAGTTATCTGTTTATTTTTTATCTATCTGTCCTTCATTATAGTCTTTCGGACGCGAGGTAATTCAGTTCTTTAGACTTGCGAAGCCCCATATTAAGACTCTGATGGTCCCACGTCTAAGTATTTTAGTCCTCATTGCAAGCAGTCTCTTAACTCCTACGATACAAGGGAATGGGATTTTGTACTTGGGGGTCTTCTCTGATTCACGTCCCGATTAAATTCCTGACGGCGGTGGCGATTTTTTTTTTGTTCAGAACGACAGAGAGAGAGACAGAGACAGAGACAGAGACAGACAGACAGACAGACAGATAGACAAATAGACAGACAGGCAAACATACAGACAGCGGCAAGACTAAAAAAAAAAAAAAAAACATTATTTGATATCCACTCAGTAATTTGTTTATCTTTTTTTTTCCCGATGGATTGATTGAAAGTCAGTGGTTCGGATCAGCAGCTCTCTTGTTTTTGCCTCTCTTTGTGCCATTAACAACAACAGCAGCAGCAAAAACAACAAGAACAACAGCAAAAACAACAACACGCGCACACTACATAGGTCAGATTTAATTCTCTCTCTCTCTCTCTCTCTCTCTCTCTCTCTCTCCAATCCTACATTCTCCGGTTCATCGTCCCTCTTATTAAAATGAACTGAGTCTGCTTGGAAGATTGTGGTAGTTGTGGTAGGAATTGTGGTAGGTAACTGTGGTAGTGGTAGTCGGTGCGGCCAGAATAGTATGGAAGTGTGGTGGAGGTGGGGTGGTGGTGGTGGTGGTGGTAGTGGCTGTGGTTGTGGTGGTGGTGGAAGTAGACATTAAGACGATCACACACACACACACACACACACACACACACACACACACACACACACATACAGGCAAAAATAGTATTGTTTCTCTCTCCTTTATTATATTTTGAAATCCATAATGAAACTGTTTGTAATACTGTAATTCTCTCTCTTTTATCAGTATTTTTTTTTCAGTAACAATAATTTTTTTTTTACTGTATCATCCTTTTAAGTCGTTTGGCCATAGATGGAATATTTGACTTCATTATTTCTCAACTATATCCAGGTTTCGAAAAAAATATATATATGGATTTCTTTTTCTGTTTTCTACCTCTGACCGTACCTTCTATATTCTGCACTTACTCGTACCCTTCCTCTCTCTTCTTCCTATCAGTCTTTCTTCCTACTTCTTCCCTTTCTTTATTGTTATTTTCTTCCATGTTTATGTATTCCTCCTTTGTTTTCTATCCTTTTCACCTTACCCCGTTACCTCTCCACTTATTTGGATTCTTCTCCCGCGTTCTTTCTTTCAGTCTTTATTCCCACTTCTTTCTTCTCTCTTGGTGTCCTCTTTATTTTTATCTCAATCTCCTTTCCATTTTATTTTCTCTACTTCTACCCCTAAGTCCTAGTCCCCTCTTCCTTCCTCCCTCCTCTCCCTCCATTTCATTTGGTTTTCTGTCTCGCTTTTCTTTCAGTCATTTGTTCGTCAGTTTCACTTCTCCTCCAACTCACACTTTTCTCGCAGTTCATAGGCTTTTCATCTCTACCCCTGCTCCTCCCTTCCCTCCATGTTTCCTGTCTCTCTGTCACCCGCCCCCCTCTTCCATTTCTCACTTCGTCTCCCCCCCATCTCCCTCTAGTTGTATCTGTCTCCTGCCTCTCCTTTAGCTTTTCTTCCTTTCTCCGTTTGTTTTTCATTTCTACTCCTGCCTCTCCTTTTATCTCCCTGCCCCCACACTCCTTTCTGTCGGTCTTTAAGTCCTCTCTTCCTCCCACCTTTCTTTCACTTTCTCTTCACCCATCTCCCTCTCATGTAACTGCCACATTCATTCTTTCATTTTGGATCTTCCTCTCATCTCGTCCTCTTCATCTTCTTCTCCTCTTCCGCCTGTGCATCTCTGCCTGTTGTCCTTTTTTCATTTTTTTTTCAATTATTATTTTGTTTTTTACGTCTACCCTTCTTTCACTGTTTCGTTTGTCTTATTTCTCTTCTGCTTCAGCTTGCCATTGTTTCACTCTGTCTTCCATCTTTTTTCTCCTTTTGTGCTGCCTCTTATTCTTCTTTCATGTTTTCCTTTTTTTTTTATTTTACTATTTAACCCTTTTCAATCTTTCTTCATCTTCCCACTCTCTTTTGTTGCGTTATACCTTTCTTTCATTGTCTTTCATCTCCCTTCCCTTATCTGAATCTTCCTATCCTCCCTTCAGTCTTTCTTCTGTTTTCCATACCTTTGATTGATTCTTATCCATCTGCCGTTCTTTCATTTACTTTTTATTTTATTTATTTTTGCTGCATTCTATCCTTGTTTCAATCTTTATTCTCTCACTCTTCTACCTCTCCCCACCAGCCATCTTCCTCTTCATCCCTGTCGCTTGCGTTTGTACCCTCTTTCCTCTCGTCGTTTCTGTCTTCCCTCTCCTTCCATTTCCCCCTGCCTCTCCCTTCTCCCCCCCACCCCGTCCCTCGCAGTTCATCAAGTCGTGACAACAGAAGGGGAGGCGGGTGAAGACTCCCTCGGGGCCTGTAAACTCCTCCCTTACCCTTCTCTCTCTCTCTCTCTCCACCATCCTTTTATTTCACCGCTTTCATCTCTCTCATTCCTTCTCTTCCCTCCCCGTTAGACACCTTTTGTATTCCATCTCTTCAGTCTTCCACATCCTCCTTCTCTTCTTCCTTTTCTGTATCTTGCTTTCCTTCGTTTACCCTTTTACCTCTCATGCCTTGGAACATATCTGTCTGTCCGTATATGCCTGTCAATCTGTTTCTATCTGTCTGTCCATTTTTCTGTCTGCCTGTCTATATATCTCCGTATCTACATGTCTATCTGTTTATCTATTATATATTGTCTGTTTATCTATCTGTCTATCAGTGTTCCTTTTCTCTCCTTTGCCGTCTCTATATCTGTATAAAAATCAGAATTGCAAAAAGTGAAATCAGTCAACCAAGTTAGTTGCCAAAATTCCACAAGCCAATACACGTTAAATAAAACTCATCATCGGGCCATATCCTAATGAAGAGGGAGAGATAACACAGATAACGCTGAACTCGACTCCATTATCAACTGTTTCTTTAATCCTGTTTATCGGATCCAGAACCGATGACGCGCACACTGCATTGATCTATCGGCGACGCAGCCTCCGATACGCCTAGCCCGGGGGACGATATTAGGAAGCACCTAAGTATAATAACATAAACAGCATCAGGGAATCAGGGCAGTTTTTCACAGATAAACAGATACATTAATAGATAAGTTATGATACTAAATAAAAGAAATAGATGGATAATAAGTGACATTTAGTGTCATGAAGCGGATGAAAATATTAGGAAACTTGAATAAAAAGGGAGGGGACCAGTATTGAAGTGGGGCTATCGTATATACCCCCCCTCCAATATAAATATGAATATGTATATACAGTATATACATACAGAGAGAGAGAGAGAATATTACGGTCTCTCTCTCTCTCTCTCTCTCTCTCTGTCTGTCTGTCTGTCTCTCTCTCTCTCTCTCTCTCTCTCTCTCTGTCTGTCTGTCTGTCTGTCTCTCTCTCTCTCTCTCTCTCTCTCTCTCTCTCTCTCTCTTTATATAAAAGAATCAGTGTATCCTTCGTAGTGAGAAAGCCAACGAAAACTACACTCTCTTTAACTTGGCCTAAAATTGTATACTCTCTCAACTGCCCAGTTACAGGAGTAGATTAGAATTAGAATATGGTGCTAGCCACGATTAGGTACTATGGAAAGAATGTAGAACCCCTACCTTCAACCTCTGTCTCTTCGCCGCATTGTTGCCTCATTGTCTCTATTCTGTCGCTACTTCAATGGTCACTGCTCCTCTGAACTGTCTCCTTGCATCCCTCCACCTCTACGACGGGTGCATAGCTCCCGTCTGGCAGCAAACTTTCATCCCTTTTCAGTCCAGCTCACTAATGCAAGAGTTAACCGTTACTCCCAGTCCTTCATTATGCAACGGGTCAACTCTGGAACTGTCTCCCTCTGTCTGTATTTCCTACTTCCTGTCGATATCCAGTCTTTCAAATGCAGTGTGTCCAGGCATCTCGAAATGAACGGGTCTTGAATTTGGCTCTCGTTTGTATTGTTTTTGTTTCTTTCTTGGAAGGAACTGTTTTGCGGGCTTGGCCTTTGGTTCCTTCTTCCTCGTATAAAAAAAAAAATCTAAGTTTTGCTTCGTACATCTTTTTAGTATCGACATGGATTACATGAATAACGCACAAAAATATATTAACGGAGTAGAATCAGAAATATATCGGTAAGGAAGAGGTGTTAGTAAGCTTCCTAATTGCACGCCGGTATCGCCCATAGCCGCTTAGATCCGTTTTGCACCCTAACACCTGTTTCTTGCCGATTTATTTTTGGATACAGCTTCCTAGTATCGTTTTGTACGTTATTTATGCAGGGTACGATGATACTATAATAGAATGATTTAAGTAACACAAAAGAGGTCGGCAAGGTGTAATAGGCAAAATAAATCGCTTAAGTAGAGGTGTTAGGGACATTTATGTGACGTTGTAGACTAAGGTGGTTATTATCCTTCATCTATGAATAATAATGTACACGTTTGTCCTCTACGTGTAAGTAAATCCAACAGTGAAAATGGGACAAGAGAACGAATGGACTTGTGTATTTGTACTTGAGAGTCATGAAGAATGTTATCCTTGAGAACCGGGCAATTATGGTGCTGTTTTCTTTCATTTATATTCCATTTTGCGTTTTCCTTTGAACTCTCTTTGTATTCCTTCCTACTCTCTCCAAGAATTTTTTTTTAATTTCTCCATATCTTTCCTCCCTGCCTCTCGTTATTTCTTTTCCATCATCTTACTTTCCTCCCCATCTTCCCTTCTCACCTTTCTCCTCTTATTTTCTCCGTACCTTTCTCATCTTATTACCTCCCCGGTCTTTTTTTTTTTTTCCGTATTTCTTCTTCCTCTCTCCCCCTCTTTTCCTCCACATTTTTCTCTACTATCGTTCGACCATACCTCTTTTCTTATCACCTATCCCCTTACTTCCCTGCCTGCCATGCTCATCTTTCCACCTCGTCTCTCCCGTAACCTTCCTGCCCACCTCTCCCTCCCTTCCTCCCAACTTCCCTTCCCTCCTTCCCGCTTCCCTCCGTCCCTTCCTTCCCCGCCACATCCCTCCCTCCCATCCATCCTTCCTCCCAACGTCCCACCCTCCCACTCTTCCTTTTTCCCCACTTCCCCTCCCCTCTCTATTCCTCCCTGTCTACCTCTACCCTCCCCTCCTCCCCGCTCCCCACACCCCCACCCTTACTGTATTCTTCCCATACCAAATTTTATGTACTTGGGGAGAGCGAAGGGGGGTGGGGGGTGGGAGAGGCTTTCAGGAGGGCCATTCAACGTGACTAGGAAAACAGGGAAATCTTTTGTGTCAGTATTTAGTACCAGTAATTCTGTCCATCGCCCTCTCTGTCTGTCTTTGTCTGTTTATGCATTTACAGATCTTTACCTCCTCCAGCTCAGTAGGATGGAGGTTATGCATTCACCCGTGTCAGTTTGTTTGTCTGTGCACAGAATATGTCAAAAAGTTATTGGATCATAATGAAATCTGGTGGACAGGTGAATAGTGCTTCAGGAAAGAGTTGACTGGATATTAAAGTGGATCCGAATCCGGGTTCAGGAATAAATCAGATTTTATATGCGTCGGCGAAGGTACGGGATCCCTGCAATGTATAATAGGGCAGTCTAAGACAGTAGAATTAGGTGACTGTGAATTTGTCTGGTAGGATAGAGGCAATACAGCATA
Organism: Coenobita brevimanus; assembly: GCF_032717465.1. Classification (NCBI taxonomy): domain Eukaryota; kingdom Metazoa; phylum Arthropoda; class Malacostraca; order Decapoda; family Coenobitidae; genus Coenobita; species Coenobita brevimanus. Next base: position 34,234,162 of record NC_137043.1, read on the forward strand.
TCATATATTTTATTGGTGTTAACGGAGGTATGTGCTCAGAGAGCTTTTCTTTCTTTTGTGTGTGTGTGTGTGTGTGTGTGTGTCGTATTATATGTGAGTATTTTACTCTAGATAATCCGAGCATTCTTATTCCGCTTCGGAAAATCTTGGTTCGTGAAAGAGTTGGCCCGTATGATATTAACCCATTGCAGGAATGTGGCCAGTGTTGTGAGGCGGTTTGTAGCATTGTAGCATTTCTTCCTCCCTCCCTCCCTTCCCATTTTCATCCCTATTATTCAAGATTGAGGCTAAGGAAGCTTTCTTACACCTTTTCCTAAGTGATTTATTTTGCTTATTGCACATTACTGTTCTGTGTTATATAAACACTTCTAATAGCGTCGTACCCTGCATAAATAGCCAACTAAAAGATATTAGCCACCCATATCCATAAATAAATCGCTAAGGAAGAGGTGCTAGGGAACCTCCTTACCCGACGAGAATACGGGCTATTAAATTTACCACCACATCATGCACTAACCCCCACCCCTTCGGAACAATGACTCTCTCTCTCTCTCTCTCTCTCAATGGAGTGGCAAAAGTTGTAATGGATTTGAAGTTAGGATAAAAAGGAAAATGAGGAGGAAGGAAGGAAAGGAGAGACGGAGGGAGGGAAGGAAGGAGAGAAGAAAGGAGGTATGGAAGGAGGGATAGATAGATAGACACACACACACACACACACACACACACACACACAGAAGAAGAAGAAAAGAAGAGAGAGAGGGAAGAAGGAAAGGAGGGAGAGAAGGAGGTCTGGAACGAGGAGAAGTTGGAGGAGGAGGAGGTGATAAAAGTGGAGAAAGGAGAGGAAAAAGAGGAGTGAGAGTGATGGCGAGGAGGGAAGGTAAGGAGGGATGCAAAGTTGATAATGAAGTGGAGGAAAAAGGAGAGAGAGAGAGAGAGAGCGAGAGAGAGAGAGAGAGAGGGAGAGAGATAAAAGCAAGGCGAGATAGTGTGTAGCATTTCTTCTTTCCTCCTTCCTTCCTTCCTTCCTTTCTTTATTTCTCTTCCTTCCTTTCTTCTCCTCCTGCTTCCTCTCCTGTCCTCCTCTCTTGCCACCAATCTGCCTCAAGCCCAATGATCTGCCTGTCTGTACATCTATTTGGTTTTGTGTATCTATTTGCCTATATCTATCCGTCTGTCTTTCTGTCTGTCTATTGCCTGATGCCGCATTCTGTGAGAAGTGGCCTCGGGAAATCGACCTCTAGACGTTTCTGTCCCTACTCAGTAACGACCCCTCTCGCACTCCTCGATCTCCCTATCCTTCTCCTCTCTACCTCCCCTCTCACGACTATATATAATATTGCGCGTGGTCATGCCTTAAGGGTCATTGTATAGTGTCCATTCAGTGTAATAATCGCCCTAATGAGCTCCACAGTAATGTAATCTTCTGTAGTCCCTCTTTGAACGGTGGATGAAGAGAGAGTGAGAGAGAGAGAGAGAGAGAGAGGTTCACGAAGTTACCTCTGAACTTGAGCAAACTTTCTCACCTGCGAAATTATTTGAATATTGGCCTTCCTGTCTGCCGGACGGAGGAGGGGAGGGAGGAAGGGGTGAGGGGGGAGAGGGAAGGGAGGAAGGGAAGGGAGGGAATAGGAGAGAGGGCAGGGAGGAAGGAAAAATGGGAGAGGGAGGGGAAGATAGAAAGGAAAATGGGAAAGAAAGAAAAGAGAAAGGATGGGGAGGGGAAGGAAAAGGGAGAGTGGAGGAAATGGGGGGATGAGAGGGAGAGGGAGGGAAAGAGAGAGAAAGAAAAAGGATATGGAGGGGAAGAAAAAGGGAAGGTGAAAATAATGGAGGGGGTGGAGGAAAGAGGAGGGAAGAGAGAGAGGGAGGAAAGGGAAGGGAAGGGAGAGAATGGGCTAGAGGAATGTGGGCAGGGAGTGGAATGGAGGAAGAGTTAGAGTGATGGAGGAAAGGAGAGAGGAAACAGAATAACAGCTTGAGTAGGATTTAGGGAAGAGTGAGGGGAGAAAGCAGATAGGGGATGGAACGGGGGGAGGTGAGGAAGGAAGGGAATGGAAGGGAGGGGAGGGGAAGGGAGAGTAGGGGAGGAAAGTGGGATCAGAATGGGAACAGGAGGGATGGAGAGAAGAGAAGAGGCTAGGGATGGAAGAGGACGAAGAAGGGAGGAAAGGGGATGAGAGGAGGTGAAGGGAGAGTCACAGTGAGGAAGGGAAAGGAAAGTAAGGAGAGAGGATTGGGAGGAGAGATGGAGGATAGAGGTGGTCGTGGGAGGGGGGGAGGGGGAAGGGGAAGAGACGAGGAATAGAAGGGTAGCAAAAAAAACAGGAGATTAAGGAGATAGACTGGAGGAGGAGTGGAGGGAGGTTGAGGGGGGAAAGAGAAGGGGAATGAGAGAGGAGAAGGAAAAGTTGATACAGAGAGAGAAAGAGAGAGAGGCCTTTCCCCTTCTCCTTTTACACAGGTTAATAACAGGTGATCTTATTCGATAGAGAAGAGTTCTGATATTCAAGAGGTTAATAGCTGCCAGGAGTAAAAATTCTCTCTCTCTCTCTCTCTCTCTCTGTCACCCACATGAGAGACAGCGTACCACATCCTCCCCCCCCCCAAAAAAAAAAAAGATAGCGAGTCAATCCATCAAAATACCTCTACGTAATGATACTCCCGGACACTCCACCCATATCTCACTATACCCCTTTCACTTTAACTTGGCCTAAAATTTCCCTGTGTTTATTTTCAGTGCTGACCTGTAACATTAGATTAACTCTAGAGTATGGTGCTAATTACGAGGGAGTGCTGTGAAGAGGATATAGAGAACGAAAATCTGGGTCAGGTTAGGTGAAAGAATCGTGGTCATCTCTCGAATTACATCTGCTTACGTCACCATTCATTTAACAAGCTTTTTAATTACACCTGCGCCCCGTAGCTGAGGAATGTTAGCTGATTGGGTCTGTATGTTTGTCTGTGGATCTGTAAGCATCATTTTAGAATTTGCCTGTCTGTCTATTATTAACATTATGGAATTTTTTTATTTTTTTATTTGGAGTCATGATTGAAGACCATCAGAGAAAGAAGTGTTAAAATTTACGATTAAAGGTCAAAGGTCAGGGTCCGAGGGTAAGGTCATATGTGCCCCTTTGACAAGTTAATGTGGTATCAGGCAATTAGGGTGAGGAGGATAATGACTGCTCTTTCTCTTTCACCCTATTCACCTCATCACTCATATTTCCTTTTAGTTCTGTTTATTTCACCATTCACTCGGCATTGTACATAATCATTCACTTTGCTTCCTCATTTTACTTCATCATTCAACCATTTCTCTAGTTTCATTCATCCAGTTATTCACCTCACCCACTGACTTCACACTACTTATATTGCTGACTTCATAAGACTTCTGAAGTAACGTGCTGAAGTTGCGTTAGACAGTTTGAAGGGCAGTTATTTTTATCACCACACACACACACACACACACACACACACACACACACACACACACACACACACACACACGGGGGCAGATTAAGGTTATCTCAGTTAGTTTCATTGTCGTCTCTTTGCCACAGAACCATTAATCTGTTCTTTATCATCATCATTGTAGTCGTCTTTATCACTGTTATCATATCCATCATCATCATCATTATCAACATTTCTCTCACCACCACCAGCATCGTCGTCGTCTTCATCATCTACTGACAGTCGACCATAGAGCAAGTCCTCCCCTTTGATCTAATACTTACTACTTCTTCCGGTCACGCAGTTGATCCCTCTAACTAAGTAAATCCTTGAAGCATCCCTGAAATCCCATGTAAGTTAATAAATCAATAAATAAATGAAAGCTGCATACTCACGAGAATATCAGAATTACTTTAAAATCTTAGTTCTCATTATTACTTTCTGTCTTTCCCATAAAATTTCCCCCAGGTATTTTTAATTTGTTAGGTTTTGTTTCTATGTTCCTTTATGGCTTAAATTTGGAGGGTTAGAAGGGTGGAAGGAAATGGTGTGCTATCCTTTTCTTTTACTTTTCCGAATCACCCCGTTGTTTAATGTAAGGTCTGTGTTGTCTGTGTATCAGTGTAACTCTTTAAGGCCGTGTTTTTTTTTTTTTTTTTTTATGTGTCCGACTCTGGGCATAGGCTTCACAGCCTGCTATCAAGGCCCAGCAGTCCTCCTACATACCATACACCTCTACATGTCACCACTTCGGCGCTAACACCCACCGTCCATATTGAATACATGCTAGGGCTGTCTCATGCAGGACTGGTGTATTGGTATTAGCGGGGGTATTTTTACGACATGTCGGCGGGTCTTCTGGTAGATCAGTAAAGCCTGATTTAATGAAATTCAAATCCTTAAACTGTTCCCTGCCCCAGCCGGGATTCGAACCTGGGTCCATAAGGACTGCAGGCCACCTCTCTACTGATTGAGCCACCGTGTAACTCCGTTCAGATGTCTGTTTACCAATTTCTCTCTCTCTCTCTCTCTCTCTCTCTCTCTCTCTCTCTCTCTCTCTCTCTCTCTCTCTCTCTTCAGGTTAACACTTCCTAACCCTGGTCATCCATCTATTACCCTCCCCCTCCAAAAACATAACCCCCCCTCCCATGCCCACTTTCTAATATTTACCTCCTCATGAACTAAACTTACAAGAGCTCAGTTTTGTCGAGATTAAATTTTTTCCCCTCATTCAGTTTCCCCTCCCCCATGTTTCCCCTCTGTGTGTTCACCTACTGTTATTTTATTGGGCTACTGGCAAGCATAACCGGTGTATTTAGTCTCCCCTCTCTCTCACCCTCACCCCCGTTTTCTTTACTATGCACGCCTTTCCCCTTAAACTCATTTATTCTTTTCATTCTCCCTCACTCTTTCATTTTCTCTTTCATCCTGCCTTCCTTTATTCCTTCCTTCTCTCCTGCCCTCGCCATACATTCCCTAACCTCCTACCACTTCCTTCCCTTCCCACATCCTCTCCCCTTTTCTTTCGCTCCCTCAGTTCCCCTCATTTTCCCTCCTCCACCTCTTCCCTTTCATCTTTTTGTTCCCCTCTACTTTCGTTCCTACCTATCCCTCCCTCCCCTTTTCTCTCCTTCCCTCCATATCCTCATGCCTCCTCTTTCATACCTCTTACCCTTCTTCCATTCTCTCACTTCCACCTCTGTCCAGTTCCTATCTGTCTTTCTTCCTTTCTGCCTTCCTTCACTTCCTCATTTCTCATTAACCTTTTCCTCTCTCTAACCTGCCTCTCGCTCTTCATTCCTTTTGCAGTCTCCCCTCCTTCATTCTTCCCTCCTCCTTTCCCCCTTCTCTTCCTTCAGCTTCCTCTTCTTTTTTCCCATCTCTCGTTTCCTGTCTTTCTCACCCCTTCTTATTTTCTTCCCCTTTGCTTCCACCCCCAACCTACCTCTCCTTCCATACTCTCATGTTCATGCCTCTCCCCTTCCCTTCCCCTTTTCCTCCCTCTCTTCCCCTCCCTCCCAGTCTCACCTCACTACATTCCCCTCCTTCCTTCCCCACCCCTTCCCTGCCCATCACCCCTACCCTTCTTCTCCCCCACCATTTCCCCCCTCATGCTCCTCCCCCATCCCTCTCCCCATCCACTATCCCACCCAAAACTCATTAACTCCCGGCCCACTAATCTAATCCCATAAAAGCTCACTCCTGCAAAACGCCCCGTGTTCAAACGAAAAAAAAAAAAAAAATCCAAAAAAACAAAAACAAGCAAGCAAACAAAAACAAACAAACACCCAGGCAATGGCAATCAGGGTGGGAAAAATTAGGTGTGTAATTTTTGTCTATTGTTTGCTTTTTTCGAGTTTTTTTGTGGTGTTTTTGTTGGTTTTATCTGGTGGGCAAATTGGATGTGATCAGAATGGAGGAAGAGGGAGGAGATTGTGTGTGTGAGAGAGAGAGAGAGAGAGAGAGAGAGAGAGAGAGAGAGAGAGGCTTAAGCAGGTGAGAAATGGAAAAGGACAGACCTCAATACAAAAAGAAGTAAAGGAGAGAAAATGAACGAGAGAGAGTGGAGAGAGGGAGAGAGAAGGGAAACGCGGGGAGAATGTGGAGAGGGGAGAGAAGAAGAAAACGGACAATCAGGTCTTTAGGCACTACTAATGTATTTCAGCCTCTCCTCCACAAATTACAAATCCAGTCGAGGCAGCAGAGTCAAAATTAACGAATAAATAGTAACTGAAGAACTGGGAGAAGCGATTAGCCCTGTGTAGTAGTAGTAGTAGTAGTAGTAGTAGCTGCTCTTGTTTCTTTAGCATCATCTGAAAAGTCAACCCAGTGGACTGCATACTGAAGCTGTCTTTTTTTTTTTTTTTCTGTAGACCTCTGATTGTTATGCCATACGTGGGATTATTATTATTATTATTATTATTATTATTATTATTATTTCTGCTGCTACTACTACCGCCACCCTGGCCGATTTAATTTGTTTCGAACCCTCCCGCGCTGAACGGGTAAATTAAATTCAGCGCGTCTCTCTCTCTCTCTCTCTCTCTCTCTCTCTCTCTCTCTCTCTCTCTCTCTCTCTCTCTCTCTCTCTCTCTCTCTCAAATTCGTCCTCTTTCCTGATCCCTGTCTTTCGCTTTGTCAACCCTCTTACCTTTTCATGTCTTTCTATTTTCCCTTCATTTCTGTCTGCCCGTCTCCTTGTCTGCTTTTGTCCTTCCTCTCTGTCTGTCTCCCAACATTTTTCTTTGCTTGCCTCCTTGTCTGCCTGTCCCCTTGTCTGCTTTCCCCCTTGTCTGCCTTTCTCTGCGTGGCTGCCCCTGTGTCTGCTCGTTTTTCTGATTTTCCGCCTGTCTTCCTGCCTGCCTTTTTATGTCCCTGTCTTCCTGCCTGTCTCTCTGTCTACTCTTCATTTTGCTTGCTCGTTTTCCTGCCTCACTGCCTTTCTGTCTGTCTGGCTCCTTGTCTGCCTTGCCTCTTCCTACCTACCTTCGTCCTTCCTTTCTTCCTTCTTTCTGCCTCCTGCCTGACACCTGCCTTCGTTTTGCCTGCTTTCTCCCAGCCTTCCTTCCCGCCTTCGTTCTGCCTGCTTGCTCCTAGCCTTCTTTCCTGTCTTCCTTCCGTCTGCTTCTTTCCTGCTTGCTTTCGCTTCTGCTTGTCTGTCTCCTACCTTCCTTCTTACCTGCCTCCTTCCTGCTTGTCTTTCTTCCTGCTTGCTATCTCCCTGCCGTCCTTGTGTTTGTCATCTCCTTTTCTGCCTCTGCCTTCCTGATATCTGCTTTTTCCCTGTCGATCTTCTCCCTGCTTTCCTCCTTCCTTCTGCCTCCTTGCCTTCTCCCTGCCTTCCTTCCTGCCTGCCTCTTGGCCGCCCCACTCTTCGGTGCCTCCTGTATAAATTATCCTCTAAGCTGTTCCGTCTGACCTCCCACTGTCTCACCTCTCTTGCCCTCCTTCCTTGTCCTGTCTTGCTCTTCCTTGGCCTGTCTTGCCTTGCTGTGCCTTGCTTTGCCCTGTCCTGCTCTGTCTTTTTCTTGCCTTCTCCTAATTTGACCTTTCTTTGTTTTGCCTTACTGTGACATAACCACTCTGCCCTACCCTACCCGACCTTACCCTACCTTACATTTGCCAGCCTTGCCCTGCCCTGCCCTGCCCTTCCCTTCCCTTCCCTGCCCTGCCCTACCTTACCCTGCCTTGCCTTGCCCCGTCCCTACCGTGCCCTGCCCTGCTTCACTCTGCCTTGTCCACATCTTACCTTTCCCTGTTTCAGCCCTGCCTGTCCTTGCCTCACTGATTTCTACCTTACCTTGTCCTACCTTGTCTACTTTGCCCAACCTTGAACTGCCCTACCGTACTCTATTCAGTCTTTGCCTAACCTGCCCTGCCCTGCCCTTTCCTAACTTTCCTTGCCATAGTCTGCCCTTCCTTGCCCTGTCGTACCTGACCCTTCCTTGTCCAACCACGACCTACCCTCTCTTGCCTTGCTTTTTTCTTCCCTGCCCTGCCTTGCCTTACCATACCTTGCTCTGCCCTGTCCTGCCATCCCTTGCCTTACCCTACCATGTCCTGCCATCCCTTGCCTTACCCTACCATGTCCTGCCTTACCCTGTCTGCCCTGCCTTCCCCTTCCCTGCCCTGCCGTGTGGTACTTGAGGTAAATGGTTCCGTAATTCATAACTACTCGGCCGACATTTTGCCTCCTCCGTTCAGCCTGTCCTGCTCTGCCCTTCCCATTTATGTCTTGCCCTGCCCTTCCCATTTATGTCCTGCCAGCCCTTCCCGTTTATGTCCTGCACTGCCCTTCCCATTTATGTCCTGCACTGCCCTTCCCATTTATGTCCTGCCCTGCCCTTCCCATTTATGTCCTGCCCTGCCCTTCCCATTTATGTCCTGCCCTGCCCTTCCCATTTATGTCCTGCCCTGCCCTTCCCATTTATGTCCTGCCCCGCGCTTCTTCCCCCTCCTACCCAGCCTTGCCTTTCCTTCAGTACTCTGTCCTGTCTTGCTTTGCCTGCCCTTTCGTTTATTGTCCAGCGCTGTCCTGTCCTGCATTGCCTTGCCATGCTTACTCATGCTATCCTTATTCTTCTTTCTTCTCCCCTTTTCATTTTAGCCAATGATGAGGAAACTAGGGAAAAAGACGTAAAGAAACCCGAGAGAGAGAGAGAGAGAGAGAGAGAGAGAGAGAATTGCAGTGTCTGTCTTGTTGATGTTAGGACACTTATTTTTATTACTCAGTCCTGCCCTGCCCTGCCCTGCCCTGCCCTGCCCTGCCCTGCCTTATTATGCCCATCCATTCCCTACCCTGCTCTCTACCGCTCTGATTTACTCTGCTGTATCCCACCCTCTCGTTCCCTACCATGCCCTGCCTGTTTTGTCACTCCTTACCTTGCCCTACTTAGCAAATTCCAATCTGTTATTTTCTCTCCTCCTCTCCCCTGCCTCGCTCTACCACACCCTGCCACCTTCTCCTGTCATACCCTGCTTTGCTCTTCTCCGCTGCTCCCTGTACTTCTCTATCTCGCTTGGCTCTACCTTTCCACGCCCAATTCTACTTCGTCCTCTCTTCCTGCTTTACAACCGTACCGTTCCCCATTCTGCTGACCTAGCCTGCTTTGCCCTAACCTACTCCTTGTCAGTCTCTTATATTCTGCACGTCCATGTCCTGTTACTCTATACCGTTTCTCTGTACGAGGAGGGGAAAAAAATCAGAGGATGTGAGCTTGCAAGATAAGATGCCTTTTGCACAGAATGCTGAATAAAAGACTGGAGGTGATAGTTTTCAAGGACTGGGAATATAGGTTAACTCAAGCCTTAAATACTGTAGTTGGAGAGAAGAGAGGTGAGAATGTTTACTTGATGGTTGCTGCGTGCCCTCCGGAATGAGGAAGGGATGATCTCTCCACTTATCCGTACCCCATCTCCATCCACATCACTGCCTGCTCTCTCCTCCGTCTAACCTTATCCCTTTCACTACTTTCTTTGCCCTATCCTGCCCTACTTATTCTTACACTGTCCAACCCAACATATTCTTGTCCAGACCCACCCAGACCTACTTAACGATATTCTGCCTTACTATACTAACCTTGTGTTTTATCATCTTTGCCCCCATCCTGCCCTGCCCTCCTTTACGCTTCCCTACCCAACCCTACCCTGTCCTCCTTTACGCTTCCTTACCCAACCCTACCCTGTCCAACCCTACCCTACCCTACCTTACCCTACCCCACCCAGCTTCACACAGCCGTATCCTACCCAGCCCAGCCGAACCTAACCCCGCCTAATCCTTCCCTACCCTACCCTGCTGAACTAAATCCAACCCAGCCCTACCCTACCGAATCCTACCCCACCCCACCCAACTCCCTGCCTGACTATGCCCCATAATACCGTCGTAAGGGCGGCGCCGGGGGCAGTAAAGGCAGGAATATCGACCTTCCGGCTCCCCTAAAAAAGTTGCGAGGTCTTCTATAGTGCCCCTTGGTTTTTACGTTTTCTATTTTTAGTTTTCCGTTTTCTTTATTAGTATTATTTTTGCTTGATTCGTGGGAAGTTTCGAAGTGAATTATTTTGCGATATGGATAAGAGAGAGAGAGAGAGAGAGAGAGAGAGGAATGTAGCAGATCTGAGGAAGAGGGAGTAAGGATGAATAGGAAGTGAAGCGAGAGAAGAAGAAAAAATAAATGAAAATGAATGAGTGAATGAATGAGAGAGAGAGAGAGAGAGAGAGATGAAAGGACAAATAGGAGAAAGAAAGAAGTGGAGGAGGAGGGGGGGCTGTAAGGTCTGAATTAATGAATAAATGGATGACCGAAAGAAAGAGGAGGAAGGAAGAAGGAAAATGGGAAGGGAATGAAAGGTGGAAAGTGGAAATCAAGGAAACAAGGCAATGCAAAAACGGAGACAACAGAAGGAAGGAAGGAGGCCGAGAGAGAGAGAGAGAGAGAGAATGAACCAAAGAAAAGGGGAGAGATAAAGGAGAGGGAATAAATGAAAGGAAAGGAGAATGAAGGTAAGACGCGATGGAAAAAGTGAAGGACAGAAGGAAAGTGGATGGCAGGACCTGATAAAAAAAAAAAAAAAAAAAAAAAAAGGAGGAGGAGGGAAGGAAGGTAGGTGGCAGGAGGGAGGGGGACGAGAGCTAAAGAAGAAAAAAAATAGAGGAGGAAAGAAAATTGAAGAAAGAAGGGGAAACTCTTAGGAAGAATGAAAGAATGACTAAGGAAGAACTGAAGGAACAGAGAAGAGAAGGAAAAAGAAAGAAACAAGCAAGAATCAAACGAGCGAAGGAAGGAAGGAGTGAAGGAGGAGCTCTAAGGGGTAATTGCGTATTCAGATTCCATTAACGATTAAATTATGCTAATTTTCAGGCAGGTTAAAGTGATTGTTATCTTCTACACGAGTCCCCCCCCCCCATTTTCGCTAATTTTTAATGTTTTATGTTTTTGATGCATTCTATTTTTCACATGTTTTAAAGATGTGTTGTATTGAGTACACACACACACACACACACACACACACACACACACACACACACACACACACACACACACACACACACACACACACACTACGTGTTCAAGTACACCTATTGTACACGACTGTTTAGAAGCGCACGGACACACTCCTGTGGTACGTGTTCAAGTGGGTACATACACACACACACACACACACACACACACACACACACACACACACACACACACACACACACACACACACACACACACACACACAGGTACAAACAGACACAGCACTTTTTCAGTAACACAAGCACATTAATGCAGTATGTTTCGAAGTGCACAAACACTCCTGCGTATGATGATGATGATGATGATATATAATGGTACTGATTATCTTCTTACACGTATGAATGTTGATGATGATGATGCTGATGTTGATTGTTTTGCAGTATGTGAAATCCGAGGGAGCATGACTGATCTGAAACTGACCTCTGGGGAATATGCGTCAGTCAATAGGGGCGCGCACGACGAGCGGGAGGAAGCGTCTCCAATGCAGTTGCAACATCAGCCTATGGGAATGAGCAGGCCGTGACTCCGACAGGGACGTTCCAACCACTACCCCACCAGGTTAGTAAAAATAAAGGTACATGAAAATTTCTTATGTGAGGAGGGGGGGGAAATATGGCCGAGTAATTACGCGTATGGGTTTAAAGAAGATACTACAGCCCTGCGTCCCTACAGTAGCACTTCTTTGTGACTAGCATCATATTATAGTGTTAATTATTGTTACAACTTAGGGTTCAAGATGGAGAGATATATTACAGCCCTGCATCCCTGGCGTAGCACTTCTTCGTGACTAGCATCATATTATAGTGTTAATTATTGTTACAACCTAGGGTTCAAGATGAGGAGATGGCAAATTTAGGCCAAGTTATAGTGAACATAGTTGGGAATAAGGTGTCTGCTTTCTCTCTCTCTCTCTCTCTCTCTCTCTTTTTTTTTTTTTTTACCACCTCCCCGCCTGTCAAAATATCTCTGCAGTATTTCCTGTTTTAACTGAAAACCGTTCCATCGTTAAGTAAAAATTGATACAAGCAAAAAATATTAAGCAGATTTCATATATAAAATTTTTCATGGAAGCCTGAAAAGAGTTCTTCCACGACTATGCCCCTCCCCCCCCCCAAAAAAAAAGCATACGAGTAAAAATACGAAGGGAGAAAAAAATCACCTCAAAAAGTATCACATGCAGAAATTTTCCATGAGGCCCGAGAGCCGTTCTTGCAACAGCGCGAAAAACCGAAGCATAAAAAAACGAAAATACAGTATACCCAGTTAAAAAAAGTAAATTCAGGTGTGTAAATGTTTCTTTTTGTACTGAAGTTGCTGCAAAAACTGGAACATGGTGTGTGTGTGTGTGTGTGTGTGTGTGTGTGTGTGTGTGTGTGTGTGTGTGTGTGTATCCATGTATAACGCCCCCCCTCCACTCCGCCGGTCTGTTTCTCGTGTGATGGTGGAACGGCTTAAAGTCAGTGTCCATCCAACATCATTTTTAAAGTTCCTATTCCCGCACCCACACCAGCAGACTGAGCCGAAGTGAGCCGTCCCCGCAGCACATGACACAACCTGGAAAGATTCTGTTGGAGCACTATTTTCAGACCACTTTATTTCTACCTACTGCACAGACGGTTTTCTTGAGATTATATTTTTTTATATAGGGATTGCATTTATTCACCTTTAGCTTCTTCAATACGGTGACCTCTTTATTTATTTATTTATTTTGTTAGTTCATTTTTATTTTTGTTTTTACTGAGAGCAGATTTCAATAAGGTTCGTGAGATCTCTCTTATTGGTAGGATTAATGTGTTGCCTTAAGTGTGAATGTTAACCTGGCGTGAATACTAAAACACACACACACACACACACACACACACACACACACACACGACCTGTCTCCGATAGTACGTCGTTCATTCATTCTCTCTCTCTCTCTCTCTCTCTCTCTCTCTCTCTCTCTCGTGCCTGACTCCCTTCACCCACCTTTCAAAGGGAAACTGCAAAGGATTATTGTGGAGCTCATTAGGGCGATTATTACTCTGAATGGACATTATAAGATGACCCTTATGGCATGACAGGACACAGTATGATAGTTGTGGGAAGGGAGAATGGGAAGGAGGAGAGGGAGGGATGGAGGAAAGGTAGGAGGGAGGAAGGGAAGTGAAAAGGAGTAGGAAAGATGGAAGTAAACAGGAGAAAGCATAGAAGGAGGGAAGGAGGTAAGGAAGGGAAAGAAGGAAGAAGCATTTAAAGAAAGGATGATGATGATGATGATGAGGAGGAGGAGAAGGAGGAAGGATGCAACCAAGAAGAAAGAGGAGATCATAGGTGGGGGAGACAGCAGGAAAGAAGGATGGAAGAGAGAAGAGATTAGAAAATGAAGGATCGATTAAAAGGGAGGGAGGAAGAGGGAGAAGGAAGGACAGAAAGAAGGAAGGAACGAAGGGAGGAGGGACTGAAGGAAAGGGAGAAGGAGAAGAAAGGACAGAAAGAGGGAAGGAACGAAGGGAGGAGGGACTGAAGGAAAGGGAGAAGGAGAAGGAAGGAGTGAAGAGAAGAAAGGAACCGGATCAATTCTCGAGTCGGATCGGTTCGGGTCGGGTTGGGATTTGGAGATACGAGTCTTTCCTTTTATTGTTGGAGGGATTAGGCGTGATTGAGAGAGAGAGAGAGAGAGAGAGAGGTGGGGGGAGGGAGAGAGAGTTGGGAATTTTGAAATGTGGATGAGAAATGGATAAAGAAATAGAACCTATGGATATATGTAGGATAAAGGAATGGGAGAGAGAGAGAGAGAATTAGAGGAAGAGAAAGAGAAGAAACTGATTGCCATATGAAGTCTTAAAACGAGTTAATAAAAAAGAAAAATAACAGCAGGTGCAGACTGACCTAGAGAGCTAGAGCGAGAGAGAGGCTGCTACTCAGTGTTGATCTAGACAGCGTTGAGGGTGGATGTGCGTTGTCCTCGGTCTCGCTCTCCCTCACAGACCCTTCCACGCCACGCTGTTCAACGCCTCAGGCATTTGCGTTACCCAAAATTGCGTTACTAGACGTTACCCTCCCCACCCACCCAGCCAAAGTCGCTGCGTGTCTGAGGAACTGCCCTTCATTGACGTCAGTATTGCGTTGTTGGTACGTTTTTGTTAGCGTTAAAATGTCAGAGTTGCGTTACCTGAAAAATTTGTGAAGGTTGCGTTATTTGACGTTGCTTCTCCATTTACCCATCGAACGTTATTGCGTCCGTGAAGAATTGCCATCATCTGCGTCTGGATTGCGTTGTCTGTACGTTTTTATTGCGTCAGAATCATTATGTGCGACGATGACGTTACCTGATATTTTTATTACCTGCAGTATGCGTTATTTGACGTTACCCCAAGCATCAGTGCGTCTTTGAATAACGTTTTTAATACACCTAAATGGATTAAATGTTTGTGGTACGTGAGATTTTTGTTACCTGAAGTGTGCGTTATATGACGCTTCTTCCACACCTTGCGTCAGTACGTCTCCGAGCAACTACCATCCACCGACGTCAGGAATGCGTTATTGGTATGTTTATGCGTCAGGCTGTGTTTGCGTCAGATCCGCCAACTGGAGCGTCTGTCTCTCTCACGGGAACCACTTACAGACGTCGAGGTTGCGTCATAGCTTTTCCAGTTGCGCTGAGTGCGTTATGGATGCGTATTGTGGGTATAAGTTGCGTTGACGTTCGTTGATCTTTACGTCAAGGTTTACGTTACTGATACGTTTGTGTAATAAATTTGTGTCAAAGATAGTTGCTGTGCGTCAAGGTTGGGTTATGGGTGCGTTTTGTGGATTTACTGTAGGTTGGGTTAATAAGACGGTCAGTGATCTTTACGTCAAGGTTACATTTCTCTGCTACTTTAGTGGAATTGAAAAATAAAAATAAGTTGATCTAAGTTAGGGTTGTTTGATGGTACTACTGTAGGATTTTTTTTTCTCTGACATCCCTAATCCTTTTTATCTTAGTTGATGGCCATTTGTAGTCAGATTGGAGGTTGGATTTGACTAGTAACCACGGAGATCCATGCCTACCTCTTAATTAGGGCTCGTCAGTGTATGCAATGTGTGAGAGTGGCCTAGTTCCGTCAGATAAAGACCGTTTAGCAGTACAGTGTTTTCCTTTAAGGTTGCATACAGGTGTGTTATGTGGACTTTCATTCCGGTAAGTTGTGCGTTATTGTTGTGTTTTTGTGGGCTTGATTTGCGTCATGTTTGTGTTATTTTGCGTCCAGGTTGCATTATCGTTGTGTTTTTGTGAACTTTACTTGCGTTATGTTTGCGTGATTTTGCGTCAAGGTTTGCGTTATTGTTGTTTTGTGAACTTTAATTGCGTCATGTTTGCGTTATTTGGCGTCAAGGTTTGTGTCATTTTCTCGTTTTTGTAGTTAGCCTGCGTCATGTTTGCGTGATTTTGCGTCAAGGTTTGCGTTATTGTTGTTTTGTGAACTTTAATTGCATCATGTTTTCGTTATTTGGCGTCAAGGATTGTGTCACTGTCTTCTTTTTTTCCTAGACTTAAATTACGTCATGTTTGCTTTGCTTTATCAGTGTTTTTTTTTTTGGGGGGGGGGCTTAAAATGCGTTAGGGTTGCGTTTAAGTTGTGTTTTGTAGATGTATTGCGTTTTAGGTGTTTGGTAGATAAATATTGCGTTATAGGTGTGGTTTGTGGATGTAATTTACGTCAGAATAGTTTAATAACGTCAAGGTTAGGCCATAGGTGCGTCTTGTTTATTTAAATTACGTCAGAGAGGTGTACGATTTGTAGACATGCATTGCGTTAAAATAGTATACCGTATAGAAAGATGTTAACCCCTTCACTACCATGGGATCTTAATTTTGGTCTTCTTTTTACTAGACAACATTAGTCAACCTAGAAGAATAGTATAGTGAGAGGGACTAACGTAAGCTGTATCTGATAATATTGAATACATAAATAAAATAGAAATAAAAATAGCCCCAAAGCCAAACTATAACAGTCTGGGGATAGCAAAGCCTGAAATACAGACTGGATCATCGGGTTGACGGGGCTGAGGCTGTGTTCTCTGTACTCTAGGTGTAGTAGTGTTTACCTGTGCTGTGTTTTATTGGTTTGCTCTGTTGATTGCCTCAGGTATACTTACAGGTGTGCCTTGTTGATTTGAATATTGTGTGTGGGGGGGGTTGGTGGATGGTGTGTGGGTGTGGGTGTGGATGTGGGTGGGTGGGAAGGTGGATGGGTGGGGGTTGGTGGGTGGGTAGGTGGATGGGTGGGAGTTGGTTGATAGTGGGTGGGTGGGTGGATGGGGGGTGGATGTGTGTGTGGGTGTGTGTGTGTGTGTGTGTGTGTGTGTGTGTGTGTGTGTGTGTGTGTGTGTGTGTGTGAGTAGTTTATGCACGTGAAGATTAATTTTTTCATTAGCGTTTTGGGATAATTTGTTTTTTAAGTTCATATACGTCAAAGATGAGATGTTAAATTTTTCGAGCGTATATTGCGTCAGAATTGAGGGCATAGCCTACATGTGAGAATCATGAGTTTGGTCCGAACGGTTACCTTCTAAAATCGCGTTATAATATCGTCATTAACCCTATCTCAACATGACGTCTATTTTGCTATATTTTTGCTGCCTCCAGACGATTTTATTCAGCTTTGGGGTAGACCATGAATTGAAGGATTAATTAAAGGTGTTTTTCAACCCCTCAAATAAAGAAAACCTCCTTAGCTGAGTAAAATCGTCTGGCGGTAGGAAGACGGCATAGCAGATAAAAAAAAAAAAAAGATGAATAATACATGGATAAATAAATGAATAAATAAATAAACCCTTCACTGCGAGATGGACGCCTTCATGTGGTGGCACTGATATAGCCAGGCCAGGTCGTGCAGCTTCCCGGTTATACAGACGTCCCTAAACTACTTCCCTATCCACCAAAAGAGGGATGGTGAACTGCGGGAGAGGATCAGCTTAATCCCGCAGTCCACCGAGTTCACGATTCACTTGGACTACAATTAATACTACGATTCCCACCACGTATTTTCTTCCTTACATCTTCAGACGATTTTCTTCGTCTTGGGAGAGACTTGAGGAAACTGGAGGGGGGTTAAATAGCTTCAGTAACCTCTGTAATGCTCAGGGGATTTTCCATGCTGAATATAATCGTCTGGTTAAAGCCTGATTAAATTTTTTAAAAGACGCCTCTGTAATATAATGTAAGTAAAAATCCTTCTTAATATTTTTACTCGTGCTGCCTCTAGGCGATTTTATTCCACTTAGAAACGCTTTTATGTATTGATCTGGAGGCCTTAAAATAAAATTGGTCTGGAGGACAAATATAAAACTGATCTGGAGGTCTAAAAACAAAATTGATCTGGAGGTCTAAAAACAAAATTGATCTGGAGGTCTTAAAATAAAATTGATCTGGACGTCAGAAAAATAAAATTGATCTGGAGGTAAAAAAATAAAATTGATCTGGAGGCCTAAAAATAAAATTGATCTGGAGGCCAAAAAATAAAATTGATCTGGAGGTCTTCAAATAAAACTGATCTGGAGGTAAAAAAATAAGATTGATCTGGAGGTCTAAAAATAGAATTGATCTCGAGGTCAAAAAATAAAGTTTATCTTGAGGTACGATGAAAAAAAAATTTAAGGAAAGCCAGGTATTGGTTCAGGAAGCTACTCAAGGCTATAATTCCTCCTAAGCGGAAGGAAATCGTCTGACGTAAGCAGGAACAAAGTGCAAGTGACAGGCGGGCATAGGGGGTTAATCTCTTCTGTTCGGTAGCTACTTTTTCGACTTAATCTTGCCACCTCCGGACGATTTATGTTCAGCCTAGAAAGACGTTTTACCTGAGAATAATCTAGTGCTGAAAGGATTAATGAAGGCTGTATCTAACCTCTCCAGCTCGAAAAATCTCTCCGGAGCAAAATAAAAATGACGTTGCAAGAATATATAAATAAAGAAAATAATAATAATAATAATAGTAATAAAATCCTTGAATTGAACGTATTAATGATGGCAATATTTACCCCCCCCACTTCGAAAAAGTCTCCTAAGCTGAATAAAATCGTCTTGGTATCAGTAAATATAAAGTGTCAAAAAAGCGTCATCAGTCTGAAGAGATTAATCAGTTTTATACTTAACCTCTTCAACCCCAGGACGTCAGTTTTTTCTCTCTCTCTACCTCCAGACGATTTTACTTAGTTCGGGAGAAAAATTTCGATCCACAAGGGTTAAATCTAGCCTTGGTAAACCCCTTCAGCTGTGTATGTCATGCTTGTTTTATTCCCGTTACAGCCAGACGATTTTGTGAAGATAAAGACTGCAGCCTATTAATGCGGGTGTTACTGAAGGCTGTATCAAACCCCTCCCAGTGCTGAATATATGTGTCTGTCATTTGCCGGAAAAAACAGCGAGTAGACACCATTCAGAGAGGTCATACCTCCGCAAGCGCCTGTACCAGACAACTCAGATCACCACCAAACCTTATATAAATCATCCTTGCCCCATGACCCACATATCCACGAAGTATCGCTAAAATCCGCCGTTAACTTTTTAATGTATCTTGTAGACAAAAAAAAAGAAAAAAAAATACTGAACTTGGACTAAAACTCAGATCATCACCAAAATTTAATCACCTCTTCCTTGCCCCGTGACCCTCATATCTTCAGAATTGCATTAAAATCCATCTGTAACTTTTTGAAATATCATTTGGACAAACAGACAAACGGGGGTGAATAAATAATCTCTAACTTTCGCTGGCGGAAGTAAATATAGACCAGATATGGTCGAGCTGTCGCGATTAAGTACTTCTATGTGTCTCCCTTTAGATAAAAATAGTCTCTTGGCGGCAGCGGGAAAATAAAATGGATGACGTCATAGCACTGAAGAGGCCGAGATAACGCTATAAATGCACGTTGTACACCTGTTATCGCTACCTATTACCACTTCACTCCATTGACGTAGGTTTATATTTTTTCCTTGCTGCCACCAGACGATTTTACTCAGCTTAGGATATACCTTGTGAACTGCAAAGGTTATTCTCTCCTGAGCCGAATAAAATCATCTCTCAGCGCTAGGGAAAAAAATACATCTTTGCATGGTGAGTTTTTAGATAGCGTAACAAGTGGGTTTTGTGGATTGGTTGTCAGTTGTCAGGTGTGGTGTGATGTGGTGCATTGCGAGAGGGTGGTGTGGTGTGTGGTAGATGTGGTGTATTGTGATAGGCTGGTTAGAGGTCAGAATAGCTCAGTGTTAGAGTTCGCGCTTCACGACCGTAGGGTTGGCATTTCGAGCCAGCACCAGCGTAGCGTATTTCTGGTGAGAGGTGTAGCGGTCTCTCCAAGGATCACTTCTTGCCCTGCAGAGCCATATGGTCCATTGGTCCTAGCTTGGGGGATTCACCTTCTTGTGATAGGGTGGTGTGGTGTGGGAGAGTGGTATGGTGTAGTAGGTATGGTGCGGTGTGACGTCGCAGATGTCGCTAAAGCCTACGGGATTGAAGCATCTTACATCCGAAAATCCATAGTAAGATAATGACGGGCTCCAACACTTAAAAATTAGCGTCACACCGTTAAGCCTCCTCCTTCCCCAAGAAAAAAAAATTCTGGCGGTAGCAGGAATAAAAGACAAAACACGCCATAACACTGGAAGAGCTGAGATAACACGAGTACCGCTCGCATTGTACACTTATTATCTCCACTTGAATTTACCACTTCAGCCCGACGACGTCCTCTTAACTGCTTATCGGTATTTACATCAGGTTTACGTCATCAATACATTTTGTAGACCTTTTCAGCAATTTATCACCTGAACTGCATAAAAAATTGTGAATACGTATGGACTCGTTATCCTTGTTGCGTCGTCCAAACTACATCAGAATAACGTTATTAATGCGTTTTCCGGACACCTTATTCGTTACAACGTCTAAGCAACGTTAAATACACGCATTGTAAACTTGACGTCAGCTGTGCATCATCTGAAGTATGCCGCAGTACCCCTATAAGTGATTCTAAAGACTTGTTATCCTGGTTTCTTTTAGTGAAGGACGTCAGAATAATAGTAATAATAACAATAATAATAATAATAATAATAATAACAACAAAATAATACGATAGTGAACTTGTCCTTGTTATTTGTAATACTGCTTGGATTACGTCAAGAAAACACTATTCGTACGTCATCTGGACTTGTTTTTAGTTACAACATCAAGATAACGTTGTAAGTACGCTTTGGTGGACCTGCTATCCTTGTCGCGTCATCCGAACTGCGTCTCCCGACCACCCGATGGGACACGCCGACCCCTGACGTAGGTAAGTGACGTAGATTAATGATTTATATATACCATTAGTCTGTTTATGTTTATCTTAACACTTTCACATATCCATTCTCTCTCTCTCTCTCTCTCTCTCTCTCTCTCTCTCTCTCTCTCTCTCTCTCTCGTTTAACTACCCATTTATTTTTTATTTCTATTCTTTCAATTGCTTTCTTTGTCCTTACCCATCTCTCTTTTCATTTTATTTCGGCCGTCACTTTTCATCCTTTTCACTCCATTTTTTCTTTTATCCATCCTTTATACTCCTCCTCTTCCCTCCCTCCCTTCCTCCCTCCTTCTTTATCCTGTTAAGAATTTTTGTTTTTCAAAAGACTTTTCTTTCCCCTCTTTCAGCACTTCACTCCTTTTCACATTTTTTGGTTACTTCCTCACTTGGATGAAGATTTATATATAGAACTCAGTGTATATATATATATATATGTGTGTGTGTGTGTGTGTGTGTGTGTGTGTGTGTGTCCGACTATATTTTATTTTAGTTTTTAGGTACTGTACATGCAACAATATTAAAAGCTAGATTGATGATGATTAAGATCATATTACCAGTGCCAATACTGATACTGATAACAGTATTAGTAGAAGTAGTAGCAGTAGTAATAATAATAAGAAGAAGAAGAAGGAAAAGAATCAATTTTCAGATTGTGACATTAACTGTAAAAAAAAAAAAAAGACCCGAGTAGAAAATGCTGCTGCTTCTCATAAGACCATCACAATCGCCGTACAGTATGCCTGAATAATCTTGTATGAACTCTTATTGCTCGCTCTGTTGAGTTGGAGTTTTTTTTTTTTCTTTTCGTTCCTATTCCTTAGCCTACCTACCTCAGTTTTCAGTGCGAAGTAGGTTTATGGTGCTGGTGGTGCTGGTGGCTGTGTTGGTGGTGGTGGTGGTGGTGGTGTTGGGGTTGGTGTTAGTCGTGACAATGATAATGCTCCTAAGTATGAAGACGAAGTTCATGATGGTGATGATGATGATGAACCAAGACCATCAACTTACATAGCTGACCGTAACTTCTTATTAAATACACCTTTAGTAAGAAGACGGCTATTTTTGACCTCGCAAGTCAGGATTCTGATAATTTGTTAAAAAGTGGCATGCAGGCTAAATTCCCACTTTCTGGTTTTCTCTCCTTACTGACAGTGAATTAGGTTGATTGCACAGTTATACAGCTCCTCTCTCTCTCTCTCTCTCTCTCTCTCTCTCTCTCTCTCTCTCTCTCTCTCACACACACACACACACACACACACACACACACACACACACACACACACACACACAACCCCCCTTGTTTACCACTTCCACGAACCACTTTGCCTGTCGATACGTCTATTATAATTTTTCCTAAACTGTAGCTATTGGCGTTTTATTTATCGTGTCCAGCAGCGTATTGAATCAGCGATAGAAATACGGCTATCGTGTCTGTTGTGTATTCTTTATCTGTCTATCTACCGTGTCTATTGTTTATCGTCTATTGTCTCCTCCACGAACGATACCGCTGGCTGGAATTGCATCTATTAGGGAACGTCTATTTTTCATGTTTTTTTTTATATCCTTTTAATAATTGCAAGGATGTTATTTCTTCCTTTATTTTCTCACATTTAACAAAATATAATTATAGAAGAATTACCCCCCCCCCTTTTTTTTTTTGCTACCTCTTCTTCCTTGTTTAAAATCTGTGCTTGACCCAATTCTGTTTTCCAAAGAGTCACTCACTGTTATTTGAAGTACAGCCGCCCAAAGGTGTGATGGAACTACCTGAGCGATATTTATCCATGTTTAATGATTTATTTGTTATTTTTTATGAGTAGGTAGGAATTCTTTTGAAGGTCCTTTTCTTATGCCTTCTCCCGTTCATTACCAAAACATCTGTTAAATAATATTCCTTTTACCGCCAAACATTTCATTTATCATCATCATCATCATCATCTAATCTATTATTTTTTTTTTTATAAAGGATTAAATGAGCGATATAAAAGAATATGGTACAAGGTCCCTAAAATCGTGCCTGCAGTCCGGATTTTTCACTACTCTTGGTCGTGTTTTTCCGGAAGTAAATCGTAGCGTAAGTAACGACGGTACAGGTATATTTGACGAGTGTACAGGTGTATGCATCACTTCCGCCCCCTCCCCCACACCCCCACATGTCGGAAATCTGCGGGAAATACTCGCCTCGATTTTTTCCCCCCTCGGTCTGTATCTGTCTATCTGTCTTGTCTGTCTGTCTCTGCTTGCATCTGTCTGTCTGTTTATCTATCTCTCTTCCTTTCTTTTTTCTCTATTTTTATTTTCCTGTTTATTTATTCCGTATCTCCATATCATAATTTTTCTGTTTCACTGTTTTGGGCTGTCTTCTGTTAGTAGTGTCTGTCAGTCTGTCTGTATCTGTCTATCATCTGCCTATCTGTCTGTCTGTTGATCTGTATCTAGCTCTTTGTTCAGCCTTTTTCTTTTCCTTTCCTCGTTTCTCTCTCTCTCTCTCTCTCTCTCTCTCTCTCTCTCTCTCTCTCTCTCTCTCTCTCTCTCTCTCTCTCTTTCACTTGAGGAGTATGAGTGTAGTAAATTATTCATGTGTTCCCTCATGACTGTTCCCTCGTCACCCATCTTTTTCCCAGCCACACTGGTAATATTGTGATGCCGTGTAACTCACTGCAAACCGTACTGTGTCAGTTTACTTTTTTTTTTTAATTTCTGTTTACATTACAACTATCTTTTCTCTTTGTCTAGCTATGTAGCACTCATATTTTCGGTGTCTTTCTGTCTTAACCATTATATATATATATATATATATATATATATATATATATATATATATATATATATATATATATTGGTCAGCTTATTCTCTCCCTTTCCCTTCCTTTTCCCCGAAGGTTTTATTAATTCATTCCCCTTCCTATTAATATTTTTCTCCGCGTCCCTCTTCCTCTCCCTCTCTCGTAATCCTCTCCTCGTTCACTCTCTCTCTCTCTCTCTCTCTCTCTCTCTCTCTCTCTCTCTCTCTCTCTCTCTCTCCTTCCCAGTCTTCATCCATTATTTCCTCTTTCCTCCCTTTTTCTACTTCTCTTCCTCTTTCCGCGTTGTTTCTTTCCAATTTTCTAAAAGCTCTTTACTTTTATTGCTTCCATTCTATTCACCCTCCCGCCTCGTCTCTCTCTCTCTCACTCTCTCTCTCTCTCTCTCTCTCTCTCTCTCTCTCTCTCTCTCTCTCTCTCTCTCTCTCAAGGCATAAGAGTCTTAATTGGGAACATTTCAACCCCCTCCTCCCGTCTCCCTACACCCCCTTCTGTCCCCCTCCATCTTTCCTCTCCCTTGCCCACATTCTCTCCCTTTTCCTCCCTTGCCCTTCCCCTTCCTTCCTTTTCTTCTTTTCTTCCCTTCAATCTCCTGTCTCTTTCCTCCACCTTTCCTCCGCTACCCCTCCTTTCCTGTCCCTTCCTCTTTCTCTTCTCCTTACCTTCTTTCCTCCTTCCCCTGCCCTCTCCCCTCTCTCCCCTTTCCTTTCGTTTCTTGTCCCCTTCATTCCCCTCTCCATATTTTCTCTCTCTCTCTCTCTCTCTCTCTCTCTCTCTCCTCTTCTGTCATATGCATTTCCCCCTAAAAATCTTTTCCTACCCTTTTCCCCCCTAAGTTCCTCCTTTCATTCCCCACCCCTCCTCCCTTCCTTCCTTCCCTCCTTCCTTCCTTCCTTCCCTCCTTCCTTCCTTCCTTCCCTCCTTCCTTCCTTCCTTCCTTTCTTCCTTCCTTTCTTCCTTCCTTCCTTCCATCCATCCTTCCTTCCTTCCTCTGGGTTTCCTCTGACATTCCTTTCCCTCAATCGAACCCCTTTACCTCCTATCCCTTCCCTCTCATTTCCTCCACTTCCCTCCCAGTCTCTTCCTTCCTCCCCCACCCCTGCATTCCCTCTCTCCTCCATCTCCCTCCTCGTCCCCTCCCCTCCCTTTCCCCTAGTTCCCCTCCCTTTCTTTCTCTTTCCCTCCTTTTTTGTTCATGCTCGTATCCCCTTTCCTCCTCCTCCTCCTCCTCCTCCACCTCCTCCTCCCCCCTTATTAGCAATGTAAATGAGCCTAATTAAAATAAAGACCCGCTCTTGTAAACACGTGAATCACCGACACACACACACACACACACACACACACACACACACACACACACACACACACACACACACACACACACACACACACACACACACAGCATTCCACCTCCCAAGTCTAACAGTAATTTCCCAGCATTTTCTTTTTCGGTATTTGTATGTTTTCTCTTCATTTCCCTTAGTCCTCCCTCCACTTCTGTCTTTTCTGTCCTTTCATTCTTTTCTCTCTTTTCCTTCTCTCTTTTCTCTCTTCCTCTCTAAGCTCTGACTTTTCCTCTCTCTCTCTCTCTCTCTTCCAGTCATCTTTTCCCCATCCCTCTCTTTTCTCCCCTCTTTCCTTCTCTCCCTATCTCTCCCTTCTTTCGCTTCTCTCTCCCTTATATTCCTCTCTCAGCTTCCCCTCCCTTTCTCTTTCTTTCTTTGGTCTTTCCCCTCGTGTCTTCCTCTGTTTTTTTTTTATCTTCCTCCCATCTCTCGCCTTCCTCCCTCTGCCTCCTCCCCCTTCCCCTTCTTTTGTCCAATTCTCTTGCCTAATTTTCGTTGTCCTTCTCCCTATCACTTTCTCATCTTTCAAGTCCTCTCTTCCTTATTCGTTCTTCCTTCTCCTCCTAATGCCTCCCTTCCTTCTTTTTCCCTTTTCCTTGTTTTTATTTCTTTCGCCCCTCCTTCCCTCGTCCTACTTCCTTTCCTTCCATACATCTCCCTCCTTTTCCTTCCCTTCTTTCCTTCCTTCCTCCTTTCTCCTATCTACCCACCTTTTTACCTATCATTCTTCTTTAGCTTTATTCCTCTTTCCCCCTGTCCTCTCTTCTTCTGCTTAGTCTTGCCCTCTTTTATTCTCCCTTTTCTCCTTCCTCTCCCCCCCCCTTTTTTTTTTCTCTTCCCCTTCTTTTCCTCCATCCTCTCTCCTTCCCTATCTTACTTTAATTTCTGCTTCCCATGTTCTTCCATCTTCCTTCTGCTTCTCCTCTCTCCCTTCTTTCTTCTCTCTCCCTCCTTTCTTCTCCCACCCCAACCTTTCATCTATTATAAAATAAAGACAGAGAATACAGATCATTAAAAAATTACATTACAAACGCACATACAAAATCACAAACTACTTAGTGTATTCCAAAGCTTACAAGACGCGCCGATTCCGAGTAAAGACAAAGAAGAAAATGGTAAAAGACTGAGTTTGGAAGAAAAATGCCTGGAAACTTGTGTGAAAATAGGAATTGCTTCGGAAGGGGCTACTTGTGAGTTTTAGTTGGCGAATTCCTGAACTTGTTGAGAAATATTACAGAGGCGCCCGGTGGTCTCGTGGTCTGAGGCGCCTGGTGGTCTCGTGGTCTAAGGCGCCCGGTGGTCTCGTGGTCTGAGGCGCCTGGTGGTCTCGTGGTCTAAGGCGCCCGGTGGTCTCGTGGTCTAAGGCCCCCGGTGGTCTCGTGGTCTAAGGCGCCCGGTGGTCTCGTGGTCTAAGGCGCCCGGTGGTCTCGTGGTCTAAGGCGCCTGGTGGTCTCGTGGTCTAAGGCGCCCAGTGGTCTCGTGGTCTAAGGCGCCCGGTGGTGTCGAGGTGAAGATTAGGTACACTTTCGGTCATAAATATCGATCCAGTGCCGTACGAAAAATAATGGGAAAGTGAGCAGTCATTTTTGGTACCCTGTGTTGCGATTCCAAAGACCAACAGACTTTCCAGAATATAATGTCGTAGTTTCATTTTTGTTCGGATAATAAGTGGATTGATATTATTCTTCCCGTTCATAATTTTGCGTTTTTTTTTTTTTTCGAATTTCAAAGAGGCGCTTGGATTTTTATTTTTGAGTTTTTTTTTTAGTTTTTTTTCATGTAGCGCCATTGGGGATGTCGGATAGTGACAGTCTCAAATGGTCTGGACTATGGTAGCCTAGCCCCGGACTCCTACGCGGTGCAGGAAGTACAATTTAAGTAGATTATGTATTTTATTTTCAGCTGCGAAGAAGTAAACTTTTAAAAAATCGACTTCATACAAAAAAAAAAAAAGTAAAAATCGAAGGCGAACCCAAAAAACCGAAGACTTAATAAAAATCGAAGACGTAAAAATCGAAGACGTAAAAATCGAAGACGTAAAAAATCGAAGACGTAACAATAAAAATCGAAGACGTAAAAAATATTTGGCAAAAAAATCGAAGACGTACGACAACAAAAAATTGGAAAACGTAACAAAAAAAAATCGAAAACGTAACAAAAAAAAATTGAAAACGTAACAAAAAAAAATTGAAAACGTAACAAAAAAAAAATCGAAAACGTAACCAAAAAAAAAATCGAAAACGTAACAAAAAAATTCGAAAACGCAACAAAAAATTCGAAAACGTTACAAAAAATTCGAAAAGGTAACAAAAAATTCGAGAACGTTACAAAAAATTCGAGAACGTAACAAAAAATTCGAGAACGTTACAAAAAATTACAAAAAATTCGAAAACGTTACAAAAAATTACAAAAAATTCGAGAACGTTACAAAAAATTCGGGGAAAAATCTACAAAGCCTTTGAGTCCGAAGGCTTGAATATTGTATGGATTTTTTATTTTATTTTTTTTTTTTTTTAGGCCATACCTCTACTGCCAGGATTCCATGGTCTTGAATGCTGTGTTAATTACTGTGTGGCCTATTTCACTGAGCATGATATGTTTAATTCTCCTATTTTTGTTTTTTTCTTTTTTGCGACTGTTTAATATTTCTTTTACTTTCACTCTCTCCCTTTCACTCTTTCGTTGATCGTTATTTCATTTTTTTCTTTCGTTTCTCTTGTTATGTTGGTAATAATTCTCTCTCTCTCTCTCTCTCTCTAATCCTTGCTTCTTCATAATCCCGTGGAAAAAGAAACCCTGGAGCTGAGTAGGGGCTGGGAGAGAGAGAGAGAGAGAGAGAGAGAGAGAACCGGAAACAAACAGAGTAAGGGAGAGTCAGGAATCAGATAAATTATGGGAGAGGCAGGTTGTGTAAGGGAGAGGCAGGATGGAGGTAAGGGTGAGGCAGGGTGAAGGTAAGCGTGAGGCAGAGTGGAGGTAAGAGTGAAGGTAAGCCTGTGGGCAAGGGTGAGACAGGGTGGAGGTAAGGGTGAGGCTGGGTGGAGGTAAGGGTGAGGCGGGGTGGAGGTAAGGGTGAGGAAGGGTAAGGCAAGGAACACTGCAGGATGAATGTATGGTTAAGAGGATTGGGTGGAGGGATGAAGGAAAGGAAAATGGACAAAAGAGAGAGAGAGAGACAGACAGACAGAAAGAGAGAGGGGGGGGAGGTCACACTGCCACTACTATCATTTTCTTAAGTCGAGCACCTTAAGTCAGACGATTTTATTCAGTAGATAAAATTAATCGAAGTCTCCCTTAAAAATATGTGGCGCTACGTTTTTTTTTTTTTTTTTTTTTTCATGTAGGGGATCTTGTTTCTCTCTCTCTCTCTCTCTCTCTCTCTCTCTCTCTCTCTCTCTCTCTCTCTCTCCCCAGCTGGTTAGAAAGCCGTGTGTGCCGGCTGTGAGATCCTGTCCGTTTGATCTCTGGACTTGAAATTTAATGGGTTGTTTCCTTTTGTAGAGTAAAAAGAGAGAGAGAGAGCGAGCGAGAGAGAGAGAGAGAGAGATACACAGAACCACCTAAGCCCTCAGATTTTTGCTTGGTGGTCCGGGCTTAAGATCATGAGGAAGACTTACTTTCTCATAATAGAAGCTTAAGAGCAGGAGAGAGAGAGAGAGAGAGAGAGAGAGAGGGAGAGCAACAGGTGGGGTGGACGGTGGGAAGTGACAGGTGATAAAAAAGTATGGAGCCTAGTTGGATTAACTTTATGATGATTCTGTCCATCTCTCTCTCTCTCTCTCTCTCTCTCTCTCTCTGCCTATTTCGTTGCTGCATTCCCTTTTTCTGTCTGCCTGTTTACTCCACTGTTTCTCTCTCCGTTTCTTCTCTCCAGTCTTTCTCCCTCTGCCCTTGTCTCTCATTCCTAACGTCTCTCTCGGCCTTTGTGTCTCCCTTTCTCTTTTGCTCTCCTGGGTCTCCTGTCTCTCACCTTAATCCCTTTTCTCTCTCTCCATTTCTTTCTCCTTCTATCTCCCAGTTATCATTCCTCACTAGTTTATATGGGCCAGTTATGGACTTTAATTGCCCTGTGGATCTGTTACCTATCACCAAACTATGCATATCACCAGTTAAATCTTTCCCACCAATTATAGAACAAAATATATATCTCTTGTGTTATTGCTCAGCCACCTAGTTAAAGATGACCAGAATATTTATGACCAGTTATAGCTCACTGATTATAGATCTCCAGAATATACAGATCACCAATAGAAAGAAAGATAAATTAACAGATGGATGGATGGATAGATAGATAGACAGATGGATAGACAGATAGATGCGTATCACCAGAATTTATATCTCACTAGTTTTAGCTCTCTTCCCAATTACAGGTCATCAAAATTGATCTCACCAATTTCTCATTATCACCCCAATTCCAGACCACCAGCCACCCAGCCATTACTATGCATTGTAACTTCCACAGAAATATATTGGCAGCATCCACCCTAGTACCAATATTTTTTTTTTTTTTTTTCGAATCAGGCAAGATGAAAAGGTTAATCTGTTTTTGACATGGTATGCGTTTAGCACGGTTTGTTATAGGTATAAAAATAAAGAAATAAAGACAGAAGGCAAACATGTAGGTAAAGAAATGAATAGGCAGGTAAATCTGTGCATCGAGGTGCTTAGGTGCTGTGCCTTCTAATATGCAGACAGACAGACAGACAGACAGACAGACAGGCACGCAGACATGCAGGCATACGAAAAGACAGAATAGCACGAACAGACATGCAGATAGAGAATAATACACACACACACACACACACACACACACACACACACACACACTGCCAGACGAGCATACAAGGAAATGACATCCAAAGAACCTCTCACTTATGTGATTGAAGGCGAGCACCCTAGCGAGTAATGCGCGTCTGACGAAGGCGGAAGGAGAGAGAGAGAGAGAAGGAGAGAGAGAGAGAGGGGGGGGGGGCTGTGGTGTGTGTGAGTTACTGGCAACCTTGTGCAAGTTGAGCCAGGTACCTAAGAGGAAGCTGCTGGGGAGAAGTTGGGAGCTGTGTGTGTATGATGAGCTGGAGCTTTGATTCACAGAGCTGGCTAGACTGAGAGCCTTAAAATCGTGAGCTTAAGAGCTTGGTATCGTGTAGTTCCTGCTTGATAGAGCTTGGAGCCCTTTCCTAGCACCTCTTTCATAGTGTACGTCTCTTGAGTGTACGTAGTGTTTTTCTTGAGAGTGTACGTAGTGTTTTTCTTGAGAGTGTACGTAGTGTTTTTCTTGAGAGTGTACGTAGTGTTTTTCTTGAGAGTGTACGTAGTGTTTTCTTGAGAGTGTACATAGTGTTTTCTTGAGAGTGTACGTAGTGTTTTTCTTGAGAGTGTACGTAGTGTTTTTCTTGAGAGTGTACGTAGTGTTTTTCTTGAGAGTGTATGTAGTGTTTTTCTTGAGAGTGTACGTAGTGTTTTTCTTGAGAGTGTACGTAGTGTGTTTCTGTAGTGTACGTTAATACCTTCCTGTACGTTTATCCATGTACTTATGTGTCAAAAAGTATGCAGAAAAATACTGAAGTGTAATGTGCATAATAAATATCTAAGAATAAGGGCGAGAAAAACCTCCTTGTCTCACGAGAATACGAGACTAGGATCGTATGCTCGTAGGATCGTAATCTCGTTTATTTAGGAAAACTTGTAGTTCCTCTTCCGTGCTGATTAGTTAAGAATATTCCAGTCCTCGTTATGAGTCCTTAATGACGTTCTTTTAGCTATTTAGTCCACTGTAAATTGCTCGTACATATAGATAGATAGACAGATAGATGGAAGGATTGGTGGATGGATGAACTTATACGTAGATAATTAAGTAGATAGATAAAACACTTGTACCCATGACCAGATGTTGAATATTATGCAACTTAAGAAATTCCTCCCAGTATCAGGTGTAAATTTAAGATCGTATAAACAACCTTCGATTCAGTAATACACCTCACTTATTGTATTTTCTTTACCTCACGATCCAAGGCGCAGAAGAATTGTTTATCATTTTTAGAAATATTTCAGCCACCAACACGAACCCAGGTCTTAAAACAGTTCACCTGGAGCTGTGTTGACATTGTGGGTTTGGTTTTTGGACGGGAGGCAGTTTGCCCTATTTTGGCGCGGAATTTAAACTTCTCCGAAAATTTACCTCGCTCACCGGGAACGAAATTTCCAAACTGTATTGGATTCGAGCAATATTTTTTTTTCTCTTTCTTTTCCCAGGAAGGTTAAGGTGAGGTTATGTTCGCTTAGGTTACTCTGAGGGGGTTGGGTTAGGTTAGGGTGAAGTTGGGCGACTGATTGTCAGGTTAATTTAGGTTACGTCATGGTGCTTGTTAATTTTTTATGGGTTGAATTAAGTTAGATGTGGTTTGGTTTGGTTTGGTTTGCGTTGGTCGGGTCCAGTTAGGTTAGGTTTGGTTTGGTTTTTAGATGTTAGATTTATTAGCTTTGGTTGGGTTAGGTCAGGGTACGATTCAGTGTTTGCCAGTCAAGGTTAGGTTAGGCAAGTAAGGCTATACTGTGGGGTTAGCTTAAGTTGGGTTAGATTTGCATAGGTTAGTTTGAATTAGGTTTACCTTGTTAGGATGAAGGTAGGTTTAGTCAAGTTAGGTAAATGTAGATAAGATTAATTTAGGCTGTGTTAGAGCAGATAAGATGTAGTCAAGTTATTTAAGTTAGATTGGGGTTACGTAAGGCAGTCTCAATCATCCCACACATAAAAACTCATGCGTGTGTTGTTGAAATGGCCTCCTGGTTGAAAGTATGCTAAATGTTGACTCCAAACAAGTGTACTTTTGTGAGGCGATTCGGAATGCAGTCCACCACAACGCAGAGAAAGCCAAGCCAAAGTTACCATGAAGTTGCCATGATTTTTACACTGACTTGCTTGTCGGGGAGTCGCCTAACCCCCCTCATGGTGGGGCCTAGTCTTGTATTTTCTTCCCTCATGGTCTGGCCTAGTCTTGTATTTTCTTCCCTCATGGTCTGGCCTAGTCTTGTATTTTCTTCCCTCATGGTCTGGCCTAGTCTTGTATTTTCTTCCCTCATGGTCTGGCCTAGTCTTGTATTTTCTTCCCTCATGGTCTGGCCTAGTCTTGTATTTTCTTCCCTCATGGTCAGGCCTAGTCTTGTATTTTCTTCCAACTTAAGCCAGACAATTATTTCAAATGAAGGTGAGTCACAGGAGCCCGAGTTTTGAGATGTTTACATGTATATCGTAGTCAAAAATAGGAGGACAAATTAGCATACAGGAGAGAGAGAGAGAGAGAGAGAGAGAGAGAGAGAGAGAGAGAGAGAGAGAGAGAGAGATTATTATTCCGACATGCAGTTCTCGCTGTCTGGGTCACAAAAAACGGATGCTGAGTTAAAAAGAATGACACTAGTATTAAAGTCGATGGATTCTAACCTCGCATTCCACATAATCGTCACCCTCTGTCGTCATCATCATCATCGTCATCATTTTCAACATTAAATCCTGTATTGTTTAGTATATAGATCACTAAAATCAAACTCAACAGATATCAGGCTTATAATCAGCATACTCCTGCAATATGCGCCACAGAAACGGCATTGGTTTGTGACAGAAAAATGCTCTTTATTTTTCTCACCCTCACACCTGCTAAACTTTGCCTCCTTAGTGTTATGAATTCGCTCTCTGACAGGTGTGTGTGTGTGTGTGTGTGTGTGTGTGTGTGTGTGTGTGTGTGTGTGTGTGTGTGTAGTCGTGTTTACAGTAGGGTCGTGAAATATAGAAAGGGTCATGTCAGCTCAGGAATTGTACAGTCAATAGAGGAAGTACAATTGCCCATACGTTCAGTGTAATTGGACTCTCTCTCTCTCTCTCTCTCTCTCTCTCTCTCTCTCCTCTTTCTCCTTCTCCTCCTCCTCCTCCATCTTTTTCCTTTGCTTTCTTTCTTTGTTCTTCTCGTTATTATTATTATTATTTTTATTATTATTATTATTATTAGTAGTAGTAGTAGTAGCAGTAGTAGTGGTGGTGGAAGTAATAGTAGTAGTAGTTGTAGTAACTTTGCATTTAATAGCTTTACCTTAGTCCACATATTCCCTCACGTGTATGACATTACTCAGCTGCTTTATTTACCTGTAACACCTGTTCACTTAATTAATCCGCGTACCTGATTCAGCATATCGGGTAAGACAGGTGTGAGTGAGAATGATGAGCTTTAGAGAGCTTTAAAAGATAGATGTTAATGATAATGTTTTTATTTTTATTTTTATTTTTTTTGTAGTGAAGAATAAAATGTATGTATGTGGTAGGGAGAGAGAGAGAGAGAGAGAGAGAGAGAGGAGGTTAGGAACGACGAAGGGAGAAAAATGACGGGGAGAGGAAGAAAGGAAAGAGAAAGAGGAGAGAAGGAAGAAAGGAATGAATAAAAGGAGAGAAGAGAGAGGAGGCAAGGAGGGAGGGAGGGATAGAGAGAAGCCCTAGAGAGGAAAAAATAAGGGTGTTATTTTCTTCTCCCATTACTTAATCTCTCTCTCTCTCTCTCTCTCTCTCTCTCTCTCTCTCTCTCACACACACACACACACACACACACACACACACACACACACACACACACACACACACACACACACACACACACACACACACACACACACACACCTTTTAGTTTCTTTTTCTTCCTGTTTTAATCTTTCATTATTGCCTTCCATTCTTTCTTTCCTTTGTATTCTCCTTCCTTCATTCTTTACTTCCCTCATTCTGCGCTTCCTTCTCTCCCTTCTTCCTCCCTCCCTCCCTCCCTTACTTACTGTCCTTCGTTCTCCTTCCTTCCTTCCTTCCTTCTTCCTTCTTTCCTTCCTTTCTTCTATCCTCCATCCCTTTCCTTCTTCCTCCTTTCCTTTCTTCTTAAATCCTAGAGACAGGGAGACAGGAAAGATCAATAAAGTTAGGAAAGAGAAAAAAGATGATATTGGAAACTAAGGAAGAATTAGATAAGTATGAATGCTAGATACAGTATGAAAGAAAGAAGAGAGAGAGAGAGAGAGAGAGAGAAGGGGGGGTGACAGGCGGAAGGAGAGGTATTTTTCACTTGGACAATTTTATTCGGAAATTTAAGATCAACACTTGCACGTACCCTCTTTCCTTCCTTCCCTCCTTCCTCCTTCCTTCTTCCTTCCTTCCTTCCTTCCTCCTTCCTTCTTCCTTCCTTCCTTCCTTCCTTCCTTCCTCCTTCCTTCTTTTTTGGCTTCTTTACTTCATTGGTTCCTTCTTTCAGTTATGTATTTCCTGTCTTCGTTCGTTATTTCCTTTTTTTTTTCTTTCGGTTTTATCTTCCTTCTCTCATTCCGTCCTTCTTCTTGATCATCTTGGCTCTACTTCCGTCCATCTATCCTTCATTCCTCCTTCTTTCCACCATTCGTTCGTTCTTCCGTCCTTCCTTCCTCCCTTCCATCCTTCCTTCCTTCCATCCTTCCTTCCTTCCTTCCATCCTTCCTTCCTTTCTTTCCGTCTTGTTTCCTTTCTTCTTTCCTTCCTTATTTTCCTTCTTGTTTCCTTTCTTCTTGCATTATGTTCCTTTCATTTTTGCTTCCTTCCTCCTTTTTCTATTTTTTCATTCCTCCTTATTCCTTTTTGCTGCGTTCTGCTTTCTCCTTACACTTTCTTTTTCTCTTTTCTTCTGTCTCTAATTTTCTTTAATCTTTCTGGTTCATATCTTGTTTATTCATTCGTCATCTCTCTCTCTCTCTCTCTCTCTCTCTCTCTCTCTCTCTCCCCCATAACAATACGGCAAGAACAGATGTAAAATAAACCGAATCTGACTAGGAGAGAACGAGAGAGAGAGAGAGAGAGAGAGAGAGAGAGGAGGGGGGTAAAACAAGAGTATAAAGGAAAGCAAACAACAACAACCCTATTGATCCTTGGAAGGCTGTTGTGTGTGTGTGTGTGTGTGTGTGTGTGTGTGTGTGTGAGAGAGAGAGAGAGAGAGAGAGAGAGCGGAGGGGGAGGGAGGGGGGGGTGTAACGTAGGGGAAGGAAGACAAAATAATCGAGAAACGAAGGAGCAGAGGAGGAGAAAAAAATTAACAGGAGTCGAATAGTAGGATAATAATAATAATAATAATAATAATAATAATAATAATAATAATAATAGCCTCACCTGAGTAATTTACATATTAAAAGCAGTTAATGGCAGGGTCAAATATCACACATTACATTTTAGGCTAATTACATACGATATAGCACTGTAATGGGCCGGAAAATATTGCAGGGAAATTTGATAGGAATGTTGGAAATTGGATTTAAAAAAAATTAATAAACCGTCCTAATGTTTTCTGGATTAAAACTGGATTAAATTTGTGATGCCGGTCATTTTGGGAGGTTAAGACCGTGGGATTGGGATCATCATTGAGAGAGAGAGAGAGAGAGAGGGAGAGAGAATAATTTTTACCTCCAGGATAAAATCATTTTCAAGGGTAAACTTAACTGACTCCAGGAAATGTTTGTCCGAGTAATTTTTTTCACCCCTTTCGAACGAGTTTTTTTTTTTCTTTTACACTGGTAGGAATATGTCTTCAGTATACGTCGTGTGTGTGTGTGTGTGTGTGTGTGTGTGTGTGTGTGTGTGTGTGTGTGTGTGTGTGTTTTATTGCAGGTGCGTGATTTCATAGTTGTGTTTTGCTTTATGGGTAGAAATGGGATAGATGGATAGATAGATAGATGGATAGATAGGTTGGTAGGAAAATAGATGATGAATGGATATATAGACAGATTGAACGATAAATAGATAGATGATGAATAGATAGATAGGTAGATGATTAATGGATGGACAGACACATAGAAAGATAGACACATTGATCAAGCAGTGATAGATGGACAGATAGCCTAAATAAACAGCAAACTGTATCCCTGACAGCTAAAATTAATCACATGGAGCTACGTTATTTATCTTACGTGTATTTTTAAGCACAAAACACCAGAACTGAACGCCGTGCCCCAAATGAGGTCGCACTAATGAACGGTGTAATGCGAGAATTCAAATGAGCTTGTAATGAAATCGATTTGCATTAGGACCTCTTTTATGTCTTTTTTTTTATTGCCTCTCTGTCTGTCTGTCTGTCGTATCTAGCTGTATCTGTCTGTAGCCTATCTGTCTATCATTTACGGTCTGCTGGAAATTGTTAATGCTTTGGCTGCAGCGACTTGTTATTTGCGTAATTAATCAGACCATTGAAATCTGACGTAAATTACAGTATTCTCAATTTTATACTCTCTTTATTCTAACTGAGCGCGAATTTTCTTTCATTTGTAGCCAATTTCATGTAGCTCAGTGGCAGAACAAGACAGCACTACGATTCCATATCCTTTCCACAGAACTTCTTCGTGACTAGCGCCATATTCTAGGGTTAATCTTCATAGCTCAGCATTCAGGACGAAGAGATGGCAATTTTAGGCCAAGGTAGAGTGAAAAGAGTAAAGCCATGTTCTGGTGTTACTCCTTTATCCTAGGTCAGTGTTCAAGATGGAGAAATGGCAGTTTAAGACAGAGTGGAAAGAGTAATGCGATATTCTAGTGTTAATCTTTATCGCTCAGCATTCTAGGTGGAGAGATGGCAATTTTAGACCAAGTTGGAGTGAAAAGAGTAAGGCGATATTCTAGTGTTAATCCTAAATTCAAGATGGAGAGGTGGCAGTTTTAGGCCGAGTTGGAGTGAAAAGAGTAAGACGATATTCTAGTGTTAATCCTTATAGCTCAGAATTCAAGGTGGAGAGATGGCAGTTTTAGGCCAAGTTAAAGTGAAAGGAGGAGCCACACTCAGCTAGATGTTCAAAGTCTCTCTATTTACATTCATGCCGTGGACTTGCTCGTTGAGGTGTGCTGCTGCGTATCAACAGTCGCGATATAACACAGAAAGATCAGACACAACACGCCTGGGTAAAATGTGTGTGTGTGTGTGTGTGTGTGTGTGTGTGTGTGTGTGTGTGAGAGAGAGAGAGAGAGAGAGAGAGAGAGAGAGAGTGTGTGTGTTGGTGTTAGACGCAGGTGTGCCAGTGAGAATTCCAGCAATGTGTCCCTCAGGCGGTCCTCTGCCCTAGGGATGTGACCTGGGTTGTCCTCGTCTGGTCTAATGTGTCCTGTAGTTTGCCGTGCGCTGTATCCTGGGGTGTGAATGTGTCCTGGTATCTCAATGTGTCCTACAAGTGTGAATGTGTCCTGGGATGTCAGTGTGTCCTACAAGTGTGAATGTGTCCTGGGATGTCAGTGTGTCCTACAAGTGTGTGTGTGTCCTGGGATGTCAGTGTGTCCTACAAGTGTGTGTGTGTCCTGGGATGTCAGTGTGTCCTACAAGTGTGTGTGTGTCCTGGGATGTCAGTGTGTCCTACAAGTGTGTGTGTGTCCTGGGATGTCAGTGTGTCCTGCAAGTGTGAGTGTGTCCTGGGATGTTAGTGTGTCCTACAAGTGTGAGTGTGTCCTGGGATGTTAGTGTGTCCTGCAAGTGTGAGTGTGTCCTGGAATGTGACCTAGGTTGTCCTCCTCTCCTATAGTTAATCCTGAGGTGTATGTCTTCTGAGCTATCTTGTGAATATGTCCTGGGGATTTGACCTACACTGCCCTGCGCTCCTGTGTGTCCTGCATGAGGGTGTAGGGCATGGGAGGCAGTGGCACTACAGGGGTCAGCTCCTCTAAATGCTCCTCTGACAGCAACATAAATACAAAACACGTCACCGTTCTCAAGGGGCAGAGGAACAATGACGCTTATTATTATTATTATTATTATTATTATTATTATTATTATTATTACCTCTGGAGACGCCAGATAGCGAGGGGGTTAACGCATCTTCCTTTGCCTCTCATCCCATAGCTACAGAAGATCGTCTGAGGTGAGGGATGGGGGGTCATTGACTTAAGGGGCGAACATGAGATGCGGAAGTTGTTGTCCTCCTTTGATGATATGAGTCTCTCTCTCTCTCTCTCTCTCTCTCTCTCTCTCTCTCTCTCTCTCTCTCTCTCTCTCTCTCACTGGGTATCCATCTAGTGTTAGAGGGTGCATACACTTTGCTACGAGAGGTCTGTTCTGAGCTGAATAAAATAACCTAAAGGGAGCATGACTAAAGCAGATAAGAAACAAGCCTTTTTCAAAGACGTATATATCCCGACCATGTAACAAAGAATATATGGATATGCAATAATAAGTATGACAATTTCACAGATAGGGACATAAACTAGGACTAATACACTAATGGTGGGGATAATTATAAACTCTTAGGAATCGGTCCGCCAAGTTTCATTTTCAGATTACTTTTACAGGCCGGATTAAAATCTCCAGTATCCACAATCAACTTATCAAGACAGATTTTTCCATATGTGGTCATAGCTCGTAAAGTACAGACAATATGACAATTTTACATATTTACATGTGGTGGATTCGTTGGGGTTGGTGCCATTGTCTAAGGTGTCCATTGTTTTGTGTTAATCTTGCTAGTCCCAGACGATTTTATTCAGCTTAGTGATTTTTTTTTTTCCTAGCGATATGATTGAGTATTCCGCAGTCTTAAAGCAATATCACCCATTCAGTAAGTGTCTAGTAAATACATTAGATATGATAAGCTGAGGGGCTGAACATGCCATATGGTAAAACAGTTTCATGCAAAAAATATCGCCTAACGCACAAATCATTCCCCAGCTTAACTAGGCCCAGGGTTTTTCTGCATTGGCTGTGGTACTTAACTTCACTTTCTTTTAATATAAGTTTTTAACCCCCCTGTTAATAGAAGTTTTTAACCCCTTTACTATGAGACTTTTCCCCCCAAGAACAAAATACATATTCAGAGCAGTTTAATGGAGCCTGTTATTTATCCCTTTATTTCCAGAATCACTACTAGCAAGACTATAGTAAAGAAAAAATAGGTCCTTTCATAATCAAATGTTGAGCATAAATAACCCATCAATATTTCTACGCGCAACAGATGGCTAACATGCCTTCAGAAGCGTATTATTCCTGCTGCGATACTAAAGCAATTTCACATGCCCAAACCCCCGCTAAATGCATGAATTAT
Organism: Coenobita brevimanus; assembly: GCF_032717465.1. Lineage (NCBI taxonomy): Eukaryota > Metazoa > Arthropoda > Malacostraca > Decapoda > Coenobitidae > Coenobita > Coenobita brevimanus. The sequence goes on from NC_137043.1 coordinate 34,272,634, forward strand.
TAGCAAGCATAATTAGGGCGAAGTTGTTTTTTATGCAGCAGCAGGGAGGCGAGGTTGCGCAGCCGTGCCAAAATTAGGAAACGCATCATTCTCAGCATACCACACCGAATTTCTGCACTCCGGGCCTTGGGGTGGCGGCGGGGTGAGTAGGGTGCAGGGGAGGGGGTATTGGGGTAGGGTTAAGGGGAGTACGTATTGGGATGGGGGTAATGGGAAGGGGGTATTTAGGTGGTGTGTGAGAGATTGGAAGGGTCTGGAGTTGGCAAGGTTAAGGGTTGATAGGGAGTGAATGAGGGTTGACAAGGGGTGGAAGGGTATGGAATGAGTTGGCAGGGGAGCTAGAAAGTGGGGGTTGACAGGGGTGAGGGGGTTGGTTGGAGGTGCAAGGAGTGGAAGAGTTGTGCAGATGTGTAAGAAGAGTGAAGGGGGTTGACAGGGGGAAATTGTAGAAAAGAGAGAGAGAGAGAGAGAGAGAGAGAGCTGGATGAGGAAGGAGATAAAAGGGGAAGAGAAGAGGATTGAGAGGGAGAAGAAAAGCAAGTGTGGAGAAACAGCGGAGAGAGAGAGGGAGAGAAAACTAACTAACAAAGGAAACGAGGGAATGTGGGAAGGAAATGAACGGAGAGAGAGAGAGAGAGAGAGAGAGAGAGAGAGAGAGAGAGAGGCGAAGATGGGATTGCAGTAACCGTGTGAAGGTTATTAGCAGCTGGGAGAAAAACAGAGAGAGAGAGAGTGACAAGCATACGTAATTTAGAAATAGAGGTACGTAGTTTGATTGAGATAAATAAATAGATAATTTAATAGATAGATTTATAGAGAAAGAAATCGTTTGTTGCTGAAAAGGTTGGACAGCAGTGAAAAATGGACAGAGAGAGAGAGAGAGAGAGCAGTATTAAATGAAGGGGCAACGGTCAGAGGATTCAATAGGTCAGGCAGCCAGTCAGTCCGTTTGACAGTCAATTATAAAGAAATAACTAGTATCCAGCGGTAGGCAGGTGAGGCAGGGACAGGGTGAGGCAGGTGCAGAGTGAAGCAGAGTGAGATAGAGGCAGTGGGAGGTAGGGACATGGTGAGGGTTTGGCAGGGGAAGGGTTAGGCAGAGGCAGAGTGAGGCAGATGCAGATGTGGCAGGGTGAGGGTGAGGCAGAGTTAGGGCGAGACAAGTTGGGGTGAGGTAGAGACAGGGTGAGACAAGGCAGGGTGAGGTTGGGAGGGTGAGACAGGCGGAGGGTCAGGTAAGGAAGGAAATTAGGAAGAGGTGATGAAGGGAGCAGCAGGGTGAGATAACGGCAGGGTGATGCCGGGCAGATATGACATATAGGGTGAGGCACAGCAAAGGAGTGAGACAGGGTGAGCCTAGGAAGTTATGTTCTCGGCTAGGTTTGTCTGTTTGCCCCTATGTCTGTTAGCGACATTATATATATATATATATATATATATATATATCGTGTGGAATTGCACTAAATTTTGAGTAATGATCGACGTCCATCATAGGAACAAGTTCACTGATATTTGAATGAAAAAGGTCAAGGTTGAAGGTCAGGATGGTGTTGCCTTGGAGGTATGGCTTTCTGAGTTCCGCGTTATCAGTTTTTCGTTGTTTCTTGTAGGCAGAAGCAAGGGAAGAAAATATCTGAATAGGATGCCTTGGGAAAATTAAGGATTTGAAGAAATTAAAGGGAGAGGAACAGGGGTTTAGCAGAATAAGAAGAGGATGTGACAGGGGTGGATAGGTACGGCAGGGGATGAATGAGGCAGGGTAAGATTAAGGAGGGGTATAAGCCAGTCTGGCAGGGGTGTATGGGAAGGCAGGGGTGCAGCAGGGGATAGCAGAGGATGGATGAGGCAGGGTAAAGCGAAGGCAGGGATGTGACAGGGAAATTAGCGGGATAGATAGGGACGGCAGGGATGACAGGCAGGGTAAGAGGAAGGAGGGGGATAGGGAAAGTTAGCAGGGGTGTGACAGGGGAGGCAGAGGATGGAGGCGGAGAGGAAACAGACGTGGAGAGCAGGGGACGATAATTGTGAAAGTCAACATTTACGATTCAGTGCAGTATGTAAATGTGCGTGTGGGTGTGGGCGTGTGTTTGTATAATTGTGTGTGTGTGTGTGTGTGTGTGTGTGTGTGTGTGTGTGTGTGTGTGTGTGTGTGTGTGTGTGTGCCAAAATCTGTACAACATCGTTAACACATGGATGGCTGGTTCGCTGCAATCCCCAATATTGAGTTTTGCAGCATTTTATGTTCCAAAAAATAAATATAAACAACCGTAAAAGAAAAAAAATTAGAAATATTGTAAAATGAACCATATATGTTGCGTTTTAACTCCTTCAGTGCTGAGAGAGAGAGAGAGAGAGAGAGAGAGAGAGAGAGAGAGAGAGAGAGAGTTAAACACAGGATATTGGTTCTTTGTCACTCATTTCTGCTTAGCGGGAAGGAAGGAGGGGGGGAGGGGGAAAGGAGGAGGAGGAGGGAAGAGGAGGGGGAGAGGAAAAGGGAGCAGGAGGGGGAGGGGAGAAGGAGAATGGGAGAGGAGGAGGGGAGGGGAGAGAAGGGGAGGGAGGAAGGGCGGATGTGAAGAGGAAGAGAATAATTAACCCATTCACAACAATGACGTGTTTTTCATTCTGTTCTTGTCATTTATTTTTAAAGACGCATCTTTTGTCATTCATTTCCTTCATCAGGCATCTAATACATCACGTAGACAATAATAATAATAATAATAATATTATTATTATTATTGTTATTAAATTAAAAGTGGTATGTGGGTGAACGATATGGCCTGCAGAACTTTGTTTACTGTATTCATATTCGTGTTTGTCCTTCGCTCCACACGCAGTCTCACGAAAGAGCGGAATATTTGAGTTTTTCGTTCGTACTGGATGCGTCTCTCTCTCTCTCTCTCTCTCTCTCTCTCTCTCTCTCTCTCTCTCTCTGCTGCATTGAATATTAACCATATTGCAGCAGTGTAAAGCCACATTTATTCCTTTATTAGTTTATTGTGATTATTATTAGTAGTATTATTATTAGTATTAGTATTATAAATATTATTATTATTATTATTATTATTATTATTATTATTATTATTATTATTTCTGTGCTGCAGTTTCTCCAGAAAGAGGAGGACGAAGAAGACTTTGCATTTCGCGTATCGACAACACGACCATCACTAAAGCAAACATTTAATATTTATCGAGTCCCAGTTTTCCCTTCATCAAGCCTCACAGTACCGTAGTCATGTTACAGCCAGGTCCCTCTTTTGTGTGTGTGTGTGTGTGTGTGTGGCTCACCATGCATTAGACAGGTTGCAGAAAAATACACTCAAGCTGGTATCCTCGTCAGTTAAGGATGTTCCCTAACACCCGTACCTAAGCGATTTGCGCTGCTGATTACACCTTGCTGTCCTCTCCTGTGTTACTTAAATCATTCTAATATCACCGTACTCTGCATTAATGACGTACAAAACGATATTAACTATCCATGTCCAAACTAAATCGCTAAGGAAGAGGTGTTAGGGAGCTTCCTCAACCGACGAGACTCTTTAGTAAAATATTTCACGTATGTCATCCTCAAACTCACAATGAAAAAAAAAAAATGGTTATTATTTTTCTTTTGCAGTATGGTGTGTGAGAGGGAGAGAGATGGAGAGAGAGGAAGTGAGAGAGTGAGAAATATTTTAAATCAACCCTGGGTAACTTCGACACCATTGCGAAACCTGTAAGTGGTCTGTTTATCTGTCTGTTTGTCTCTGTTTGTATCTGTTTTATCTTTTTGTTTATCAGTGCCTTGCTTGTCTGTTTGTGTTTGTTTATATTCTGATTCATCTTTGTGTCTGTTTTCTTTTGTATGTTAATCTCTTGTTTATTTTCCGGTTTTTCTGTTTTATCTGTATTTATCATTCTGTTTTATCTATTTCATATATGTCTTCTGTTCATGTGTGTATTTTTCTTTGTTTATTTGTTTATTTTCTTGTTTATCTGTGTACCTGTATTTATCTCCCTGTTGTGTGTTTGTTTGTTTATCTTATTTATCTATGTTCACCTATAAGTGCATTTTATCACTTTGTCTGTCTGTCTGTTTATATGTGTCAAATTCCTGGCACTTTATCTTCAATCCTACCCTGTAGCAAGAGATTATTATTAGAATATTGTACTAGTCACGAAGAAGTTCTCTGGAGATGATGTAGAGCTGTACTGTATTGCCTTGTTCTGCCACTGAGCTACGAGAAATAAGCAGCAAAAGGACTAACAACTCAGCCAAGTTAAGGTGAGTGGGCTGTTGTTTTGGTTCAGCGGAAGATGTAAAGAAATATTATCATTGTGAGTGTTGAAGGTTGAGTGAATGTTTGATTTGAGTGAATATACTATCCTACCTTTTATTTAGGAGTGTTTAGTGTTGGGTGACCGTGATACAGATTTAAGTGGATTTTAAGGGAGCGGTATAGATGTTAAGTGGATTTTAAAAGAGCGATATAGATGTTAAGTGGATTTTAGGATACTGATATAGATGTTAATTGGATTTTAAGAGACAGTGGTATAGATGTTAAGTGGATTTTAAGAGACAGCAGTGTAGATGTTAAGTGGATTTTAAGAGAGTGATATAGATGTTAAGTGGATTTTAAGAGACAGCAATATAGATGTTGTGGATTTAAGAGAGTGACATAGATGTTAAGTGGATTTTAAAGAGACAGCGATATAGATGTTAAGTGGATTTTAAGAGACAGCGATATAGATGTTAAGTGGATTTTAAGAGAGTGATATAGATGTTATAGATGTTTGTCAGTGTTAAGTGAGTGAGATATAGACGAGTAAACCGTAGTGTCAGTGATATAGTGAGTGAGTGAGGAAGATATATGTAAATTTTTAGTGATTTCAAAGTTAGAGATATAGAGTGGAGGGAATATACTGCTGCAGCGTTGTTTTGCGAGTGTTGGGTGCGTAGCGTGTTGCAACTTCAGGGCGCCAAACGCACTTTTCACACGCACTCTTCTTCCAACTTGCCTCTCTAACTTGTGGCGGACGCTTTGTTTGACCAGACCCGTGTTTTAGTTGTGTGTGTGTGTGTGTGTGTGTGTGTGTGTGTGTGTGTGTGTGTGTGTGTGTGTATGGGCTCCTTCTCTGTGCGTTTTGGACCTTGTGTGATTGTTTCGACCTGTTATGTGTTTGTTTTCCGTCTTTTAGTTGTTTTTTTTTAAATAGTTTTCGTATTCCTATCCATTCCTGTTTGTCTTGCCTTTCTTTTTTTTTTTTTTAGCCCTTTTACTGAGCTGGGTGTTTTAGGTGTCGAGTTGTGTGTGTTTGTTTTGGTTCTCTATTTGGTTATTGTTTCAGCCTTGTCTTGTTATTGTTTTACCTTCAACTGTCTTTCTTTCAACAGTAGCGGTGTTTGCTGTGTTTCGTCTGTCTGTTACGTGCTATAGTCTGTTAAGCCCTGTGTTTTGTGTGTGACGCTGTGTGGCTTTTGTTTCGCCCCGTGTGTGTGTGTGTGTGTGTGTGTGTGTGTGTGTGTGTGTGTGTGTGTGTGTGTGTGTGTGTGTGTGTGTGTGTGTGTGTGTGCATGTATGTTTTTACTCTTTTTTTCAGTTTTAGTCTCCTTTTGTCCGCATTAATCTGTCTCTTGAATGGGGGTTTTATTTGTGCGACTGTGTGTGTTTGTTTTGTGTTTTACTGTAACTGTTTGTATTTTGACTGTATTGTATTTTAATTTTAATTCGTTTTTTCAGTTGTTTGGGAGAGAGAGAGAAGGGGGGGGGGCTTGTGTTCGTTCTTCACGTACCCTAACCCCACACCCACACCCACTTAATCCCCCACCCACCACCATCCCCCCTTCTGGGCGGGGAGAGGGAGGTTAGGAAGAGGGGACAGGCAGGTGGAAGAAGGAGGGGGTAGATGGTAGGGGGTGTTAGGTGGGGGAGGGATAGGGGGAAGGGGTAGGGGTGCTGTTTTGAGGGGGAGGGGGTCTGCTCTGCTCTGCTCTGCTGCCCAACTTTCCTCCACCAGGATAATGAAGAACGATTTATCTCACTCTCTTACTTTCTCACTCACTCACTCGCTCTCTTTCGTCCTTCCTCATTCATTCTTTTTCGCCCTTCCTCACGCGGTTTAGTTTCTCTCTCTCTCTCTCTCTCTCTCTCTCTCTCTCTCTCTCTCTCTCTCTCTCTCACACACACACACACACACACACACACACACACACACACACACACACACACACACACACACACACACACACACACACACACACACACACACACACACACACACACACACACACACACCATTTCGCCTTCTCTCTCTCACTTTTCTCTCTCCCTCCTAACGCTTGCCTACCCTCTTTGTCTCTCCTCCATCCAATTATTTTCCAGACTATTCATTATTTTTCCATACTGCTCGTTATCTGTCTATCTGTTTATCTATCTATCTTTATATCTACCTCTGTCTGTGTTTATCCGGGTTTATGTTTTATTTCTTGCTGTCCTTCTGATAACTCTTCCTTGTCTGTCTGTCCCTCTTTCTGTATCTGTGTGGATGTATGTATGTATCTGTCTCTTTATCTGTCTGTCTGTCTATCTGTCCCTGTCTATTTAGTTGAGTGTGTGTGTGTATGTGTGAGTCTATATCAGTACTAGTATCTCTCATCTGTCTATCTGTTATCTGTCTAGTTATCTATCCATCTTTCTATCTGTCTGTCTCTCTAAATATCTCTCACTCTTTCTATATATATATATATGTCTGTCTACACACCTTCTTATATTTTGCATTTTCCCTACATAACATTTCCATCAATCCATCTGAATTTATATGGATTTTGTTTTTTCATGTTCTTTCCTATACTTCGCTACCCCATTCCATTTTCTGTCGCCACCCATGTGCCTATTATCTATCTCTCCATCTATCAATATGTCTGTCTATCTAACTGTCTATCTATCTGTCTGTTTGTTCCATTGTCTTTTATCCTTTGTGTCTACCTACCGTGAAAAATTCTCTAGTAATGAGGTCAGTTTTATCATTCACTTATTCATCTAAAATTGTACATAATTCACAGTGCCCAGTAAGCTGTCCATCTATTCATCTGTCTGTCTCTGTCTATCTGTCCACCAGTTTGTGTCTGTCTGTCTATCTGTGTCTGCCAGTTTGTTTGTCTGTCGGTCAATCTATCTGTCTACCTATCTGTCTATCTCACTCTATATTCGTTTATCTCTGTCTGTCTATATATCAGTATCTGTCTCTGTCTATTTATCTATCTTTCCATGTCTGTCTGTCTGTCTGTCTGGTGTCCCTGATGCCCCCCACACCGTCTCGAAGCGGCTGTGAAAACACTTACCCAGAGAGAGAGAGAGAGAGAGAGAGAGAGAGAGAGAGAGAGAGAGAGAGAGAGGAAGACGATTGTGTGTGTTTGTGAGAGAGAGAGAGAGAGGGGGGGGGCGATGTGCGAGAGAATAATGGGAGTAAAAGATTAAGGGAGAGAGAAAAACAGAGGGATTATGGAGGAGCAGAGGTGAAAGAGAGAGAGAGAGAGAGAGAGAGATAATGGGGTTAAAAGAATAAGGGAGAGAAAAACAGAGGGATTAGGGAAGACCAGAGGTGGGAGGAGATTAGAGAGGGAGAGAGAGAGAAAGAGAGAATTTTGTGTGTGTGTGTGTGTGTGTGTGTGTGTGTGTGTGTGTGTGTGTGTGTGTGTGTGTGTGTGTTCTACAGTTACACAGACCCTAAAATCCTTACTGGGTGATTAGTTTTCAGTATTAACAGAGAAAAACACCAACTTTCCTTTAAAAAAAAAAATCTCTACTAATCCTCCTTCCTGTTTTATCCATCCTTTCAGACGATTTTATTCAGCTTAGGAGACGCTTTTCAAACTGGAGATTTTTTTTAATATAACCTTCATTAACCCTTTCAGTACGAAGCTGTCTGGAGGTAGCGAGAATGAAATGCAGGCTAAGTCGGCGCAGTGAATGTGTTAAGAATAATTGGGATGTAAAGCAAAAGGCTCTCTCTCTCTCTCTCTCTCTCTCTCTCTCTCTCTCTCTCTCTCTCTCTCTCTCTCTCTCACACACACACACACACACACACACACACACACACACACAAACTATGGTAATCAGCCGTACAGGAAAACAGGGAGAAGCATCACTGTATAAAATCTACGCTCTTACCTCCTACGTCATTAATTCTCCCAAGCCCAAGGACGTCTTTTTCTACTCTTATTCTTAATTTTAGGAGACGATTATAATTATTTTAAGAAGGATGATAAGAAGTGTGGGAAAGAGGAGGTCGGAGTTAGGGAGGGATGGGAGAGAGGAAGGAAGAATGGAGGGAGGGGAGAGAGAGGAGAAGGAAGGGGGTAGGGGAGCGAGGTGGGAAGGAAGGGGAGGGAGGGAGGGAACGGTGGGGGAAGGAAGGGAGGGAAGAGAGAGGGGGGGGGAGAAGGAAGAAATTTGAGGTTTCCCAGACTTGATAAAGGCAGAACAGAAACAATAGAGGTCAGTCGTCATTGTCTTTCCTCTCCCTCCCTCCCTCCCTCCCTCCCACTCTCCCTCCCTCCCTTCCCCGTTTCTTGTCTCTCTCTCCCTGCTTTGATCTTCACCTTCATCCCTTCAGACCTATTTTGCCTCTCTCCTCCTATTTCTTCTCCTCATCTCTCCTTGCCTTTTGCTTCCCCTCTTCCTATCTTCTTACTCATCTTTCCCCCCCCACCCTCCTCGTCTTTTTCACCTCATTCCCGTCGCCTCTCCCTCCTCCCTCTCATCTCTTCTCCCTCTTCTTCCATCTCATTCCCTCTTCTTTCACTTCCCCTCCTACCCCTCTCTGCTCCTATTCTCCCTCCCCTACTTTCCCCTTCTCCTTTCCTCCTCTTCTTCCATCCCTGTTCTTCCCAGCTGTTTCTCCTTCTCCTCTCGTCTTCCTCCTCCCCCTCTCCATTCTCCTCTTCCCCTACCGTCACCGTTCCTTCTCTCTGCTTTCATTCTCCCCTCTTTCTCTCTCCGCACTCCCCTTCCCCCCCCCTTTTTGTCCTCTCCCCTTTTCTCCTCTTTCCATCCCTCTCTCCTCTGTCTTATTCTCTCTTCCATTCTCTTCTGTCCTCTCTCTCTCTCTCTCTCTCTCTCTCTCTCTCTCTCTCTCTCTCTCTCTCTCTCTCTCTCTCTCTCTCTCCCCCCTCCTTTTTCTTTTCCCCTCTCCCCTTCTCCTCCCTTTCCAGATTCGCAGATTATCATTTCAGTCATTTTCTTCTTTCTTCAACTTCCCAGTTCCTTCCTCTCTTCTCTTTTCCCCTCCTCCCATCCCTCCTTCCCCCCCCCCTCTCTCTCTCTCTCTCTCTCTCTCTCTCTCTCTCTCTCTCTCTCATTTTGCTGTTTATCTATTTTTTTTTCTCCCATTTAAGCACAATACCTAATATTTTATCTTCTGTTCTCTTCTTCCTCTCCTCCCCTCCATCTCCTTCCCATCTTCTCCCTTCCTTTTCCCCCCTCCCCATCCCTTCCCCCTCCCCTCTCCTTCCCTTCCCTTCCCCCCTCCCCCTCCCATTCCCACACCTCGACCATTTTTCCCACACTCTATTTGCATATTCTGTGTATTTGTTTATGTTTATTACCGGAGCTTATTGTGTCGGGGGAGGGAGGGAGGGAGAGGTAGGGGAGGGAGGGAGGGAAGGAAGGAGGGTGGAAGGAAGAAGAGTAAGAGGGAGCGCTTGAAGGGAAACTGTAAAAGGGAGAAGGGGAAAAGATTATTGAGGGAGATAGATAGAAAAGGGTATGAACAAGGGAGAGTGAAAGGGAGGGAAGGAGAGAGGAAGGGAAGAGTTGAGTGGTGGGGAGGCGGTGGAAAGAGAGAGATAGGAGAGATGATGGATGGAAGGAAAGAGGAGGACGGAGGAAGGGGTGAGAAAGATTGGAAAGGAAGGAAGGAAGGAGTAAGGGAGGGATAGGAAGGGAGGAAGGAAGTAAAGAAGAAAGGGAGAAAAGAAGGAAATGGAAAGAAGAGTGGAAAACAGAGTGGGAGACAGGAGGAAGGGTTGAAGAAGAAAGGAAGAAAATGAGGGTAGTGAGAGAGAAGGATGGGAGAGATACAGATAAAGAGGGTAGGAAGGAAGAAGGAGGAAAGATAGAAGGAAGAAAAGAAGGAGAGTGGGGGGTGGAAGGAGAGAGAAGAGAGAAGTACGAAAAAAGAGTGAAGGAGCGAATTAAGAAAAGATTAAGAGAGATCATGACGAAGGAAGTAAAGGAGGAATGAAAATTGAAAAGCAAGGATGAGAGGAGGGGAGGGGGTGGAAGGGAAGGAGAGGAAATGATGGTGTGAATAAGGAGGGGGGGGGGGCAGGGAGGAGGGATTTCAGATTTTTGAGAGAGAGAGAGAGAGAGAGAGAGTTACCTAGACACACAGACCTTGAGCTGATCCAACCTTTACTACTGCAAGAAGAAAAAGGTCACACTTCAGGCACCTCCCTCACTCTACCTCACACTTATTATTTATTAAGAGATACAAGGTGAGATTAACCCTAGATTGAGATACTAGTCACGAAAAAGTGCTGCGAAAGGGATACATGGCCTTAATATTGCCTTTGAGATGTTAACTATATTCTTTTCACTTTAACTTGGCGTACAATTGAATCTTAAACTGTAAGAAGGGATTAATACTAGACTACGGTGCTAATCACGAAGAAGTGCTGTGGAAGGTATGCAGGGTCTTAGCATTTATCGTAATTATGTGAGTGATAGGGAAGGGGAGAGGAAGACCGAGAGTGAGGTAGAGGTATAGGAAAGAAGACGGTGTGAACTGGCGGGAAGGCAGTTTCTTGGCGGAGGACAGTGCTACATGGAGGCGATTTGTTCGTGGCCATTCCCTCCAGGATTAAGGCGTCTGGAGAGAGAGAGAGAGAGAGAAAGTGCGTGTGTGTAGCCACAAGCCGTAATATCATACACTCTTGTCCACACTTCACTCAGCAGTAACAGTCCTTCTCTCAGTTATTATTTCTCTCTCTCTCTCTCTCTCTCTCTCTCTCTCTCTCTCTCTCTCTCTCTCTCTCTCTCTCAAACACCACACAACCTTAAAGTTTCCTAACCACATCAAACCTCACTGGAAAATAGCTGTGTTGAAATAGCTTATCATATATTAGATCAAGTTAGATTAGGCTAGGTCACGTCAGGTCAGGTCAGGTTAAATTAGGTTAGGTTAGGTCACGTCAGGTTGTTAGATTAGGTCAGGTCAGGTTAGGTTAAGTTAGATTAGGACTTTTCACCTTTTAATTAGTTAGTAAAAGCATCAGTAACGTGTCCTACTCACGTATAAGAAGCATCCACGTCAGGCTATGGCATTTTTCGGTCCATTAGCCCAAGATACAAATACCCTCGTAGGACCAGCTGGCAAAACACATGGACTGGAGTTGTTGGTGTGGCTGGCAGGGTTTTTCTTTTTTTTTTCCTTTTTTCTCTTCGTTTTAGTGTTAGTCTTCTTGTTTATTATTTTTCGATGTAGGCGGATGTTTGATTCTGTCTGTCTGTCTGTCTTTCTGTCTGTCGGTCTCTGTGTGTGTGTGTGTGTGTGTATTTATCTGTGTTTATCTTTCCGTGTGTCTGTTTATCTGTATCTATATCATCTGTCTGTCTGTCTAGAGAGAGAGAGAGAGAGAGACCACCGCAGAAAATGGGAAGTGGCAGCACAAGAACCACAAGTACCAGAGAACGGGGACTAAAGATTTCCTATAACAGTCCGCCTCCTCCTTCACGTCCTTCCTTACCTCCTTCATTCCTTCCTTTCCTTCACTTCCTTCATTTACTTCTTTATCTCCTCTTCTTCACTCCTTCCTCTCCTTCTCTTCCATCGTTTATGATCTCCCTTCAGTCACTCATTCACTCATCGTATTATTCGTCCCTCATTTTTTCTCCATTCTTTCTTTCCGTATCTTCCTTTATCTCCCTTCCTTCCTTACTTCCCGTCCTTCCTTCATTCTTCTCTGCATTTCTCTCTTCCTTCTTCCCTCACTTATTCCTTTCCTTCTTTCCTGTATTTTTCTTCGTTTTCATTCCAGCACTTTCTTAATTTCTTCTTCCTCTTTCGTCCTTCGTGCTTCTTTCATTTGTTCCTTCTTCCCGTTCCCTCTTCTTCGCTTCCTTCCTTCCATATTTCTTTCTTTCTTTCTTTCATTTTTTCTTTCTTCCTCACCTTTCATCCACCCTAACGTCTTTCATTCATTTCTTTCTCTTCCGCTCTCCATGTGTGTAGGTAAAAAGGAGGAAGAAAGAGAGGGGAAAATGGTAAGAGGAAATATTGAAGAGTGAGGGAGGATAAAGAGAAGAGAAAAGAGAGAATGAGGAAGGAAAAGAAGATAGATGAAGAGAATAGAGAGGAAAATGATGAGAGGAAAATGAAAAAAAAAAAAAAAAAAGATGATAGAGGTGGCAAAATTGAGAGGAGGAGGAGGTGGAGGAATGAAGGAGAAAAGATGAAAAAGAAAATGGAAAAGAAAATGAGAGTGAAATGCTTACTGTGTGTCTTCCTTCAGATGTTGGGAAGGAGGGAGGGAAGGAAGGAAGGAAAAACAGAGAGGAGGAAAGGAAGGAAGGATTGAAGCTTGGATGGATGGAAGGAAGGAAAAAAGAGAGAGGAGGGAAGGAAGGAGAAAAAAGGAGAATGGAGTGAAGGAAGGAAGCAAGGAAGGATGGATGGAAATATAGATAAATAAATGGATGAATGGAAGGAAGGTAGGAAAGAGAGGAAGGAGGGAAGAAGGAAAGCAACAAAACAGAGGAAAATAGTAAGAAAGGAGTGAGGGGAAAGGAAGGAAACGAATTAAAGAAAGAGAGGGAAGCAAGAGCGAAGGAAGGAAGGAACGAAGACAAACAAGGGAGAATGAGGGAAAAACTGAAGAGTGTAAAGTGTTTCCTTACCTCCTTGGGATTATAAAAAGGAAGGAGGGAGGCAAGGAGGAAGAAGGTGAAGCGAAGGAGAGAGAGAGAGAGAGAGAGACTTCATTTTCTGCATCCCTTACTGCTTTCCTCTCAGAGCGTCTCTCTCAACCAGCAATCTCTCTCTCTCTCTCTCTCTCTATCTCTCTGTCTATCTACCTATCCATCTATCTATCTCATTTTTTCACACATGTAGGTTAGAATTTTTGTGTAATCAGTAACAGATTTTTCTTTATTGCTAAAAAAAAATATGATGTGTTCTTTCTGTGTACTCCCTCCCTCCCTCCCTCCCTCCCCATTTTTCTTCCCTCCCTCCCTTCTCATTTTTCCCTCCTCTCCATCTACCCCCTTCTCTCCTTCCTTCCCCCTTCCCTTATTCTCTCCCTCCTCTTCCTATTTCTCAGCCTTCCCCTCTTCTTTACCTCGCTTGCTCCATCATTCTTTCCTTCCTTCCTTCCGATTCCTTTCTCCCTCCTTCTTTCCTACCCCTCTTTTCCCATTCTCTCCTACCTGTCTTCAAACCTTTCTTCTGTTTCCTTTCCTTCCTTCCTCCCCCTTTTTTTTTTCCCAACCTCCCGTCTCATCCTCCCTCCTGGTCATCCTTCCTTCATTCCCTCCTATCTTCTCAGCGTCCATCTTTTCCTCCAGTCCCTCCCTCCCTCTTTATGTTCCGCTTTTTCTCTCCTACATTTACCAACCTTTCCTCTCAATTTTCTCTCCTTCCCTCCCTGTTTCCCTCCCTTCCTTCCCTCTCTCACGCCTGCAGTCATTTATATGTAGATTGTTGCTTCCTCGTTCCCTACTTCCCTCTCTCCCTACCTCCCTCTCTTCCCTCCCTCTTTCCCTCCCCCCCTCTATTTTCTCACTCCCTCCTCTCCTCCCTCTCTCCCTTCCTTCTCCCTGCTTCGTTCCTTTCCCTCCTCTCCTCCTTTCCCTCTCTCTTCCTCTCACTCTCTTTCTCCTACTGTCCCTCTCTCCTGCCCTCATCTTCCTTCCTCCTTTCCTTTCCTCCCATCCCACTCTTCTTTCTTCCATTGCATTTTCATTGTCCCCCCTCCCTCTCCCACCCTCTACATCCTTCCCTCCCTCCCTTCCTCACCTCTTTCCCATCCATCTCCCTACTATCCCCCCTCTGTTCCTTCCTTCCATCCCTCTCTCCTCTCCTCCCCTCCCTTGCCTCTCCCCTTCGGTCCCCACTCGTTCATCTCTCCCAACTCCCCCCCCCCTCTCTCTCTCTCTCCTATCCTCTTAGCTTCTCTCCCTCTCTCCTCTCCCTCCCTCCCTCTCTCCCTGCCTCCTCTTCTCGCCTGCATTCCCTCTCTCCCTGCCTCCTCTTCTCGCCTGCATTCCCTCTCACTTGCTTCCTAAAATGGTACCTTTTCCTGCCTCTCTGTTTTATATTTTTTTCTTTTTCGTTAATTACTGTATATTATCTCTTTCGTCCTTTTTGTCTTTCTCCAATTTTGAGTATCATCTTTTTTTTTATTTATATATTTGTCTTTTCATTGTTTTTCAATTCTCTTCGTCTGTCTTTCACTCTTCCCTTTTATCTTCCTCTTTTTTTGTCTTTTCATTTTCGTCTTTTCCCTTTTTATCTTATTTTTCTTACCTGTTCTCTCTCTCTCACTCTCTCTCTCTCTCTCTCTCTCTCTCTCTCTCTCTCTCTCTCTCTCTCTCTCGTAACCAGATTCCACCTGTGTTTGACTTCCTGCATTCTCTCCTTCATTTCCTCCCTCTCTTTTTTCTCCCTTTCTCCCTTTTCTCACTTTTTTCTATTCTCTTTCCTTTTGTCCTCTCTCCTTCCTCTTTCTCATTCCATCTCCTCTCTTTATTCTCTCAGTTGCTCTCTTTCCTGCCTACCCGTTCCTCTTTTTGCATTCACTTCCCCCTTCTCTTCCTCTCTTTCCTGTTTCTCCCTTTATTTCATTTTCTCCTTCTCTCCAGCCTCCCTTTCGCGTTCTTCCTGCTCCCTTCTCTTTTCCCCTTCCTACCTACCTACCTACCCACCGACTACCTACCTACCTACCTATCCACCCACCCACCACACTTTCGTTCTTCCCTATGCTTAATATCTTTGTCTCGTACCTTCCTCTCTCCATATTTTCTTCCTTACTTTTTTCTGTCTTCTCACACCCTCTCACTTCTCCATCTTTTTGCTCTCTCCCTCCTTTTTTTTTCTCTCTCTCTCTTTTCCTCCCTGATTTTTTGTCCTTTCTTACTCAGCTTTCTCCTCTCTTTTCTCCCTGTCTTTCCACCCTCTCTCTCTCTCTCTCTCTCTCTCTCTCTCTCTCTCTCTCTCTCTCTCTCTTTTCCTTATCCCTCTTTCCTCCTCCTCTCTCACCTTCCTCTGTTTGATTCATTCTTCATTCTCCTCTCTTCCTCCGTTTTATCCTCCTTTCCTTCCTCAGCTGATTTAAGTTTCTCTCTCTCTCTCTCTCTCTCTCTCTCTCTCTCTCTCTCTCTCTCTCTCTCTCTCTCTCTCTCTCGTCTGCTCAGAATTCACGACCACTCGGAGTTTTGATCAGATTATTATTTCTTTTTTTTTTTTCTTCCTCACTTCATTTATTGTGACTTCATTCTCTCTCTTTCATTCTCTCTCTCTCTCTCTCTCTCTCTCTCTCTCTCTCAGCATTTTATTTATTGTGATTCCATTTTCTCCTTCCTTCACTTAATTTCTTTTTCTTCTTCTTCTTCTGTTTTCTTTTTCTTCTTCTTCTTCTTCACCTTCTTCTGTGACTTTTGTGTGCCTTGTTTCTTGTTTGTCTTTGTTTTCTTTCATTTAATATTTTTTGTGGCCGTAACACCTTATTTCTTGTGATTTAGTTTTCTCCATCTTCTGGTTATTGTTTTTCTTTTTCTTTCAGCCTTCTTTTCTTGATTTTTCCTCTCGTCTGTATTTAATTTTTTTTTATATTTATGTCTCGTTTTTCTGTTTATTCTGTAAGAGTTATTTTTCCCTCGCCTTTAATTGTGTTGCTTTTGTCAGTTTTCCTTCCTTCTTTCCTTCCTTCCTTCTTTCCTTCCTTCTTTCCTTCCGTCCGTTCGCTCTTCCTTCCTTCTTTCCTTCCTTCCGTTCGCACTTCCTCCTTTCCTTCCTTCCGTTCGCTCTTCCTTCCTTCCTTCCTTCCTTCCGTCCGTCCGTCCGCACTTCCTTCCATCCTTCCTTCTTTCTCTCTTCATCATTTCTCCTTCGTCCTTTTTTCTTTAAATTTTTTCTTTCCTGTTCTTCCTTCCTTCCTTCCTTCCTTCCTTTCTTTCTTTCTTTCTTTCTATCCTTCTTTCATTCATTCTGTCTTTCTTTCTTTCATGCCATTCTTTCCATTCTCTCCTTTCTTTCCGTTCTTTCTTTCTTCATTCCTTTCTTTCCTTCTTTTCCCCTCCCTCATTCGCACTCCACCACCCTTTTTATTGTTATTTCCTTTTCCTGGTATTTATTGTTTTATCTTTCTTCTCCCAAACATTCATCTAAACTTCTGCCATTCTCCACTTTTTTCTCTGTTTCCGAAATTCTCTCTCTATCTGTTTATCTATCTGCCCATCCGTCTCTCTGTCTGTCTGTCGGTGTATCTATATATCTGCCTATCTAGCACTCTCTCTGTCTGTCTGTCATTCTGTCTTTTTCTCTATTCTTGCGTCATTCATGTATCGGTCTCTCTCTCTAGCAGTCTGTCTATTTATGTATATGTATGTATCTTTATTCATGTCTATCTATCTGTCTATCTATGTCTGTCTGTTTGTCTGTCTGTATCTATCTGTCTATCTATCTATCTATCTATCCCCCACTGACCAGGGAAAGTACAGGTGCTCTTCACTTCAGACCCTCCAGCGGCGATCTGTATCCGTCTATGCCCCCCTCCCCTCTCCCCTCCCCTCTCCCTCTCCCTTTCCCTCCCTCTCCCTGCCTATCCTCTTTCACCATCCAGCTCCTCTTTCCCTTCTCTTTGTATCATCTTTCTCTCTCTCTCTCTCTCTCTCTCTCTCTCTCTCTCTCTCTCTCTCTCTCTCTCACTGACCACAAGGGGGATGCAGGTGGCTCTCCATTTCACTCCCTCCGGCACTTATCTCTTTACCACCACCACCGCCACCACCACCACCACCACCACCGTAAACCAATATCCACTTTTTTTTAGAGTTTTTACAGCATTTGTCATTTAATTATTTATTTATTTTTTGCTTTCTTTTAAAAATATTCTTCGTTTTTGCTTTAATTAATTTCTATAGCATTTTTTTTTTACATTTTCTTCTTTTTGCTTTTCTTTTTTTCTGTTACCTTTTTTTTTTTAGCTTAGTGTTTTATTTATTTATTTTTTTGTTCATTGTTTTCTTTGTATTTTTCTGTTTGATTTTTTTTTCATTTCTTTAGCTTCATTGATTTTTTTTTCGTGTTACTGTTCTTGTTTTGTAGGTGTTCTTTTTGTTCCTTAATCTTCTGTTATTTTATCTATCAGTTCTCTCTCTCTCTCTCTCTCTCTCTCTCTCTCTCTCTCTCTCTCTCTCTCTCTCACACACACACACACACACACACACACACACACACACACACACACACACACACACACACACACACACACCTTGATTCAGTTAAGCATCCCCCAGTGACCAGCTTTCTTTAAAATGTCCCCCTGATTTGGAGAGAAAATCCAAAAGCCTTCTAAAAATAACACCTTTGAAAAATAGAGCTGCACTTCTTCGTGACTAGCAAAAAAAAATTATATATATTTGTATTCTGGGTATTGTCTATTTTGTTTTGGGGATTTTGTCTTCTTTTGTTTTTGTTTGAAGCAGGCGTGTACCCAGGATTGTGTGTGTGTGTGTGTGTGTGTGTGTGTGTGTGTGTGTGTGTGTGTGTTATCTTTGTGTGTGTGTGTGTGTGTGTGTGTGTGTGTGTGTGTGTGTGTTATCTTTTTTGTGTGTGTGTTGATTAAAATGAAGTTGATTGTGCTTCAAGTTTTTCTACCATCGGAGAAGACTTCAGCGCTTTTCTTCTTTCCCTTCCTCTCTCACCCCTTCACCTCTCTCGTTTCCTCTTCCTGCCCTCCCTTTTTCCTCTTTTCTCTTCCTTCCTCCATCCCTTCCTCCTTCCTTTCCTTCCCTCCCCTTTCTCCCTCTTACAGCCAATACCAGAAATATGCTTGCAGTCGTCAGCTATGCCATGTCGACTTCATTCCCTCTTTTAACTTTCGTCCCTCCTTCTTCCATTTCTCCATCCCTACTTCCATTCGCTCCTCTCACTTTCCCTTTCTTCCTTCCTTCTTCCTTTCCTCCATCCGTACTTCCATTCGCCCCTCTCACTTTCTCTTCCTTCTTCCTCAAAATGCCTCATGCCTTTTTTGTGCCCTTTCCTTATGTTTCCTTCAGTTCTCCCTTTTCTTTCTTCCTTCCCTCATTCTCCATTCCATTATCCCTCCTTCTTACCTATTTCCCTTTCTTCCTTCCATTCTTTCCTTCTTGCCACCTCTTTTTTCTCTCCTTCCTTCCCTCCCTCTTTCTTCCTCCTTCCTTCACCCTCTCCCCATCAGTACCAGAAATAAATGAAGTAGTTGTCTTCAGCTCTGCCATGTTGCACCTCTCCCGGGACCTCTCTCTCTCTCTCTCTCTAAGTGTGTGTGTGTGTGTGTGTGTGTGTGTGTGTGTGTGTGTGTGTGTGTGTGTTTAGCCATTTTTTCCCTTCTTACCATTTCATCTCCTACTTGTTTCATCCTCTTCTTTTCTTCTTTCACATCCCTTGTTTTAAATTTTATTCTGATTAACACGAATCCCTTTTATTAATTTTACGAAAATAAAATCCTTGTTCTGAAGGGGTTAAGGTCTAATACACCTACTGGAATCGTAAGTTTTTTGTGAATAATTAACGTGTAAAAATAAATATAACTTAGGGTCGTGTAAATGTAAATAAATCCTTTAGTTAATTTCTTTACTGCCTTTATTGCGGCCATTTCATGTTTTTTATTTTTTTTCCATCTTACTACATTACTGTCTTTCCTTTTTCCCCTCTCCATTTTTCTTTCCTTCGTTTTCTCCTTCCTTTCTATTATGTCTGTGCTTCTCCATATATCTTACTTTCCTATCCCTCCTTTTCGCCACCCATCCATCCCTCCTTCCTTCCCTACACTTTCTAATTCTTCCTCCATCTCTCCAGTTTTTTCCTCATCTTTTTGTTCATGCCTCCCTCTTTCTCTTCTCCCCCCCCCCATCCCTCTCTCCCTCCTCCTCCATCCCCTGCTCCACTCATCCATCCCTCTTTCCATCTCCCCCACTGTAATTCTTCCTCTGACTCTCTTTTCTGCCCTTCATCCCTCTCTCCCTCTTTCTCTCCTCCCCTCCATCCCACTCCGGCTCCCTCGCTCCCTCCATTCTTCGATCCTTCCTTCCCTCCCTCCGTCCCTCCCGGTGACATTTTGTAGCGCGTTACATGAATACTGTAAAGCACTTCTCAAATTCTCCCTCCATCCCTCCGTCTCTCCCTTCCTCCTTCCCACCTTCTCTCCCTTCCTCCTTCCCTCTCTCCTTTCCTCCTTCCTTCTCACCGTTGTCCATCCTTCTTTGTCATTTTTTTATTTCATCTTTTGTTCCTCTTCATCCTTCCTTCCATTTTCACCTTTTCACCTAATTCCTTCCTTCCCCACCTCTTCTGTATTCTTCTTACCCTCCTTCCTTCCCTCCTTCTCGTCTCCTGCCTTCCTTCCTTCCCCCCTCCTTCTCCTCTCCTGCCTTCCTTCCTTCCCCCCTCCTTCTCCTCTCTTTCCCTCCTTGCCTTCATCCTTCCTTCCTTTTTCTTTCCTCCTCCCTCTCAGTCCATCTTATTCTTTCCTTCCTTACCCCTATGTATCTGTTCCTCCTCCCTCTCTCCCTCTCTCTCTCTCTCTCTCTCTCTCTCTCTCTCTCTCTCTCTCTCTCTCTCTCTCTCTCTCATATAGATGGATTCGGTAAAGCGCTTTGTGGTGTAATGCAGGACGTGTGGTCGATAGGTGCGAGAATGCCACTGTTTCAATATGCATGGCTGAACCTTGTGGCATGCCCGACGTCACTCTGCGATAACTCTCTCTCTCTCTCTCTCTCTCACCTCACCGCTCCCCTCCTCTCTTCCCCCTCCTTCCCCCTCCCTCCTCCCTGTCATTTCTCACTCACTTCCCCCTCCCCTCCTCCCTCTCCCCGCATGTCTTCTCATCTCCCATTCTCTCGATATCCTCATTTTCCCTCCCACCTGTTCTCTCTCTCTTCCCTCCCTCCCTCCCTCTCCTTTTCACCTGACTCCTCTCCTCCCTCCCTCCCTCCCTCCCTCCCTCCCCCTTGTTTTTTCTTTCACTTCTCCCATAATCCCTCCCTCCCCAATTGCGCTCTCTCTCTCTCTC
>NC_137043.1:34297881-34300381 GCF_032717465.1 Coenobita brevimanus
TCTTCACTTAGTGTCACGGGGACGGCTCAGGCTGCTGGTGTGGGCGAAGATGTGGCAGTGGGAGTAACGCTGAGTCGTCCCCATAACACGCGAGAGACTGAGAGGTGGTATATGTGGACTACCCTGAGTAAATATTCTTTTATTTTACTTGGAATACTCTACCTCTGAAGCCATTTATTTATTTATTTATTTACTTATTTTATTTATTGTTGTCTCTGTGTGCTGGTGGTTTGATTAAAGAGCATTTGCTGTTGTAATTACTATGTGTTTTTGTAGGTCTGTGAAGAGGGAGGAGGAGAGGTGGACAGGGAAGAGATGGAGGGGATGGATCAGAAGAATGGGCAGAGAAAGAGTGAAGGAAAGGAGATAGATAAATAGATCGATAGAGAGGGAGGGGGGATTGAAGAGACGGAAAGGAGAGATGAAGAGGTGCAGGAAGGAGGAAGGAAGGGAGAGAATTAGTGAGAAGAGAGAGAACAGAATCTGACAAATAGTGATCATAAACGCCTCCGTCAGAGTACGTCATATACTGTACACTATTCAGAAAAAAAGTAAATTAATAAGTAAAATAAAAATAATGTAGAAAAAAAAAAATGAGGGGAAACTCCAAGGGATCTGCTACCCACTTTTCACAATAATGTCAAGTACCTCAGTGAGCAAAAGTTCGCTGACAGTCGTGTACTAGCATTGTCTCCTACCTTTCCTGTCTCTCATTCCTCCATGGACTTTAGAATCATTCCTTTTCTTACTCTGTTGTTGTATTCTTGAAGTTAGTATGACACAAAAACCTTTCATATCAGACTTTAGATCGTCACGCCCGGGAAAAAAGTGTCGATTAACTTTTGCTCAAGGCGGTACAAGCATCTCGACCCCTAACAGTATGATAATCTGTTTTTTTATTTAATTTTATTTATTTATTTATTTATATAGCTACCAACAGACGATTTTTTAAGGTCTCGCAAAAAATGGGTTTAGAAATATTTTAACTTAATCACCCCCTTCAGTGTGTTGCCGTATTTTTTTTTTTTTTTTTTTAAATCACTGGTCGATTTTATTCAGCTCAGGACGGCCCTCTCATAGTCAAGGGGTTAATGAAGGCTGTATCTAACCCCTGTAGCTCGAAGGTAATTAAAATCATCCGGTGTGAGCGATAGAATATACGTCATCGGATAAAATAATAATTAATAATAATAATAATAATAATGATAATAATAATGATAACGGCAACAATAAAAATGATAATGAAAATAATAATAATGACAATAAACTGATGATAATAATAATAATGATAATAATAATAATAAACTAAATACAACTAGCTAGATATAATTTCCTTGGGGTGTAAAGCAATCAAGCGTAACGTCTTGTCTAGGAAAGAACCGAACGCGATCTGTCAAGAAATAGATGCGAGAGAGAGAGAGAGAGAGAGAGAGAGAGAGAGGAATAAGAGAGATAGAAAGCAATGCGAATGAAAAGTCAGCACAGCCAACATTTGCATTTCTATTCCCTTCTCTCGAATCCTCAGGGGCCTCTCGCCTGCCGCGCCTGCCTCGATAGATACAGATAGATAGATAGATAGATAGATAGGAAGATAGATATTGGATAGATAGATGGATAGAGTTTTGCTTCGTTCTCCAGTGCTTTGGGGCTTCTCTCTGCCCTGATAGATAGATACGTGTAATTCAATAGATAGATAGGTGGATAGATAGATAGATGGGTGAAGAGGTAGATGTACTATGCTCTTTGGAATCCTTAGGGACCGTTCTCATGCCGCCTGTCGTAATGGATAGATAAACAGATAGATAGATGGTTGGGTAGATAGACAGGGTAGGCTGGGAGATAAACGGACGGATAAGGGTCGATAGATTGGCTGAAGAATAAAGAGGCTGCATTAGATAGAGGCGGGTAGATAGGTAGAGGGATAGAAAGTTAGATAGATGGATAGATAAGAGAGGTATCTGTTTCCTTCTGTTGATTTCTCAGGGACCATTCTCGTGTCGCGCCTTCCCAGAGAGAGAGAGAGAGAGAGAGAGAGCATGCAAGGGAGAGGGAAAAAATGAGATAGGGTAGGAGGAAGGAAAATTCTGATGAAAAGGGGATGGATGACAAAGGGTATGAGAGAGAGAGAGAGAGAGAGAGAGAGAGAGAATTGAAGTTACTGGGAGGCAGTTTAAAATCAAGTGGTAATGATAGTAATAATAATAATAATAACAATAATCTATCTATCTATTGCCAGACGCCTCAATCCCGTTTGGGGTGGCCACAAACAAATCGCCTCCAAGTCGCCCTGTCCCCCGCCATTTCACTCCCCTGCTCCCAACTCACACCCCCCTCTCTCATATACCTCTCCACCCCATCTCTCCATCTCATCCTCGGCCTCCCCCTCCCTCTTTCCCCCTCCACCTCACTCACATACACTCTCTTCGTCAGTCTTTGACCCTCCATCCTCTCCACATGGCCAAACCACCTCAGTGTGTTCCTCATAACGTTTCCTATCACA
>NC_137043.1:34305381-34312881 GCF_032717465.1 Coenobita brevimanus
CTCTCTCTCTCTCTCTCTCTCTCTCTCTCTCTCTCTCTCCCTCCCTTTTTTCCTCCCTTTTTGTCATTCTTTAGTCTTCTCTCAGTCACTTTAATTTTCCTTTCCTTTTTTTTTTTTTTTTTTTTTTTCCTGATGCATTTTACAATACCCTTGTCCTTCCTCTTCCTCTCCCTCCCTCTCCCGCTCCTTCCCTCCCTCCCTCCCTCTCCTTGTCGTTCTCCATCTCCCTCCCGTACACATTTAATAGGGTAAGAGCACTCGAACAAATTACTTTACACGATTCTTATACACCAACATTCCTGGGTATTTTAATATTTCTTTTCTCTTTCCATTTCTCTATTTCTGTATCTCTCCTTGATCATGTCCCTCTGTCTCTCTCCCACTCCATTTCCTCCTCTCCTATCTTTTTTTCTCTCTCTCTCCTCTTTTCTCCCCTCCTTTCCTCTCCACTCCTCTCTTCTCTTCACATCTCTTCTCTTCTCTCCTCTCCTCTCCTCTCCTCTCCTCTCTTCTCTTCTCCTCACTTCTCTTTTCTTCTCTTCTCTCTCTCTCTCTCTCTCTCTCTCTCTGAGTAAGAGCACTAGAGCAAATTTCTTTACACAATACCTATACACTAGCATACCTAGTTTCCCGTTTTCTGTGATATTTTATACAATGGTTAGACTAGGCTGGTGTTTTTATTGAGAGAGAGAGAGAGAGAGAATGCAGATTAAATTCTCCCATGCCAAGTATACACCAAGACAATATACAAAAATAAATCGCTATGGAGAAAGCCTTACGCAGTCTCTTACGCAAGCGAGAATACGTCCTTTGATCCTGACGCGAGCGAGAGAAGACAAATTTTAATATATATTTTACAGAAACTAATGGACTTCCGAAATTTTGAAGCTCAGTAATGTGTGTGTGTGTGTGTGTGTGTGTGTGTGTGTGTGTGTGTGTGTGTGTGTGTGTGTGTAATTAAACTTCCTTGACGTACATTACACAGTTCACTAAGTTTATCATCTTTTTATAATAGTTACCCCGACGTTTTGTTAATATATGACACACACACACACACACACACACACACACACACACACACACACACACACACACACACACACACACACACACACACACACACACAGGAAGACAGACGGGGATGGGGTATTGCCTGAGAACTTGAGCATTGTAACTGTCAGCACGGGTTCCTGTAATTCTGATATTGATAGATAGACAGGTAGATAGTATAGATGGATAGATAGATAGAAAATAGATAGGTAGGTGAGGAGATAGATTATGAGGTGAATGAACGGGTAAACAGACGTAGATTAATAGATTGATTGACACAGATAGATAGATAGACAAATAGATCAATGAATAAATGGCTAAAATATATAAATCCAAAGATGAGTAGACAGACAGACAGACATATAGATAGATAGACAGATAGATAGATAGGTAGATAGATAGATATTACAGAACTTGCGCTTTCAACTGCCAATAGAGAATCTGGTAATTCAAGCAATAATTGGGGTAACTTGGAATGCTTGAAGGGAGAGAGAGAGAGAGAGAGAGAGAGAGAGAGAGAGAGAGAGAGAGAGAGATTCGTGCTGTAAAGAAATGCATGGAGAGAGAAGAGTACAGATGAGATAGACGATAAAAAGAGAGAAATAATGAAATGATCAGAGAGAGAGAGAGGGCTAATAAAATCAATTAAGGAGCGAGATAGGACCAAAAATCCTGAAGGAGAGTATAGAAGAGCAGAAAAGAGGCGCGTCTTATAATGAAAGATACGTAGATTATACAGAAGTCACGTACCAGGCTCTCCCCAACCCACCTCTTACTCCGACTCACTTGAAGGGAAAAAAAGGCGTTTCTAAGGTGTGTGGGGGGGGGGAGAGGGAGTGAGTGTGTGTGTGTGTGTGTGTGTGTGTGTGTGTGTGTGTGTGTGTGTGTGTGTGTGTGTGTGAGTGATTTTGCGGTAGTGATATAAAAAGATGAGGGAGTAATGGACTAGGGAAGGGAGGGGAGAGGGAGGGCAGTCAGGGAGAAATTAAGGAGGAAGGAAGTAGAGAAAGAGGGAGGGAGGGAAGTCAGGGAAAAATTAAGGAAGAAGGAAGGAGGGAAAGAGGAAGGAGAGAGTGAGGAGGTTGAAACATGGTGGTGGGGAAGGAAGAAAGAAGCAGGGAACAGGGAATCAAAGGGAGAGGCACATAAGGTAGGGAGAGAAGAGGGAAACAGGGAGGGAGGGAGAGCGATAGCCTAACTAAATCCATTCCCATGCTAGCCAAGTACGAACCGAGA
The DNA here is from genome assembly GCF_032717465.1 of Coenobita brevimanus. Taxonomy (NCBI): domain Eukaryota; kingdom Metazoa; phylum Arthropoda; class Malacostraca; order Decapoda; family Coenobitidae; genus Coenobita; species Coenobita brevimanus. Next base: position 34,307,668 of record NC_137043.1, read on the forward strand.
AGGGGTGGGTGTAGCCAGAGAAATGCGTGTGTAGAAAGTAGAACTGTTGTGTTGGTGTGTATATGTGTCAGAATTTATATTGGGTATTGGGGTAGGACTTATAGTGTGTATTATATTACTGTTGTGAAGGATAATACTCCTCTTACCTAAACCCATTCAGTACCATGAAGTATTTTTTAGTTTATGTATTTTCATTTTTATTCCAATATTTAGGCGATTTTTATTGACGGGGGGGGAGGGGATTTTGCGAAATGGAGGGGACATATAGCCTTAAATAATCCCTTCACTGCCAGGATTTCTGTCAAGATGGATAAAATCTCCTGGAAATAGCAAGAATAAACTACAGAAAATCGTCTGAGTGAAGAGGTTAATGGCCGACGTAATTTGGGTTTTGAATGGTTAATCAGGGAGCGCGCGGATCAGGAGGCGGCCGCGCTGTCACCGGGCTGCCGAGGCTCCACACTAAACATAATTGCTGTGAAAGTATTAGTCTGTTTCTGGTTGGCATCCCAGCTATTCATTCATTCATTCACTCATTTCCCTTCACTTTACTGCTTCATTCCTTCCCTTCTCCTCTCCTTTCCTTCCTTCCATCTTTTCCCCCCACTTCCTATCTCCTTCCTCGCTTTCTCCTCCACTTTCTTCCTCCATTCCTTTCCTTCTCCTCTCCATCCCTCCTTATTCTCCTCCTTCCCTCGTTTTCCATTCCAGCTTTCTTCCATTCTCCTTCTCCTCGCCATCCTTATATTTCCTTCCTCCTCTCCACCTTCGCCTTTCTTCCTCTTTTCCTTTCTCCTCCTCTCTCTGCGATTTTCATTCATTTCCTCCTTCTCTCCTTCCATCCTTCTTTCCTTCCATCTTCCCCTCCTTCTGTTCTACCTTTCTCCCCTTCCTTCATTCTCTCCATCTCACCTTCTTGCATTCCCTTCACTCCTTGCGCGTTCCTCTCTTTCCATCCTTCTCTCCTTCCCTCCCCTCCTTCTCTCCTTCCCTCCTTCTGTACCTCCTTCAGCTGGCTCCCTGAAGAGGCCCTCCTCCTTGCTCAGGGTGATGTGGGAGATATAGGCCATCCCTCACCCGCTCCTGAGAGAGAGAGAGAGAGAGCAGTGTACTCCTCATAGACCCATTGATCCCCCATTCTCTCTCTCTCTCTCTCTCTCTCACACACACACACACACACACACACACACACACACACACACACACACACACACACACACACACACACACACACACACACACACACACACACACACACACACACACCTCAATTTTCCAACCTCCCACCAGTACCTTCCAACATATTTTACCTGAATAGCGCTAATTAATTTTGACCCGGTACAGGTGAGAATTTTTAAAGGTATAATATTAGAGACTGACCAGGAGCGTGGGAGGTGAAGGAGAGGAAGACTGATAACGTGATGGGGATAGAAGGAGTGTCAGTGTGCGAGAAAGCGTGACGTGGACTGGTAGGAGGGAGTGTGGATAGAGGTATGAGATAGATAGATAGATAGATAGATAGACAGACAGACAGACAGACAGTTGGGTAGGTGGACATACACAGATAGTTGGTTAGATAGAGAGGGAGGTAGAGACAGATAGATAGATAGATAGACAGATAGGTAGATAGATAGATTGATAGATAGCATGTATTTGGCTCGAGGCTCAGGGATACGGTAATTATGACAGTAATTGATAGATTGTCGGCTGGATAGATAGATAGATACATACATACATACAGAGATAGATACACAACGTTAAATATGGAAACCTAAGTAGATAGATAGAACGATAGATAGATCAACAGAGTACAGCAAAATATCATCCTGCGTCGCCATGGTTACAGGGAGATGCAAAAAGTACAGATTAGTGAGGAAGTCGGTTTGTAAAGCTGATGAAACGATTGGTGGAATGATGGAGTGGTGGGGGTGTGAGGGAGGGCAGCCTGTTGTGGCGGGAGAGATAGATAGATAGATAAATAGATAGGTAGGTAGGTAGGTAGATGAATAGATAGATAGATAATTGATTGACATTAATAGATAGATAGATATAGAGACAGGTAGATATATATATATATATATATATAGAGAGAGAGAGAGAGAGAGAGAGAGAGAGAGAGAGAGAGAGGCGGGATGTGTAGGAGGGAGGAGTTGTGACGTGAGTGGTGAGGATAGGTGAAAGGAGAGAGAGAGAGAGAGAGAGAGAGAGTAAATGAGGGAGGGTGGTTTGGCTTGGTGTGGCACAGATCAACAGTATACGCATGTAATCTATTTGAATCTATTTTTCTGTCTATATGTCTTTAGTTATCTTTGTTAATAATATTGATAATAAAGGAAAGAATATTGGCATCCTCCTTCTTAGGTGTGTGATATTCTCTCTCTCTCTCTCTCTCTCTCTCTCTCTCTCTCTCTCTCTCTCTCTCTCTCTCTCTCTCTCTCTCTCTCTCTCATCACTTTTTCCTTCTCTTCACTTTCTCATTCATTTTTTCTCTCTTCCCCTCACTCTCCCTCACCTCCCTCTCCTTTCCCCACAGTCTCTCCCTCCCCTCCTTCTCCCTGTCTCCCCGTCCCCTCCCCTCCTTCTCCCTGTCTCCCCCTCCCCTCCCCTCCCCACGTCCTTTCTTCTTTCCCCAACAGCTTCTATTTTTTTCCCTCACCATCCCCACTTTCTTCCTATTCTCACTTTTTCTCTCCCCTTTTCTCTCCTCCCCACCCTCCCGTATCTACCTTCTTTCTCCTCTTCTCCCCACGGTTTCTCGCCTATTTTCTCTCCCCCCTCCCTCTCCTTTCTTCCTCCTTTTCTTCTCACTCTTTCTTCCCCCTTTTCTCTCCTTCTCCCCCACACTCTCTCCTTTTTTCTCCTCTTCACCTCTTTCTCTCCCTATTTTCTCTCTTCGCCCCCTCTCTCCCCCACCATCACTCCGTCTCTCTCCCCTTCTCTCTTCCTCTTCCCTCACAACTTTGATCCTGTTTCTCTCTCCCCTTCCCCTTCTATCTAACCTTTCATCCTCTTGTTTCCTCTTTCTCCTTCCCCTACCCTTCTCTCTCATCTTTCCGCCTCTTCTCTCTCTTTCTCTCCCCTTTTCTCTCTCTCTCCCACCCATCTCCCTCGCCTTTCCTACTCATCTATCTCTTTCCCCCCCCTTTTCTCTCTCCTTTACCCCTTCTCTCTAACCTTTCCTCCTCTTCTGTCTTTCTCCCTCTCCCATCCTTCTCCCTCACCTTTCTTCCACTCCTCCCCCTTTCTTTTTATGTTTCTCTTTCCTTTCCCGAACCCATTCTCCCTGACATTTCCTCCTCACCTCTTCTCTCTCCTGTACTCCTTCTCCCTCACCTTTCCCTCTCTTTCTCTTCCCTTCTCCCTCTCCTAACTTTCCCCCCTCATCTTTCCTCCCCCCTCTCTTTCTCTCCTTTCCCTTCCCCCCTCCCAACCAATCAGGGCAGGTCTTACATCGAGCTGTTAGACGCTGGCCCCTGATTGCCCCCCTCATCAGCCCCCTCCAAATTACCTCGTTTTTCCGGACTAGTGGATCGGAGTCCGGTTCTCCCCAATCTGAAACAGGTCCGTTAAATCCGATGACCGCTTGTTCTGTTTTTTTTATTCCTATTTTTTATCTGTTTACTGATTTATTAGTCCCCTACCAGTCAAGCCGGTCGGGGACTACTGGCTTGCACGGTTGTGTCAGTACGTCATTCCGTCCGCAGTATCGTGTCCACTCTGTAACTTCCACATACATTAACAGATTTTGATATAGCTACACACAATTGTTCCCCATACCATGACGGTGTGTTGCGCGCAATAACCAGCCATCTACTCCCAAGGCCAAGGTTACACTTGGAACTCAAACTAGGTCGAGTGCTCTCATACTTAGCAGCCATACCTACTTTTATGTCCATTGGTAGGGGACTTTGTATTGCATGGCCATACTTATCAGAGACTTGTGTTATTGTTTTTAATGTTTTTATTATTGCCTCCAGACGCATTTATTAAGGTGGGGAGTGTGGGTTGCTTGGTGTGCTTGTTGTTGGTATTGTCTTCGGCGGTGTTCTGTTGTCTGCTGCTATCATCGTAATTGTTTTTGTCTTCGTCATCACCATCATCATCATGTCTCCTCTGTTTGCTTGGTGTAAGGAAACGGTTCATCCATCTCTCTACCACATAAATTGGAGGGGTAGGAGTTACGAGGCTGTTTGCACTGGTAGATGGTCTTTTGTCGTATATTTTCTCTACCTACAGGCGAAATTCAGTTAATGTAGACAGCTAGTAAATTAGAGGTTACAAAAAGGACTTCCTGTTCCCTACGTTTCGAAAAGTCTCCCCTGTGGTAGAGAGAGAGAGGGGGGGGGGGGGAGATGCAGCACTGGATGAAAGGAAGTATTTTGAAAAGGGTCCGGATAAAGATGGATGAGAGAAAGAGAGAGGCGAGGGGGGATGGGGGAGAGACAGCGCTTAGTGAAGGGGAGAAAGCATTTTGAAAGGGGTTTAGATGATGAAGAGAGAGAGAGAGAGAGAGAGACGCCATGTTGGAGGGTGTTATTGGCACTACGAAACATAAAAGGATAATTTTGCAACACAGAGAAAAATACCTCCATGAAAAATGAATTGCCAGGAAAAACTCCGGACTAAGGCGATTAATTTTTTCTTCATTTTCCTTTTTTTATGGGTATTTCCAGAATTTTTAGGTGAACGAAAAAAAGCAAAAATAATTAATGTAGAGATGACTGAAGTGTAATAGATAAATGAGTAATAATAGACGCAAAATTGCCGTATACGTATAGAATTAATGAACATAAGAGAGAGAAATTGAACGAACTGATATGAAAATAGATTCACGAAATAAACGAGAGAATATAGTGGGGTACGAAAAAATTTGCAAAGTAGCGTATTGACCAGAATATCGATAATTTGACCGAAAAATAGAGAAAAATAAAAACTTCGTCAATTTATTTCAGAGATAGATTTAGTGACTTTATTTACTTTACTGATATTGCCTTTGCTAAGCTGAATAAAATCGTCTGGCGGTAGCTGTAGTGAATATTTTAAGAGGTCACGATTTGGAAGGGTTAATGAAGGGAAATGGAAGGAAAATTTGAGGGAGGGAGAGAGAGAGAGAGAGAGAAGGGAGGGAATTGAAATCTGGGACGTTTTGTTAGAGAGGGAATTGGAATCTGGAACGTTTTAAGAGAGAGAGAGAGACGCCAAAATTATTGAGCT
>NC_137043.1:34315381-34320381 GCF_032717465.1 Coenobita brevimanus
ACGATGGTCTGGAAAAGCGAATTAGAACCTTTTTTTTTTTTTTAACGAACCATTTTACCCCACCATTACAAAAAAAATTCGATAAAAAACAAAACAAAACAAAATGTTCACAGCGCAGTAGGAAGCACTCTAAAAAGTACTGATTTTTTACGTTCCTCTAGATAAGCGATTTAGAACCAACGGCCAGGTCGACGGGGGAGGGAGCTGGCAGTTTAAAAATGGTGCACGCGAAGGGGAAACAAAAACGGTTGGAAAGAATGATCGGTTTTACTGGGAGGGAGTTACACCGCATGGCTGCCTCTGCCGTGACCTGCAGGCGAAAGTAAGAGAGAGAGAGAGAGAGAGAGAGAGAGAGCGGCAGTGTAAAGTAAGAAACTTGAATCGAGAGGTTTTTGTTACAAAGAGAAGGAAAGCCGATGAATGGAGAGGAAAGAGTGAGGATTTCTGAATCTCTCTCTCTCTCTCCACCTACCTCACCTTCTGCCTGTCAGACCTTTTTTAACACCACCTGCCTTACCTACTACTTGCTTAACCCTACCTGCCTCACTACCACGTGTCATACATACCTCCTACCTGCCTCACCTCCTACTTGCCTCACCCCCTACCTGCCTCACCCTCTACCTGCGTCACCCCCTACCTGCCTCACCCCTACCTGTCTCACCCCCTACCTGCCTCACCCCCTACCTGCCTTTCTTCTTGCCTGTCTGCTTCGCCCTCTATCTGCCCGTCTCTCTCTCTCTCTCTCTCTCTCTCTCTCTCTCTCTCTCTCTCTCTCTCTCTCTCTCTCTCTCAGCCTTCCTTCCTTCCTTTTGCCTCTGGTCATTTCCTTCTTCCCTTACTTCTTCCTCCCTCCCTCCCTCCCTCTCGTCCCTACCTTTCTACCGCCTTCCCCAACCCCTCCCTCTGGCTTTCTCTCCCTTTAACTCTCATCTAATCCCTTTTGTTTTACTTTTTCCCTATCCTCCCTCTTTACTTCTTTATCTGTCCTATCCATATTTTGTTCCCTCCTTCTCTTCTTTTATTGACCTTTCCTCCTGTCTTCTCTCTTTTACTCTTTTTCCACTTATTAACTTTTCCTCTTTTCCACTTTCCCTTCTACCTTCGTCCCCCTTTCTCCTCTTTCCTCTTCTCAGTGATTCATTTCCTCTTATTCTTCCCATTTTCTTCGATGCCTCTTCTCTATCCTTTTTCCCCTCCCCTCCTTTTCTCCCCTCTTAAAAATTTACACTTGCTGTTCTCCCCTCATCTTTCCTGTGTCTGTCCTTGCCCCTCCCCTCCTCTCCTTCTCTCGCATTTTTCCTCTTCTTCTGCATCTATTTTAATCTTCCCTCACTATCCATCCCCCCCCATCCTCACTCGCTTCCTTCTTCATCATCATTATCATCATCATAATCGTGATCATCATCATCATTATCCTCCTCCTCCTCCTCCTCCTCCTCCTCCTCCTCCTCCTCCCGCTTCTCCTCCTCCTCCCGCTTCTCCTCCTCCTCCTCCTCCTCTTGTTTGCTCGGTGGTATGTCAAGTTCAGAAAGGTTCTCCTTTGTGACAGCTTTTTTGGTACCTGTGTGTGTGTGTGTGTGTGTGTGTGTGTGTGTGTCGTTCTGAAGTCTTACCAGTATCTCGTTAACTTTCTTTATGCAAGGAAGAAGGAACTAAAGGCCAGGAACCCGCAAATTGTTCCCTCCAAGAAAAAACAAAAGCAAGATAACAGAGAGGCACATTCGAGATCCGTTCATTGTCTGTCAGGTATTTTTTATTTTCTCCCATAAGGCTATAGATAACCCCTCCAGTTCGAAAATCACTTCCTAGGTGAACACATCGGTGGCAAGAATATAATGAGAAATTGTACTGAAGGGACTGACAGAAATACGGACCTTATGATTATTGTAAAACGGTAAATATTTCACATAATAGTAGCAGTAGTAGTAAGTAGTACGGTAATAATAATAATAATGATAATAATAATAATAATAATAATAATAATAGATTCACCATATGCCATGTGGTTAAATCTTACGTGATGTATCCGTAGAGTTTCTGGTGTATTATTAAAGGTAATTTTTGGTATTTGTACTTGTTCAGAAGCACAGTACGAATAATTTTGGAACACTGCTGAATGGTTAATCGTCTGGTGCAACGAGAATATAAGAAACAAGAAGCCATGGTATTGAAGAAACTGACAGTGAATACAGTGATGGGTGTTGTGCTGTATCTGATTACCTTTACTCCAACTTGGCTGAGAATTGCTATCTCTTCATCTTGAGTAATGCGATGCAGACAAAAGATTAACACTAGACTATGATGCTAGTTATGAAGAAGTGCTGTGGAAAGGATGCAGTCATAGCCTTGTCTTACTAGGCTATGTGAAATATATTGCAGAAGGACGAAATATCTAAGCCAAGTAGAGGCGAAAGATCTCTGATAATTGTCACTATGGGTACTGTATTCCGTTTCTGTAATTTTTTTTTCTGTCATTTCAGAGGTGGGGTGGGAGCCATCTCTACCTCGCACTTGCCTCACCACCCGTCCTAATCCTCCGGGACTCTACCTTCCTCCTCTAGTCGGTGAGTCGGAAATGGTGTCTGTTTTGATCATAATACTCTGTCCCGTATCTTTTTTCGTCTCTTATCGACTGTGCTGATTTTCCTTCCGTTCCTTTCTTACTCCGTTTCTTCTGTGCCCTGCTCATCTCCTTATTTTTCCTTCTTCACTCACTCTTTCCCCCTGCCTACGACTTCCGGTCTTTTATTCGCAGTGGATCCCAGAACTAATTTTAATACTGACTGTCTCTCATTTCACTTTCTGCTGTATTTAGTAGGACGATTTTGTAGGTAGACTGCCAACCTTTTTTTATTTTCTTTATCTATATCTACCACTCTCTCTACATCTATTTCGATATGTGTATTTATTTATTTATTTCAGTTTATATATGTATGTATTCATTAATCATTTATGTATTTATATCTGTATGTAATTATTTATGGCTATATATAACGCGTATATAATGCCATGTTCGTTCATAGTTCTCATTTCCATATTTACTCATCCCCTTTTCGCCCTCTCCTCAACCCAGTTCGATTCAGCACTCTACCCTAACCCCTCTCACTCACCACCCAACCTGAACCCCCTCTCTCACCCACATCCCTACCTGAACCCCATCTCACTCACCACCCTACCTGAACCCCCTCTTTCACTCACCACCCTGCCTGAACCCCCTCTCTCACTCATTGACCTGCCTAATTCACACCTGCCTTCGTACCTGGCTCGTCTGCCTTCACCGGTCAATTGAGTTACCTGTGGAATTGACTGGTATTAGCCTTGCTCGGGGCACAACTGTGATGGTTGGAGAGAGAGAGAGAGAGAGAGAGAGAGACGTCTTGTATTGAAGTGGTTAGTGAAGGCTATATCTGACTCCCGTACTTCGCAGCTGACTAGAACCATCTGATGTAAGCAACAACAAAACAAATAGGTCGTGATTGAAGTAAGGGGCTGGTGAGGATACGAAACTATTTTACTGCTGACATCATCAGCAGCAGGACTACTGATATGGGCAGTAAAATATTCTGGAGGTAACAAATATTGATAAGTGATGATCAGACGTCATTGTTCTGTAAGAGGTTATGGGGAATACTGAACCAATTTTAACTCGGCCAGTGTAGTGACGGGCATTGTTAGCTTGTTATTGCTATCTCCGCACGGTTTTAGTCATCATAGGAGACTTTTCGAACTAGATGGGTTCTAGAGAGCCTTGTTCTTCCCCTCTTCTTTCTTTTCTTTCCGTGTTCCTTCCTTCTTCATTCTTCCAGACACTTTCTTTGTTCTTTGCTCTTTCTTTCCTTGTACATTCTTCGAGACTCTTTGTTCTTTCCTCGTTCATTCCTTCTGTCATCGTCCATTCTTTGTTCTTTCCCTGTTCTTTCATTCTTACTTCTTCCAAACATTTTCTTTGTTCATTCCTTCTTACCTTATTTCTTCCAAAAACTTCCCTTCATCTTTCGTTGTTTTTCTTCCTTTCTTCCAAACACTTTCCCTGTTCGTTCCTTCAGACAATTACCTTGTTCTTTCCTTGCTATTTCTCTCAAACACATTCCTGGTTTTTCTTCCTTCCCCCCAAATTTTTTCAGTTTGCTCTCATTCCTTCTTTTCTTCACGAATTCATTTCAAACGTGGATACAATTGTTCTCTTGGCAAATACATCCAGGCACCTTTTTTTTTTTTTTTTAAATATGTTCGTATAAGGGCATATTTAAATGACTAGTGAGGTCAAGGGTCAAACTCTACACACAAATTTTAGGTTCCTATGTTCTTGGTTCGTACTCGTAATTTCAGCCGTTAATGAAGCTCCCTAACGCCACTTCCATACCGATTTATTTTGGATACGGCTGGATAATATTGTTTTGTACGTTATTAAAGCAGGGTGTGGTGATATTAGAATGATTTAAGTAACACAGAAGAGGACGGCAAGGTGGCATGGGGTAATAAGCAAAATAAATCGCTTAGGAAGATGTGTTAGGGAGCTTCCTTAATATACGAGAATACGAAACTCTGTGTATTCGTTAATCATCATGACAATTTGGACGTAAGTATATAAGTGTAGTATAGCGGAGTGGAGACCATATTGCATTCCCTTAGTAGTATTGGCAGTCTTTAAATATCACACACCTTTCCACAGCTGAGTAAAAACCCCTGAAGATAGCAAGAGCAGGTGGGAAAAAAAGGTGTCATTAAGCGATAGGGATTAAAAATAAGACTGAATATTGTTTGCCGTTGTGAGAGTAGTAACTATAACCCACACGTGATTTTTGTGGAAGGGATTGTATTGTCTCTTGTTCTGACAGCTGGTGATCGGGTTACCTGGGGGAGTTTTATAGGTATACTTAATTATGCAGGTGTATAGGTATTCTTGTGTTTGTATACTTTGCACATGGATTATATAAACAGATGCACTTACACATACATACTCTCGCACGTACAAAAACACACTTTCATGCATATACAAA
>NC_137043.1:34322881-34342881 GCF_032717465.1 Coenobita brevimanus
TGTGTGTGTGTGTGTGTGTGTGTGTGTGTGTGTGTGTGTGTGTGTGTGTGTGTGTGTGTGTGTGTGTGCTTTACATAGATACAAAAACCAAACAGTATTTACAGACCTTTGTAGTTGGTCTCGCTTTAATATCGAGGGTACAAAGCGAGAGGGTGAAGGGGTAAGGTAGGGAGAATTGATGGAGGGAGGGAGGGAGAGATGCAAGACAGTGAAGAAGAGAGGAGGTGGGAGAAAAATGAAGGAAGTGATAAAGAGAGCGAGAGAGTGAGTGAGGAAGGGAGGGAGAGGAGAAAGGGAGGGAGAGAAGGATGAAGAGAACGAGGGAGTGAAAAGGGAGGAGGAAGGGAGCTTAGGAGATATGAAAAAAGGAGAAAGGGGGAAAAGAGAGAATGAGGGAAGTAAGGAGGAAGGTAAGGAGAGAGAGAGAATCGAAGGAGGTAGGGAGGTGAGTCGAGAGAGGGAGAGGGAGAGGGAAAGTGAGGGAGTGAGAAAATACATTACCGAGTAGGGGAAGGTGTGGATGAGAGGGGGGAGGAAGGGAGGAAAGGAGAGGGAAGGAAGAAAAGGTAGAGGGAAGAAGAGATTGAGAGAGAGGGGGGGGGAGAGAGGAAGGGAGAGAAAGAGAGGCACTGTTTGTTTGCCTTGTGTTCACTGATCGATTGATGGGCACTGAACCCCCCCTCTCTCTCTCTCTCTCTCTCTCTCTCTCTCTCACTAAATCTGCTCACTTTTGTAATTTCCGTCACTTACTTTTTCACTCCTTCTGCAGTTTTCCTCGTTAAAGCTCGCTTACAATTTTTGCTCTAAATCTTTCTCAACTTAGCTTAATCTCGCTTACTTTTTCACTAACTCCCTTATTCCCTTCCATTAAGTATCTCATTTTTTCACCCTCTCTCTCTCTCTCTCTCTCTCTCTCTCTCTCTCTCTCTCTCTCTCTCTCTCTCTCTCTCTCTCTCTCTCTCTCTCTCTCATATCCCACATTAATTCTCTTCCTCACTCTTTTTCACACTGTCTCACTGCATCTCATTCTCACTCACATTTTCTCACTATATTACTTCAGCTGGCTCTCACTTTACATTCCCTCTGGCTCACTTACTTTTTGATACCCTGTCTTGCTCTCACTGACTCATATTCTCTCTCTCTCTCTCTCTCTCTCTCTCTCACTCACTTTAATTTTTTTTTATTCTAATGGATGATTATTCTTTTAAGGTCGTTTTTTATTTGTTTCTGGTCATTATGATTCTCTCTCTCTCTCTCTCTCTCTCTCTCTCTCTCTCTCTCTCTCTCTCTCTCTCGGTAAATGTCGCAGTAATTAACTCGGGGTCGTGTAGCAGAGAAGTCAGGGGTTGCGTAACAGCATTTTTTTTTCCTCTCATTTCTGTGCTGAAACCTACATTTTTTTTAATTTCCTGGTATGACTTTCTCTCTCTCTCTCTCTCTCTCTCTCTCTCTCTCTCTCTCTCTCTCTCTCTCTCTCTCTCTCTCTCTCTCTCTCTCTCTCATCTTACATTTCATCCTCTTACGTATCAGAAAATTACAAGCTTCGATTTCAGTGACGCGTTGTGTTGATATATTGTTGCTCCTTCCAGACGATTTTATTCAGCTTGCGGGAGGCCTTTTGTGGTGAAGGGGTTAATGAAGGTTATATCCAACCCCTCCAGGTCGAAAAGCCTCTCCTACGCTGAGTAAAATCGTCGGGAGGTAGTGAGAGGGCAGTATGAAATGTGTTATCGGAGTGAAGGGGTGACTGGTTTATTCATTTTACTGTCAGGGTGTTTTATTCAGCTTTTGAGACACACACACACACACACACACACACACACACACACACACACACACACACACACACACACACACACCTCCCACCCTTGTTAATTAATGACAAATAAGAATGGCTTTAGGATTGGATATATACAGTATACAGGTAAATATTTTGTGGTGTTGATCATATGCTTTTGCAATTATATGTTGATGAGATGCAAATTGAGAGGTAGCCTAGGGGGGTTAGGAGAGCGTAAGTGATGCGTGTGTGTTTGTTGATTGAGAGAGAGAGAGAGAGAGAGAGAGAGTATATATCAGTAAATGTGGAGATTCAGTGATAAATGAACAATGAGAGAGAGAGAGAGAGAGAGAGAGAGAGAGAGTATATATCAGTAAATGTGGAGATTCAGTGATAAATGAACAATGAGAGAGAGAGAGAGAGAGAGTATACACTATCAATAAATGTGGAGATTCAGTGATAAATGAATAATGAGAGAGAGAGAGAGAGAGAGAGAGAGAGAGAGAGAGAGAGAGAGAGAACAATAAATGCATTAGCCAGATGAAAGATGGACTGAACAGAGGAAGTGAGTGAGCGAGAGGGAATGTGTGCGTGAGATGAGATGAATTTTGATGATAGTGATGCGGTGATGATGATGATGATGATGATGATGATGGAGATGATGATGAGCTAGGAACAGAAATAACAGGTTTTTATGAGGAGAGAGAGAGAGAGAGAGAATCTAGTTAATATTCACACCTGGAGAAAACGGTGCGCGCAAAATGAGAAGCAAAAGAAAACGGGAGATGAAGATTGATGGCCTAACTCTGAGAAACTTGAGAAGATTTCGAATGACATCAAAAAATTTCATAAATATTAAATCCAAACTTGGCCGGAGAAGGAAAGTGAAATAACTCGAACGGGAAAGAGAACCGATGAAAAAGAAGACATAAAAAACTCGAGAGAGAGAGAGAGAGAGAGAGAGAGAGAGGGAGGGAGGGAGGGAGGGAGAATGAAAAGAAAATAGAGAAATGTCAACGTGAAGTATAAATTTCGCCCGAGATAAAAAAAAAAAAAATGTAAGACCAGAATTCAGAAATAGAAAAAAAAAAAGAGGAAGAAATAAAAAAAGAAATAAATATATCTAAGTCTGAACTGAAAAATATTTGCATGCTGGGCCGGGATCTCGAAAAACTCTTTATAATATATCTGATAAAGTGACATGAGAGGAAGTTTGGGCGAAATTTCATCACGGCTTACTCTCTTAACTTTCGTCCTCTCACACTCCGATTCGCTCTCACTCAACTCCAGCGCTAACTTCTTTCACTTTGCTACTCTTGGTTCGCTGAATTTAACTGCTTTTCTTGTTAAATCTCATTGTTTATCACTAGTTTTTAGCGAATTTATCTTTACACATCTCGTAAAATATCGTAAATAGTCATCAGATTTCACCTATCTTGTTCGCTTACTTCCTCTAGCCTCTTCGCTACCTTCACATCGCCAAAAATATCTACTATATTCCTGTATCCATATGTATCGTTAAATTTCACCATCTTTCTTTATAAATCACTATCGTTAAATCTCACCATATCCCGCGAAATGGGTCTGTGTCTCGCTAACTTTCATCATTAAGTTCCACGTGAAACTAATCTAACTTCCAGCTGACCTGCATTATTTTTACCCAGCTAGACATCATTGTTTTCACTTCAAATCTCTTCCATAGCATTCTAATTTTTTTTTTTTTTTTTTTAATAACAGAACGGAGGAAGGAAAAACAAATGGAAAAAAAAAAACAATCCATACACCAGATTACTGGTGTCCTCCATTCATAAAATATCTGTAACAGTTAGACTTGAACAGTTGTAGTTGAAATTTGGAGGAAAACAACTCTGGGGAAGCGAGTTCCAGAGAGATGCAGTTCGGGGAATCTCACAATCTTCCGTAAACTCTCCTAGTATCTTGCCAAGTCTCACCTTGCCTCGCCAGATCGCACAATAACTCACCAGATCTCACAGTAACTCGCCAGATCTCACAGTAACTCGCCAGATCTCACAATAACTCGCCAGATCTCACAGCATCTCGCTAGATCTCACAGTATCTCTCCAAATATCTCAATAACTCGCCAGATCTCACAATAACTCGCCAGATCTCACAGTATCTCGCCAGATCTCACAGTATGTCGCTAGATTTCACAGTATCTCTCCAAATCTCTCAGTAACTCGCGCCAGATCTCACAGTATCTCGCCAGCTCACTCATCGGAGCTCACCGTGTTATACCTTTGTTTGGGTGTGCGGCAGTCCGTCGTGTTCTCGTGGTCGGTGGCTTGAATCTGTTGCATTGTTTACGTTCCCGCTGTGATGGTCCAGTCAGTTGCCGATCAGATAGATAGATAGTTAGGAAGATAGATAGTGATTGATTCAGTGATTGATTGGTATAGATAGATAGATAGATATTGCGTTTTTTGATTCGCCACCTTTACTAACCACTCATAATTCATTTACTAACTCACTTCTAACTTAAAACACCTTCCCCATCGCTCCTTTCTCTGATGTTCACCACCTTTTCCTCATCACAGCGGGCATACAACACCCATTTAGCCACAAACTCTCCCGTCTTTCCAATTCATATAACCAGAACTCCCAGGCTCGTATTCCCGTCGGTTAAGGAAGCTCCCTAACACCTCTTCCCTAGCTATTTATTTTTGGATATGAGTGGTTAATATCCTTTTGCACGTTATCTATGCAGAGTATGGCGATGTTGGAAGGATTTGTGCATAACAGAAGAGGTCAGTGAGGTAATTAACAAAATAAATCGTTTAGGACAAGGTGTTAAGGAACCTCCTTGACCAATGAATTATATAGATAAAACTATACTCCATTTTACTGTAACTTTGCCTAATATTGCTCTCCTTCCATCTTGATTGCTGAGCCGCAGCAAATAGATTTACGCTTGAGTATTATGCGAGTCACGAAGAAGTGCTGTGGGTAGCGATAAAAAGAACGGAAGAAAAGTTGTATATATCCCGAAAGTTATGCATGTTTTAGCTGTGTGATGACGTCAGAGGGAGTGAAGATACCCGGATGTAAGAAGATTATGACGTCACTCGAGAAGCTAGCCAATCAGAGCTTAAGCCTTTCAGCGTGATGACGTCTTTAACATTATTCTTGATATTTTATTTATTTACTTATTTACTTATTTAACCCATTTATGTATTTAGTTAATTTTATATGACGGAAATCGGTCTCACATACGGCTTGAATGCTACGTCGAGTGTGCATGATATTCGGTGTTTTAGCTGTGAGGTAGGGATGCGTCTCCTTGGTTACTAGTCAGATCCCCTTGGTTACTAGTCTCACTGCACTTGGCCTCCAGGTGGGCAGAGAGGGGTGAGGGAGCTTTGTCAGGTTAGAAGAACGCGCTTTGCCCAAAATTTTTTCATTAATTTTTTTCACCCTAACGTGGCCCAGATTTTCACCCTTGTACAGCTAATTTCACAAAGATCGATCACAGAATAAGGCCATACTCTACGCCTTTCCCGTAGCACTTCTTCGTGACTATTATCATTTTCTGGTGCTTATCCTTCATTACAACTGAGCCTTCGAGATAGAGGTCAATTTTAGGCCAGGTTAGAGTGAAACGGGGATAGGGAAGGCAGTAAAATGAAATAAAATGGCCCATGTCAGCAAAAATAAAGCAATAAAAAAAAGTAATGATTGTGAATGGGTTAAAATGAATGATTGACAGACCCATACATCATCACCGTCTTTATCGGCCTTTATTCATTTTTCATTGTCGTTATTCATTTTTCATCGTTCTCTTCATTTCCTCGACACCAGCGTCATTATTTTCATCGCTTCAGGTATAGTTATTATCTAACTTTATTTACAAACCATCATCATCATCATCATCATCATCATCACCATCACCACCACCATCATCATCATCATCATCATCATCATCATCATCATCATCATCATCATCACCACCACCACCACCACCACCACCACCACCACCACCACCACCACCACCACCACCACCACCACCACCACCACCACCATTATCAAAAAAGGGTAAAATAATGACTTACACTACGATATTTCATGTGATGCGAAAATTACTAAATGTTACTCCGGAATTTCGAACATTTTTGCATAAGATTAAAAAAAAAAAAAAGGCAGATTTCATTTTTCTACACTCTCTCTCTCTCTCTCTCTCTCTCTCTCTCTCTCTCTCTCTCTCTCTCTCTCTCCGTGGCAGGGAGAAACGGAAATTGGTATGCTTGCCAGAAACTTGGAATTTCTCCGTTCTAATATTTTGATATGTAATAAAATTTTTCAGGTGTGTATTAGAATATTCGCGGTGGATCAGATGGGAGGAAGAGGAGGAAAGAGAAGGGAAGGGGAAGGAAAGCAGGAAGAGAGAGAGAGAAAGGAAGGAATAGGAGAGGAGGAAGAGAGAGAATGGGAGGGAGCGAAGGAGAGAAGCAAGAAAGGAAGGAATAGGAGGAGAGAATTAAGAGAAAGGAGAGAGAGAGAAAGGATAGAAGGAGAGCAAGAAGTGAGAGAGAAAGGAAGGGATAGAAGGAGAGGAAGAAGAGGGAGAATGGAAGGAACAGAAGGCGAGACGGGAGGGGAGGAAAAGGGAGAAAGGGAGGTGAGGAAAAGGGAGAAAGGGAGGGACAGAAGGAGAGATAAAAGAGTGAATAGGTGAGGGAGAAAAAAGGGAGAGAAGGAAGGAGGGAAGAACCAAGAGAGTGAGGGAAGGAGAGAGAAAGAGATGACAGGGAGGAGGAAAGAAAGGACTGAAGGAGGGAAATTAAAAAAAATTGTAGGATTGATTGAATTACTAAGGAAGGGAGAAAAAGATTTAACTAAATAAAAGGGAGAGAGAGAGTGAGAGGAAGGGAGGGAAGGACTTACTGAATTAGTGATGAAGGAATTGGGTTAATAAAAGAGGGTGGAAGGGGAGGAGGGAGGACTAGAGGGAAAGAAGAAGGGAAGGAGAAAGAGAAGAATTGGGAAGTATGAGTTAGATAGATAGATGGACAGATGACGGGATAAGAGAGAGAGAGAAATATGTTAAATTCTGTACCTACGTCATCGTCTTGAGCTTTTGCATCAACAGTTTTTCCTCCAGAGAAAAAAATAGTGAATCCTTTACATCTTAAAAAAAAAAAAAAAAAAAAAATTTAGAGAGAGTCATTCGTGTGTTCCGGAGACGGCTCAGTCAGCGCTGTGAGTGTCTACCCTGGATCATTTATTCATTTCCTACTTCCACTGCCACACCCACGCCCACACCAGCTGACTGAGCCGTGCCCGCAGTACGTAAGATACCCTTCAGCTGTTTTTCTTTTTACGGATCGCCCTGTATGTACACCTACACCTACACCGGACGATTTTGTTCAGCAGAGGGGGAAATCCAGGTGCTTAGAGGGTTAAGTGAAAAATCATCTATAGGTATCGTGAATAATGAGTAAAAATGACAGTCGTATTGGAGGGGTAAAAAAAATCGTCCGTGAAAAGGTAAAAAAAAAGTCTGAATAATGAATAAAATAAAGACAGGTGGAAAGATGAAAAAATCGTGAATAAAAATGACAGTCGTAGGGGAAATGTAAAAAAAAAAAAATCGTCTGTAATGATAAATAACTCAAAACCACGTGGAAGGATAAAAAGGATCGTCTGAATGTATCGCGAATAATGAATAAGGATAATGAATAATGAATGAAAATCATGAAAAAATAATGAATGAAAATAAAACCAGGTGTGAAGGTAAAATGAAGACTGGAGTGATATTACCTTTACAGTAATTATGCATACCGGGTTAATTTTTTCTGTACATATTAACACCACTGTATTTTCTCTCTCTCTCTCTCTCTCTCTCTCTCTCTCTCTCTCTCTCTCTCTCTCACACACACACACACACACACACACACACACACACACACACACACACACACACACACACACACACACACACACACACAAAGGTCCGGCCTAACTTGAGCACAGGCACACAATACGGCAAGTTGGTGAAGGCTCCCCTGTGGTCAGTGGGGGTCAGACAGGGTGAGTAAGGGTGAGTTAGGATGAGTAAGAATGAGTTAGAATCAGCTAAGGTGAGGAAGGGTGAGTAAGTATGATTAAGGGTGATTTAGGGTGAATTGTGATGAACTGGACTGTATAAGAGAGAGTCAGGGTGAGGTAGAGTGAGTCAGGGTGAGATAAGGTGAGTAAGAGTGAGTCAGTGTATGCCAGGGTGAGTCAGAGTAGGCCAGGGTTTGCTAGGGTGAGGCGGTGTGTATGTCAGGAGAGTCAGCTGAGTCAGGATACTCGGGGTTAATTTAACTGAGTTGCGATGGAATGGTTAAGTGCGAGTCAGGGAGAGTAGAGAGTAAGACTGACTCAGGGAGAGTAAAAGGGAGTAAAGGAGAGTAAGAGTGGGTCTGAGAGAGGAAGAGTGAGTCAGGGAGAGTAAGAGGGAGTCAGGGAGAGTAAGAGCGAGTCAGGATGAGTAAGAGTGAGTCAGGGAGAGTAAGAGTGAGTCAGGGAGAGTAAGAGGGAGTCAGGGAGAGTAAGGTGGTATTCAGGGAGAAGCTCTTTCATATAGTTTGAAAAGAGGCAAAACACTGGCGGCGATGTAGGGAGAAGGGGGGAGAGGGAGAGAAGGAAGAAAGAGGGAGAGGAGAGGAGAGAGAGAGAGAGAGAGGAGAAGGATGAGAGAAAGGACGAAGGAGAGGGATGAAAGAAAGGAAAATGGCGAGAGAGTGAGCATAATAAAGCAGCAGGGAAATAAAAGGAGGGAGAAATAGAGTTAAAGTAGAAGGAAGGTGGAGAAGGAAGTGAAGGAAAGAGATAAGAAAAAAGAAGATAAATAAAAGAGGAAATGAATCAAAGCGGACGAACGGAGGCTGGATATGGAAAGTTAAACATTTGAAGGATGATGGAAGGATGGAAGAGATGGAGGAAAGTGAAGGAGGAAAGGAAAGGGAGAGAGAGAGAAGGGGGGGGAGATATGGGAGAGGGGGAGGAGAGAAACCAGTGAAGGGTCTTTCTTCGAAAAATCACACTATTCTAAACTCAGGTTCACAGAGGTTGGGTGCGTTGAACCGACCCTGTTTTTTCATTTATTTATTTATTTTTTTTTTTTTTCGGACGCAGCTCTTGTATCTGTAGGCGCCTCATTCAGTGCTATGTATGTGTGTGGGTGGGAGGGGTGAACTCACTACCTCTAGTATTTTTGAATAGGGTAGAGTTAGAGGCCTTCTTCATTAACTTTCTCCCTTTTACTTATTTTATTCATTCACTTCGCCGTAATGTTACATCTCTCTCTCTCTCTCTCTCTCTCTCTCTCTCTCTCTCTCTCTCATCACTGAAAAGGAGAAAGAATCGTGAAGGAAAAGTAAAACCAGAAATAGAATGAAACAGTGCGAGGGAAGAGAAGGAAGAGGAAGGGGAAGAACTAAGAGAATTGATAGAGAAAAAATAAATATTGGGCGAATGGAAAGTTAAATTGAATCGCGAGGGAGAGAGAAATAGGGAAGGAGAGAGAGAGAGAGAGAGAGAGCATATCAGTTTAGAAAGGTATGCTGAGAGAAACAGGTAGAACGGTAGTAAGGTAAATTGAGAAGAAGAGAGAGAGAGAGTGAATGTGTTTATTTCTGTATTCATTTTCCTGTGTGATCATCTTTAACTCTCTCTCTCTCTCTCTCTCTCTCTCTCTCTCTCTCTCTGTTTACATTTTCTCTCCACCTCCAGCCCTCTTTACCTCCACTCCTTTTTCTGTTTACCTCCTTTCCTCCAACAAGGATATTGTTTGCCGCCTTGCACCTGCCTCCACCTCTTCCGTGAGAGAGAGAGAGAGAAGAGAGAGAGAGAGAGAGAGAGAGAGAGAGAGAGAGAGAGAGAGAGAGAGAGAGAGAGAGAGAGAGAGAGAGAGAGAGAGAGAGAGAGAGAGAGAGAGAGAGAGAGAGAGAGAGAGAGAGAGAGAGAGAAAAGGAGAGAGAGAGAGAGAGAGAGAGAGAGAGAGAGAGAGAGAGCAGATCAGTTTAGAAGAATATGCTGAAAGAAACAGGTAGAACAGTAGAAAGGTAAATTGAAAGAGAGAGAGAGAGACAGAGACAGAGACAGAGAGAGAGAGCAGATCAGTTTAGAAGAATATGCTTAATCAGGTAGAACAGTAGAAAGGTAAATTGAAGGAGAGAGAGAGAGAGAGAGAGAGAGAGTCCCGCGGTATGTAAATCACGAGTGTGTAATAAAACAGGGCGTCATTTGGAATATGGCGGCGAATTTTCCTGGCAGAATGTGTCCGGACCAGACGGTATGCAGGTCAGAAATGTTAATCAGGTCCAACACACACACACACACAGGTCCAACACACACACACACACAGGTCCAACACACACACACACACAGGTCCAACACACACACACACACACACACACACACACACACACACACACACACACACACACACACACACACACACACGACACCTTGCATGACCTTTTTTTTTTTTTTCAGACAGTATTTCAGCACCGTGACGTATTACTGAAGTTTTTATTTTTTTATTCATTGTATTAATTCAGGATGACGTCAGACGATTTTATTCAGCTGAGGAGACACACCTTAGGGATAATTTTAATAAGTTTCAAATCTCTTCACTACGAATTTCTCTCGACCTCTTGAGTCCTGTGACATATTTTTTTGTTTATTTATTGGCATTTTTTTTTTTTAGCACACTGGATGCTTTTGAAACTGAAGGGATGAAATGTAGATCCAATGAATTCCTCTCACCACTTCAGGGTCTTCCTAAATCGTATATAATAGTCATAAGGGAGGAAAGACCAAAATATCACCTTGTCATGGAGTCGAAAGGGTTGGGGTTAATTTATCCCATGGTAGCAAAGATCTAGTTATAAAAGACGCCATATTCTGACGAGATTTGCGTTAGATCACTAAAAGAAAATTGGGTAATGCTTCATGTGAGCAAGCTTAACAACATACCCATTTACTCGCGTTAAAAAATGCAAAAAATCGATAAATCAGACTGTGAGAAATGTTTAGGATGGTTAGCAATGTTAGGATCATAGAGAGACAGTAGTGTAATTATGAAGGATATATTGCAAGCACTGCCCTACACTTTATATTAAGAAAGTGAGTAATAGATCTTTTGTCTTGTTTTAGTTAGACCATACAGCCCACCTTTGATGTCTGTACTGTAGGATGGATACTTATTCCTTATTAAATGTTCTGAGAAAATGAAAAAAGTGGTTAAAGTTTACAGTAATCTTCCTCATAAATACACGATAATTAAAGTTACTCACTAGAATTGCTGTAGGTAGAGATTTGGTTAAGGTGTTTGAATGGATTGAAGGCTTTAAGGCGGGACACACTGCTGGAGTTTCAAGAATAGTTAGGTCCACGAAATGTTACAGATCAGAATAATTCCCTTTCAGCAGGAAGATAAGGAAAGAACTGGTTTGGAATAGCAGTAGTGGATGAGAGAAGCAAGTTACCGAGCGATATAGTTTCCATGATACGATACATTAAAAAAATATAATAAAATAAAAATAGTGTAGATAGGCATATAACTCTGAGCCACTAGAATACTCAGGAAAAAACTAACTTCTTCTTTTTCTCTCAAATTTTGGTGCAGTATTGTAGTATGTCCTTTCAGTCCCTCCTATAAAGAGTTCCCTGTTTTCTTTTTCCATGGTCTAAGATGTTCCTTCTTTCTTTTTCCTGCCAGTTTTGATGAAGGATTTAGTGGATGGGGCTGAGCATTATCGTTATTATTATTATTATTATTATTATTATTATTATTGTCATTATTGTTATTATTATTAGTGTTATCATTTAGTAGTGGTGGTAAGAGCTGTAATCATTTATTATTATTATTATTATTATTATTTGCTATTTTTTAATCGTCGTGTTTTCCCTTTGTCATTAGCTTCCCCACTAGAAGCAAATTGACCTACTGCAGTTATTTTGTTACAGTGTTTTATAGGCCACGTTTCAGTCCCTCACTTTATCTTTCTTTAAATCTCTTTCACCCTCTCCTCTTCGTTAGTTTTATTTTTCCTTCCCTTTTCTCTTTGCTGCAAACTCTCTCCCACTCCCTCCTACGTATTTGTCACTCTATCCTTTTCCTTTTCACTCTCTTCCTCATTCTCTCTCCTGTCTTCCTCATTCTCTCTCCTGTCTTCCTCATTCTCTCTCCTGTCTTCCTCATTCTCCATTCCTTCTCTTTCAGGTTTAATTTTCCTGTATTTCTTCCTATTGTGTCTATTCCTTTTTCCATTCTCTCTCTCTCTCTCTCTCTCTCTCTCTCTCTCTCTCTCTCTCTCTCTCTCTCTCTCTCTCTCTCTCTCTCTCTCTCTCTCTCCCCTAATTGAATTTCAGGACCCATCAGTTCATTACAGTAGCGGATGCAAATGTGGAAGGGAGAGAGAGAGAGAGAGAAAGAGAGAGAGAGAGACAGACAGACAGATAGACAGAGACAGAGAGACAGAGAATTAACTCAGAGAAAGAGAGTTAACGAAAAACGATAGTGAAAGAAGACCGGATGGAGAAAGTTTGAAGCAGAGAAACACAGGAGAGAGAGAGAGAGAGAGAGAGAGAGAGAGAGAGTTATTTTTGGGGTGGGTTTGATATTAAGTCAGTGTGTGTGTGTGTGTGTGTGTGTGTTATTTGGTGACTAAGAATCTCACATGCAAACCCCCCCTACACACACAAGCATTAGCACGCACACACACTCGCACGTACACGCACACATTCTCTCTCTCTCTCTCTCTCTCTCTCTCTCTCTCTCTCTCACCTTCCATCCAACCCTCGCTTTCTCCTTCTCCTTCCTTCCCACCCTCGCTTCCCGTTTCAACCTTCCCTCTCCTCTATCCCTGTCTCCTCCTTTCCTCCCACACACACTCGCCAGATCTTCTCAAACAGCCTGGATAGCGATTTAGGCAGCACTTTCCCCATGTATCACCAAGTTCAACCCCACATTTTATCACCACTTTCACCACTCTCACCACCTGTACCACAACCACAGCCCTATTTGCTCATCACCTTTACTTTCACACTTCAGTACCGTTTTGGTGAAAGGGTAAATGAAAATCTCAGTTCGAAATTTTTATCAAAGGCTTAATAAATTCATCTGTAGTTAGCAAGAAGAGTAAAAATTAAATATGTTCTAAAATTGAAAAGATTGGAGATTTTTAAAGCCTATTTTGTCATGTAGTCTTTGTCTTTATAATTATTTCACTAGTATCGCAACGTGCCGACAGCAACACGGTAAAAATCTATAGACCGTTTACTTTAACTTGGCAAAACTGGTCCAGGGTCCCACACCATGAATGCTGAGCCGATATTGGGTGAAACTTTACTGAGCCGAAGAAGCATAAGTTTCTAACACCCATTTTTCAGCCCTTACTTTGGTCACGAACGAATTCACTACCGTAAGTTTTTTTTTTTTTTTTTTTTTTATGTATATAGAATGGGATTATAGGTTATTTAGTGATGTTAACCCTCCCAGTACAGTGACGGTTTTTTAAATTTATTCCTGCTGCCTCCAGACGATTTTATTTAATTGAAGAAAAACCTCTTGCACTGGTGGGTGTTAACGAAGGCTGCACCTGACTTCGGCTCGAAAAGTTTCCCCAAAGCTGAATAGAATTACTGTATATGAAGGTAGTGAGAATGAAGTGGACCTGACGTGTTTATAGTGAAGGGGTGAAGGTGGAAGTACACAAAGTTACATGTGATAAAAGGAATGAAAGCAAGGAAGAACCGTAGACCTACCTGACGTGTCGTATCAGCCAGTCAGGTACACGCACGGGGGCGGGTCATCTTCGCCAGCAAAACTTGGAACAGAGTATAGTGTATTGGGTCTTACTGTTGTCGGTTAACGAATCTCTCTGGTGCTGAAAAGGGACGCCTTCGTGTGGTGACAAAGCTATAACCGGGTGGGTCAACTGCCCATATTTATTTACTCTAAGTAGCCCTAAAATTACCATCTCTCCGCCTTCAGTGCTTACTTGTATCAATAGATTAACACTAGAATGTGATGCCTGTCACGAAGAAGTGCCAAGGAAAGGATATACAGCCGTCGCATTGTCTTTTCCTGACACTGAGCAACGTGTAATTAGCGCATAAGGACGAAAACATGGCCCAGTTTAAGATAAAAAGAGTATAGTTATTCAGACGTACAGCATCTACTTCTCTCTCCCCCGGAAGGAGCCTGCAGTCTACAGGGTTCACGTCTTAGATGAGCCTGGGACCAAAACACCAACAACACCTCCTCCTCATCAGTTTCAATCGATATAATGGCACGTTGACATTGAAGAGATACAAAAGACATATGAGGAAATTAAATAGGAAGAATAAATCGGTAAGGAAAAGGTGCTAGGGAGCCTCCTACACCTACAAGAACAGGGGCCTTGGGTGTATTATGTTCCTCAGTAATATTTATGCTTCTTGCCGGATGAGATGCGAGGGTCATAATTAACCTGTTTTAATTAACATACCTGCTTTCTTCCCGTCTCTCCTTTATCTCTTCCCCCTCTTTCTCTCTTTCCTTCCTTCTTTGCTCTTTCTTTCCTTTCTCTCTCTTTTCATCCTTCTTTCTCTCTTTCCATCCTTCTTCTCCTTCCTTCTTTGTTCCTTCTTTCCTTTCTCTTTCTTTCTATCCTTCTTTCTCTCTTTCCTCCCTTCTTTCTCTCTTTCCTTCCTTCCTTGCCTTCACTCCCTGTCTCATTTCGCCACATCTTTTCCCCCTTTTTTCCTTTCCCTCTCCATATCTCTCATTCCTCTTCTTTCTTCTTCCAGCCTTCCTTCTTTCCTCCCCTCCCTCCTTCCCTCCTTCTCCTTTTCTTCCTTCTTTCTCAGTGTGTTTCGTTCCTCTTCTTTTTCCCCATCCTTCTTTCCTTCCTTTCGTCTCTCCTATCCCTCCCTCCCTCCCTGATTCATCTTGTCAGTCTTTCTTTCCTTCTCTCCCTCTCTCCTTTCCCTTCCTCAATTTTTACCTACTTCCGTCATTTCTTCCTTTTATCTCGTTCCTCATCTCACTTTCTCTCATTTCCCCCCCTGTCTCCTTCTCATCCATATTTCACCTCCCCACTCCTTCCCACCCTCTTCTACCTCCGTCCCTTCTCCCTGTCTCCCTCCCTCCTTCCTTTTATCGTCCCTTCCTTTCTCCTTCCCTCCCTTTCTCCATCCCTCCTTTTCTCCTACCCTTTCTTTCCTTTTACCTCCCTTTCTCCTTCCTTTTTGCTCTCCCTCTTTCTCTCTACAGTTCCCATCCTTCCCTCATTTTCTCATTGCTTTCCTTCATTCGTCTCTCTGCCATACTCTTCTCTGTCTCCTCCTCTTCCTTCCCTCCTTCCTCTCCTTTCCTTCCTCAACTCCCTCTTTCCTCCACGTCCTTTCTTCTCTCCATCTTCATAATCCTTTTTCATCTTCCACATTTTCGTGTCCTTTCCATACATACTTCTCGTCACCAGCTCTCTCTCTCTCTCTCTCTCTCTCTCTCTCTCTCTCTCTCTCCTTCCCTTCAGTTCCACATTTCTTTCGTTCTCCTTGCCTCTCTCCTTCTCATTACTCCCTCCTCCTCCTCCTTCTCCTCTCCTCCTCCTCCTCCTTCTCCTCTCCTCCTCCTCCTCCTCCTCCTTCTTTTTGCTTCCATCCCTCCCTCCTTCCTTCCATCTCCATTTTTTAGTGTGTGCTCTGTCGTTGACCGTTTTCTGTGAACTAAAAGAGAGAGAGAGAGAGAGAGAGAGAGAGAGAGAGGAGGAAGAGTTGATATACTGAGAGTGTGAGAGAGAGGGGAGGTGAGAGGAACAGAGCAGAGACTGAAGGAAAATAGGAAGCAGCGCCTGCGCGCGCGAGGAGGGAGAGAGAGAGAGAGAGAGAGAGAGAGAGAGAGAGTGACATGAAGTAAGTTGAATGGGTCAGTGAAAACAGAAGAACGTGAGATTGATTGGAGAAAGAGAGAGAGAGAGAGAGAGACGGATGTGGGATATCAGGTTGTGAAGGAGGAAGTATAAAATGAAGGAAGAAGGAAGGAATGAGGGAGACGGGAAGGAAGGAAGAAAAGGGAATGAAGTAAAGAATGATCCAAGAGAGAATGAAGGAACTGGGATGGAATGAAGGAAGGATAGAAGAGGAGGAAATAAAGGAAAATGGAAATAGAGGGTAGAAGGAAGAATATAAGGAGGATAGAATGAAGGAACAAGTGACGAAATTGGAGACAAGAAGGTAGAAGGAATGAAAGAAAGGCAAAATGAAGGAAAGAATGGAGATGGAAGGAAGGAAGGAAAAAGCAGAAGAAAGGCTGGAAGGAGGGAAGGAAGGAAAGAAGAAGCAGAATGATGGAAAAGAGGATTATAGGCAAAAAGAACGAAGAGAAGAGAGAATGGAATGAATGAAAGAAGGAAGGAAGGAGGGACAGAACTGAAGGAAGTGATGAAGGAAGAGAGAAATGAAAGAGAGGAAGAAAGAAGGAAGGATGGAAGGACAGAGACTGAACTTTGTCCCGGTATAAGTGAGTCTCCTGATTCCTCTCCCTGACCTTTCCTTCCTTCCTTCTTTCCTTCCTTCCTTCCTTCCCTCCTTTCTTCCTTCCCTCCCTCCCTCCCTTCCTTAACTTTCCTTTTTTCATTTCAGTCCTGTTTTCCCTCATCCCTTCTCTTTTCTTTCTTCTCTCTCTCTCTCTCTCTCTCTCTCTCTCTCTCACACACACACACACACACACACACACACACACACACACACACACACACACACACACACACACACACACACAGGCAGCCTCTTTCTCACCATCTTTCTCCCAGACTCTAATTTCCTTTTTCGCCTCACATTATTCTTACTCTCCCTCCCTCTCCTCCCTCCCTCCCTTCCCTCCTCCCTTAGTACTCTCCTCCATCTCTTCCTCCCTTCGTCTTCACTTTTTTCTATCCTTCTTTTCCTCTGTCATTCCTTCCTTCAGTTACATTGTCTCATTTCCTTCCTCCTCTCATGTCTCTTCCTTCCTTCCTTCCTTCCGTCCGTCCTTCCTTCCCTCCTTCCTTCCGTCCTTCCTTCCACCCTGTACTCAGTTTTCACTCCTTCCTTCATTTGTCTCGATGATTCCTTATTTTCCATCCATCCTCCCTTCTGCCTTCTTTTCCCTTCCTGTCACCTTCCCATCCCTCCTTCCCTCCTACCTCATTTCTTTCTTCTCCATTCCGTCTCACGCCTTTCCACCTTCTTCCTTCCTTCATTTCTTTGCCAATTTTCATCCTGTCTCTCTCCTTCTGTCCCTTCTTTCTTTTCGCCTTTCTAATATCCTTCCTTCCTTCCTTCCTTCCCTTCAATATAACTTTCCTTCACCCTCTCTCATGCCTTTTCTCCTTCCTTCCCACTTTCCTTCCCATTTCACTCATACTCTCCTTCTTTCCCTCCCACCTTCCTTTCATCCCTCCTTCCTTCCTTCCCTCCCTCCCTCCCTCCCTCCCTCCCTCCCTCCCTCCCTCCCTCCCTCTTTTTCTTTTTCAAACCCTCCCTGATTCCCAATTTAGTCTCAATTCCCAGCTTGTTTCCTTCAGTCCTCCTTCCCCTTCCAATTGCATCTCTCTCTCTCTCTCTCTCTCTCTCTCTCCGTACTACTTTCCTCCCCTCTGCTTTTCTCCTTCCCTCCCAGTTTAAACTCCAAGCCTTCTAATCCAACCCCTCTCTTTCTCTCTCTCTCTTCCCTTCCCCCTTCCCCTCCCCCTCCTCCTCCCTCACCTCTTGTCTCCCCCCTCCCCCCCTCATCACTAAGCAGAATGAGCCATTAAGTCAAGCAAAATATTAAACTTCTCTCCCTCACTTTACCAAAATTATTATAAAACTTTGGAAAAAATATATTCTTGTGTGCCTCAGTACCTCTCTCTCGCACATTTTCTCTCGCTGTCTTTTTTTTTCTCTCTTTCTTTTTATCTTCTGTCTCTCTCCCTTTTTCTTGTTGTGTGGTTTGGGAAGTCTCTCTCTCTCTCTCTCTCTCTCTCTCTCTCTCTCTCTCTCTCTCTCTCTCTCTCTCTCTCTCTCTCTCTCTCTCTTCCATGTTATCCTTTCTCTAATTTATGGCTTTTTTATTTTTTTTTTCCAACACTGCATATCCTTTTTTATCTATACGTTTGTCTTTCTTTTTATGCGAGCCGTGAGATGCCATATATCTGTAAGTAGTATTGCGTACTTTGTTCCGTGTCCTTGTTATTGTGTGTTAAAATTAAAGAGAAAATAAAACATAACCACTCCCATACTGGTCAACCTACAGGACCTAACTTCACAGGGAGTATTACCCCCACCAAACCCCACCGCCTGCCACCATCCCAGCCCGTCCTGCTCACCTCTCGCCACCCACTCCACTTTTTTTTTTTTTTTCCTACCGACATCAACCTTCTAAGAGATATAAGTGACTAGAATCTTCCCACCGCCAATGCCCCCTCTCATACAACGCCCATTTAACAGGGTGTATTGATCTCACTCTCATATCACCTGCCGCCATGTTAACCCACCCCCCTACTTTTACTACTTCCTTCTCCATGCATAATTTTCACCTTAACGCTGGATCTACAACACATGTCTTTATACCGTAGCTTGTACTTCCTCGGCATCCATCACCGTCCCAGCCCATCCCGCTCACTCCTGTCCTCCCACAAAACCCATTTCTACACTTCTCTTCCCATCCTTTCTTACCTCTCTCTCTCTCTTTTTTTTTTTTTTTATCATCCTTTGTCTTGCCTTCCTTATCTTTTTCCTTTCCTCTTACTTGCCTCCCTTCCCTTACCCTCCTTCCTTCTCCCTTCCCTTACCCTCCTTCCTTCTCCCTTCCCTTACCCTCCTTCCTTCTCCCTTCCCTTACCCTCCTTCCTTCTCCCTTCCCTTACCCTCCTTCCTTCTCCCTTCCCTTCCTTTCCCTTCTCTGTTCTTGCATCCCTTCCCTTCCTTCCCCTCCCTTTTTCCTCCCACCCATCCCTACCCCTCTTCTGTTCCATTCCTTCTCTTCTCTTCCCATCAGTTCATGACCCTTCCTGTATCCTTCCTTTCCCATTCCTTCCTTTCCCTTCCCTTCCCCTCCCATGCCTTCCCTTCCCTTCCCTTCCCTCCCTCTACTTTGTTTTGCCTGACTCTTTCTCTTCGTCTCAGTTAAGTTAATTTCACTTGAGAAGAATTAATGAGGATGGAGGGCGAGAGAGAGAAAGAGAGAGAGAGAGAGAGAGAATGGAAAGTATGAGAAAAGTATGAATAGAGTGTGTGTGTGTGTGTGTGTGTGTGTGTGTGTGTGTGTGTGTGTGTGTGTGTGGTGTGTGTGTGTGTGTGTGTGTCATATAATCATACCATTTATTTAGTGGCTGTATGACGAATGTTGTTCATATGGCCACCAGTTCAAGTCCCGTCTGTCACAGGGAATATTTTAAGTTTGTGAATGTTTTTGTCTGTTTGTTTGGTGTTTGACTCAAGGAATGGATTTAACCGTGCGTTCCCTGAGACCCACCAGGCCTTCTACATGCAGATTCCCATGTTACTTGGGGCTCTAGTACCCACCGTCCATATGGAATAAATGATAAGGCCATGAAAATAAGGGCTGATGTGTTAGTGGTATGAGCGAGGGTGTTTTTTGCGACATAGGTGGAGCTTGTGGAGGATCTGTTAACCCCTTCAAGCCGAGGACGTCTTTTTAATATATTTTTTTACGTCCATACGATTTTTTTCAGTCCTTGAGACTTTTCGAACGAAGGGTTTCAGAGGTCTTCACAAATCCCCTGACTACGAGATTGTAACAAAAAATCGTCTTAAAGTAGCGAGATTGTAGCAGAAAATCGTCCTAAACTAGCGGGATTGTAGCAGAAAATCTTCCTAAACTAGTGGGATTGTAGCAGAAAATCGTCCTAAAGTAGCAAGATTATAGCAAAAAATCGTCTTAAAATAGCAAGATTATGACAGAAAATCGTCCTAAAGTAGCGAGATTGTAGCAGAAGATCGTCTTAAAGTAGCAAGATTATAGCAAAAAATCGTCTTAAAGTAGCAAGATCATAGCAAAAAATCGTCTTAAAGTAACAAGATTCTTGCAAAAAATCGTCTTAAAGAAGCAAGATTGTAGCAGAAAATCGTCCTAAAGTAGCATAGGTTATAATAAATCTAGGAATCATTCAGAAAGCGTATACCTCCGCCTTCACCAATAAAATTTACGAATTAATCCTGCATCCACATCGGGGTTCTCCTC